>NC_062971.1:33124218-33434536 GCF_023078275.1 Leguminivora glycinivorella
CCACTCGCAAATCGCTAGTGTGACAACGCCCTTAGTAGGAACATGACATACATATCTTTAACCTTGATACGTATTTACCAAAAAACTGTACTGTTTGTGTTTGTCCAGGTACTGTGTAGTGTGTACTTAGCCACGTATAATGTTCATGTCCTTGCTTTGTACGTTCAGTCAGAGACAGTAAATTGCAGCGATTTTAAAAGAGGACGACCGCTTATCCAAATGCACGTAATCGCCATTTCCTTCTTTGGATATCATATCCATTCGTGTAACTCAAGCATCAAGTTAAAATTTGTATAAGAATACTTTGCAGTTTGCATTCTCGAGAATAAAAGAGAGATAGAGAAAAGAGAGCCTATGCCATTGCCAGTAGGCCTAGCACATGATTGCCGCGAGAGTCTAATTGTTTTAATGACATAAGGACGGGTAGTCTATCTCGCGGCAATCATGAGCTAGGCCTACAGTTGGTGTAATGATAATTTTTAAGAAAAAAAAAACCGCCTTCCTTTGGGGTTCTGGTGATAAATACTTTCAAATGTTGGATTATGTTATCAATTCGTCTGTATATTTTTTAATGTTTGTTATTAGATATCTCCGTCATTTCTGAACAAATTTTGAAATTTGGATGATTCTGAAGTACTTACAGATAATGATTATTAGAACGGAACTCTAACCAGGGGCGGCTCACTCTTCATCAGCAGTTCCACTGCACCAAATGTCACTGTTCTGGACGTAAGTGCATGCTGTTCTTATAAAAATACCAAAGTCACTATAAGTGTGCCGTTCAGATTTGAGGAGTTCCATTCTGACCATCATCAGGAGTTCCACTGCACCAAATGTCACTGTTCCGTACGTAAATGCATGCTGTTCCTTTAAAAACACAAAAATCACCATATGTATGCCTTTCAGATTTGAGGAGTTCCCTCGATTTCTCCAGGATCCCATCATCAGAACTGGGTTCTGAGAAAAATGGGACCAATCTATATACATAGACATTCAATCAAAAAAAAAATTTCAAAATCGGTCCAGTAACGACGGAGATATCGAGGAACATTGCCTCCAGTCATTACGGTCACATTTACTCAGGAAAATGGTAGCATTGAAAAAAAAAATGTTGACCTTTTGAACACCACCTTTCATGTGGGGCGCGCCATGAACTTTGTCGGAGAGCGCCTAAATTGATACTGGTGGTTTGAGAGTGCGTTATCACACTATCCGATCCGATATCGGATGTCGGAAGGATTTCAAAAGCAAAAATCAAAGATGGCGGCTTCAATGTATGGGATATCGGTCCTACATCCGATATCGGATCGGAAAATGTGAAAACGCCTTTACGTGACAGTTTTGGCGGTCAAAGTAGTAATTAGCTACTTACGTAATTTGTACAAGATTCGTTCCTATTTGTCATCGCGCCTCGAGTTCGCCGACATACATGCAGGCGAGGTGATGAATCATACAAATGCACCTGTGCCCTGCGACAAATGGGAATACACTCAAACTCTGAATAACTCGCCCGCATGTTTATCCACTGTATCAAAATACTACTGATGACTTTGACTCCAATCAATAAACAATAAACCTTGAATTGAGTTGACGCGACTTACGGCAGCGTCAGTGTTGATTCGAAAATTATTTCGAAGCTTTATGTGTGCCATAAGAAATTCGAAAGTGTCTGATTTTTTTACTCATCGTCACAGATGATTTTGTGATTTCATTACACCAAATAAGAGCAAATTGAATGGAATATGAACTCGTAATAAACTCATTTGTTAACCGGTCAAATTCAATGAGGTGGCACACTGATATTTTATCCCGCCAGGCGGCGCCTCTGCTAGTGTCTAGGTATGTCACTGTCATTTATATGTGAGAGCGAGAAAACAAATATCATATTCTCGCTCTCACGTATGAAATTATTTATCTGTTCAATGGCCATCTGTCATAACCAGGGAGCGTACTTTTCGTGCCGATGACATCAATTTGACGTCACGCTCCATATAGGGTGATCACAAATTGTTTTATTGTTAATTATTAATCATTAGTCATCAATCATTTTAAGTTATGAATTTCTTTGCATGGTAATGAATGCAAGAAGGATGGTGTGCTTTACGGTAGAGAGAAATTCTCTTTTCTACGTCTTTATTGTAATGTGTTGTTATAAATACTATTTAATTAAATTTATTTATAAAAACAAATCAAATAATTTTATTCACGTTTCACATTTCAAGTAGGTATTATTTATGCCACATGTAAATGGACTACTGTATTTGAAGTAATTTGTACACGATTAAAATGATTGACGACTAATGATTAATAATTTACAATAAAACTATTTGGGATCACCCTATACGGAGCGTGACGTCAGATTAATGTCATCGGCATGAAAAGTACGCTCCCTGGTCATAACCTTTGAGTGTGCCTCTTCATTGCAGACACACTTCCTTATTACTTTCCTTTCTTTTTTTCACAATAGTTAGATTTTAGAAATACATATAATACATGGAAAATAAAAAAAAAATCATATAAAATCATTACGCGGCCAAATTTGCCGGGCAAATTAAAATCTAATACAAAAATATACTAACGATCCTCAAAAAACTAATCATAATCATAAACTAAGACTAAGTGTGCCCGAGGCATTGTTTTAATGACACTTGCTGCATATCCTCTATACAGGGCTAAACTTAAATTTTGGGTAGAATCATTAGTGATAAATAAACTATACTTTGTTGGTAGACGACACGAGAACGACATTTGGTTGATATGCATAAAATTATGTTTAAGAAATATATTTCATTAGAAACTTTATTACTGGGATTAAAATATTTCAAATGAAATTAGTTGACTATTTTAGTGGTTTTAATCGTGATTTGATCAATCAAACTATTTGTTATAACAATAAAATAGCTGTATTAAGCTTATTTACAACAAGATATTGCGTATCATGCATTTGACCATGAAATTAATTTATTATGTAGGGTATAATCACACAACCGCAACAACAAATATAAATAATGTAAATATTATATAAATAAAAGAGAAACTGTCATTGGCTAAGGTTCAGCTTCACCGCGAGGTCGCTTTCATTCTCGATTTTTATTTCTTTACTGAACGCTTTCTTGAGTAACATGTCGATAGCTGCTTCCTCTGCAAAGAAAACTTCAAGTTACTATTGCGTAGTATATCTACCTTAACGGGATTTTAGATTTTTATTCTTCCTTTCTTCAAACAATTCTATCTACATACAAAGAAAATTGAATATCAAATGCAAGTATTTACTTAAACACAAATTATTGTCCCGGATTTGTAAGTTCACATTTTTGACACATTTGTTTTGAAGTATGTTGCGATGTAACTAAGACGTATCGTTTGCCAAATCTAACGATTAATTTCGAATTGGTTGAATCGATTAGGCCATATGTACAAGGAGGCGCTTAAACAAATATACGATTTCTATCAACTTACTGAAATGTCATTTTAATCGAAATGACAGACTCTGCCACAGCACTAGTTTAAAAATAAAAATGAATGATAAATGACATAATAAGTAAATCCTGCGTGATAAATTAATATCGTAAAATACTCACTAACGAAGATCAGCAAATATGTAACATGTGTTAGATTATGTTTAAAGTAAGCGAAATATTGTTTGTAAGTACTTCATTTTTTAAATATTATACAGGATTTTATTTAAAATTTCATTAGGTTGCGCGAGTTTACGTTTTGTGGACGCTGTCATGTGTCAAAAAGAGGTTCTTACAGCTCTAGGACAATAGTGACAGTAGTCTTACCGGTGACTTGAATGGCGAGCAGCTGGTGCACGATGTGGCGCGCCGTGACCTTGAACAGGTCGCGGTTGTCGATCTTCTTGCGCTTGTAATACGGCATCAGCAACTTCACCACCAGCCCCGCCACATCCACCTTCTCAGCTTTCTTTTCCTCCTTTACAATCTTCTCAACTTTATGTTTTTTCTCCTTATGCCTATCCCTATGTTCCTTATGCTCTTTAGATTTACGTCTTAAACTTAACTTACTTCTATCTTTAGAGTGATGATCACTTTTATGCTTATGTGATGACTTAGGAGAGATTATATCTTTAGGCTTCTCTTTTTCTACAGGCTTTTCTATGACTACTGGTTCTGGCGGATTTTCTGAGAACATTTTCAGCGCTTGTAACACTTTATCGGCTTCTTTGCTGAGCTGATGCGCTTTGTCCAACTTTGCGTCTTCCTCGCTCGCTTCCACTGGATTAGAGCTGGCTGCTGACGAATTATGAGATTGCTCGGAGGAAGTATTTTCGATGCTGTTTTCTGGTTCATTCTCGTTGTTAGTTTCAAGTTGCAGGTCTATAACTAACTCTTTTTCAGACTCGCTACCTGAATTATTCTCCTCCGCGACGGACGTCGCTTCAGGTTTGTTTTGTTGTTCTTTTTGAGTAATTGTTTCTTCTGATTTCTTTTCATGTGAATGCTCAGTCTTTTTATGATGTTTCTTATCGTCGTGCTTTTTGCTTTCTCTTCGTTTTTTATCTTCCGTTTTAACTTTTTTAACTTCTGGTTTTTCTCCATCACTTTCAGATGATTCCCCAAACAAGTCTTTAATTTTTCTTTTAGCTTGTTTCGGTGACTTGCTTGGTGATTTATTTTCATTTGATTTGTTGTGTTTATGCTCCTTATGTTTTCTATCAGACTTGTGTCGTTCTGACTCTTTCTTATGGTTATCGCTTCTAGAATGCTTCGATTCTTTTTTGCTTTTGGTGCTATGTTTATCTTTACTGGGCACACCTTGTAACGTAATATTAATCACAAAAGTCTTCGTTTCGGAATCTTCTTTTGAGTCATTTTTAGAATCATCAATGGTTTCAATATTGTTTTCAGGTTCGGAATTATTTTCTATCTTTAAAGTAGTGTCGTTATGGATATCATCTGCCTGTTTAGTTTCTACATCGTTAGTGTCTTCTTTCAGCGCGTCCTCACTCGGACTTTTGCTATCGTCTATAAAGAGTCCGTCACCCTCACTATCATCTGGAGTATTCTTTGGAGATATTTGAGAGGCTTTCCTAAAGAAGCTCTGCAATTTAGTTTGCTGAAGCGGGTCTCTTTTGAACGAGTTCGCTTTACGTTGTGTCTCCTTGTCTGCTTTAGAAAGAACTCTTTCTTCATTTTTTGATTCTACAAAACAAAATAAATAAATTACATTCTCATACAAATGCAAAATTAGATTGGTAAGTACACAGATGTTTCTAGAGAAAAAACATACCCATTTCTAGCTCGGCCGCTGTGACGAAGCCGCCCATGTTAGTTTTCCCCTTCCCCTTCTTCGATTGTTCGAACTCGTTGACGAATTCTCTGAGAGTATTACGTTTTTTCGGCTCATAGGTTTTGAGCGCTGGATAGAGACCATCGTCGTAAGATTTTATCGAAGATATCTGAAATATAATGGTGGTGGTATAACCATACTTTTCGTGTGCGAAGAATTATACAGAAATACTGGTAAGATCTTTGAATAGCGTCAATGTGTCTTGTTTGAGAGACCGGGTACATCGGTATTTCTGTCTCTTTCATAGCCGCCATGTTAACACTTTTTTTTTCTCCTCCATAGTACACGTACCGTTTTCAGCACAGCGCGTCGGTACAGGCTGATGACAGTGCTGCCGCAGAACGCCTCATACTCCAAGTCAGCCGCGCACTGCTCCACGTCGGTGCGAGTGAGAGGGTGTACCGGATCTTCTATCCCTTTCATGGCCGCCATGTTGTTGTTTAGCGCATCTTTCACTAGGGACAGGTAGCTCTCGCGGGTGGCCACTGTTAGCCCGTTCACCTGAAAATAAATACATGTTACAACTAAAAATACGGCTTCCACGTGTCTTTCACTGCATTTATAACCTAACCACAAAAGTAAAATTTCGAAAAACCCCCGACCGCGACATAGTAGACCGATTTTCATGAAGCAAGGTTAAGAACACTCCCGACCAACTCAGCTTCCAGACAAAAAAAACTAAATCTAAATCGGTTCATCCGTTCGGGAGCTACGATGCCACAGACAGACACACACACAGACAGACAGATAGACAGACAGACAGACACGTCAAACTTATAACACCCCGTCGTTTTTGCGTCGTTAAAACGTTAAAAGGCACAAAAACGTAGTGTAGTCTGTGTAGTAAATACTAATTGTTGTAAGCATACCTTGGTGCCCGTGCTCTCGGAAGCCCTGCATGCGGAGTATTTAGCCGCCTGCTCGTCGCCGCCCTTGTCCTTCCTCCTGTCTCTCTCCGTGCTCTTCTTCCTCTTGGCGAACTCCTCGAGTATGAGCGAGCTAGTCACACCAGTTAGTGAGGCGTAGTGTACAGCATACCTTGGTGCCCGTGCTCTCGGAAGCCCTGCATGCGGAGTATTTAGCCGCCTGCTCGTCGCCGCCCTTGTCCTTCCTCCTGTCTCTCTCCGTGCTCTTCTTCCTCTTGGCGAACTCCTCGAGTATGAGCGAGCGCGTCTCCTGCGCGACGCGGCGGCGGCTGTCCTCGCCGTCCGAGCCGCTGTCGTCGGCGCCGTATGCCTCCGCTTCCCTGAGGACAAATAGTAATTGTAATTGACATAGTGACTCCACTGGTGCTCAAGACTGGACTCAAGATAGTAATGCGTCTTTAAATTACTCAATAGGGCAAATTCTTAAACTAAATTCCCCGTAAAGCCAACTCTCGGCTGCTGTTATTTTAACTCCTTTACTTAAACAATTAGCTCGTCATCATTTATTAGCTGATCTCATGCTCGTCAGTGCTTTTTCCTCTAAACTACCCATGTCTATATCACTCAACTCTTCTGCCCGTATCGCCCCTTACCCGAAGAATTGAATCCCCATCGTAATCTTGACATTGAAGCATGACCGCTCTGTACATCCTCTAACGTACACGCGTGCATACAACAATCACCTGTTCTGCCCGTACCGCCCCTCCCCGTACAACTCCGCAGGGTCCACGCTAGACACCAGTCCCCTTTGTGGTCTCGGCGACATGGCTCTTCTCTGATGTTGGTGGAGATCCTTCTCCAACCTACACGAGTCTCTATATCACTCACCTCATCTGCCCGTACCGCCCCTCCCCGTACAGCTGCGCAGGGTCGACGTTAGACACCAGCCCCCCTTGTAACCGTGCTGACATGGCTCGTCTCTGGTGTTGGTCGAGCGCTCGCCTGACCGCTCGCTCGTCGGCGCAGACGTCGCAACGGTCCACGCATTTGGGCGCTTCCTCGCCAAAGAAATCCGCAAACGTTTTGTGCCGACATCTGTACATTCAAAAAGAAGATTACTACATTGCTTCAAACACTTACTGTACTTACGAAACAAGGTGCTATGGTAACCATTAATTTTAGCAGGTTAGTTAGATAAAAGTAAAAATGCTTGATGCTGCTTCCTTAATATTTCTTACTGTAATATAGGTATGTAACAACGTCTTTGCACACCCGAGCTTTGTTTTGAGCAGGAAAACGACGGCGTTGCATTTCAAGCGACGATAGTAGGTACACACTGCAGAAAGCTGGCTTGTTTGTTGTACTTCACTTACTTTCGTACTTCATTTATTGTCTGTAGAACAACACACATCATCATAGTATACCTCTAATTACTTTACCTATAAATCTTGGATAAATTAAATATTTTGAATGTATCAAAATTGAATTCCATCGCCGCTATACTTGTATTTGAAGTAATATGCCTTGAGTTGGTTAATCCCTACCTGATTTCCTCACAGTATTTGACCATGATCTCGAAGCTCTTATACGCGTTCTTGCAGCGCTGCTTCTGTTCGGGCGTCTTGGCGCGCCCGAGCTCCGTTTTGAGCAAGAAGTCGACAGCATTGCGCTCCGAGCGGCAGTAGTAGACTCGGCAGAATGCTGGCTTGCCGTCGCGGCCGGCTCGACCGGATTCCTGCGATAGTTTGATAACTTCATTGATGGTTTTTGTCATGACATAAAGAAACATCTGAACTGAGAAATGAGAAGGCACACCTAAAGGTTAGGAGAGAAATCGCTACTACAGTCGCTATGGGTATAGAGAAAAAGTCTTCAAAGAATGAATGTGATTTGATAATATCAGCAGGCGTTTATAGTGGTGTTGCCTGGTGTGATAAAATGTTAGTTTGCCCCCTCATTAAAATGCAGTTTTCGGGTATCGGGTATCGGGTATCGGCGGCCTAAGGGTTAAACAGCAAGCCTGAACATTTAGGTGGTATAGGTCTTACAGGTATCTAAAAATTACACTGGGTCGTTCCAAGAACCGATGTTTGTAGTGGAACGAGAAGTATAAGGTTACTATCTTCTCTTCTCAGTCGTTCCCTCATGGCTGAGGATCGTGACCAACAGTGATTTCTCTCCACTTGACGCAGTCTAGGGCCATATGGACTGCCATCTGCATGGAACCACAAGCTTTCTTCACGGTCTCAGCCCACCTTAGCGGTATTCCACCCCTGGAGCGTCGGCCTTCGACTGCCGAGCATAATGTTCCTTTCGAGAGTGTGCTGTTTAGAACGCATGATATGCCCGAAGAACCTGAGTATTCTCTCCTGACAAATAGTTGAGAGCCGCTTGGTGATATTCAGTTCTCGCAGTATTGACTCGTTAGTTCTAAAAGCAGTCCATGGGATCCTGAGCATCCGTCTCCAGCACCACATCTCAAAAGCATCAATCTTTTTCCTATCTAGGGTTTTTAAGCTCCAAGTTTCAGCGCCATACATAAAGATGGAGAACACCAATGCTCGCACCAGCCGTACCTTGGTTGCACGACGAATACCACGGTTTTTCCATAGCTTCTCTAATCGAGCCATAGCACCTTTCGCCATTCCTGCACGTCGACATATCTCTTGTGTATTGCCACCGCCATTAGAAATAAGCGACCCCAGGTAAACAAACTTATCCACTTTCTCGTAGCTATCAAGGGCATTGGATTGAGGAAGAACACTTGCTCGGTCTACTACCATGATCTTGGTTTTGCTGTGGTTTATTCTCAATTCAGCTTTAGCACTCTCTGCTTCAACTTTCTTCAGCAGGGCCGCCATCTCCTCTTCACTCGAAGCCACAATAGTAGTGTCGTCTGCGTACCTTAGGTTTGTAATGTTGCGGCCGCCCACCTTGATGCCGAATTGTGTGTCCTCAAGTGCTTTTCTCATAATGTTTAATGTTTAATGTTTATTAGGGCACAAACGGTACAATTTATCTTATAAAATAATGTTATCAGTTAATACAAAAACCAATGAATTCGCCATACAAGGTATTCGCCATACAAGGTTACTATACCATCCTTTTTATATAGTGAACGAAGTGTGTTGTGAATGTTGTCCTATTATTATAATTAATGCAGTTATTAAGCTATTCATACACATTTGAACTTGTTGGCAGCGAATGATAGCCGCAACCTTCGTACCTGATAGTAGGCCGCGACGTTCTGCGCCAGTCCCCAGTGCGCCACAGCTCGGACGGTCGCCTAAAGATATAAATAGATCTATAATATATTCGTGCACTTTACATACATTTGCGTTACTAGCATTTCAAATATGGAAAGTGACAGCTTGGCGGTAGTTACTATCAGTTAACCGCAGCGTTATCTTTCTATTTCCGATACTACAGTAACCCATTTACAACAAAATTAGAGAAGCTGTTTGATATATTCGATTACAACATACTAGTTAAAACAAAAAAATAATTTATAATAATATTGATAATCTATACCTATTGTGATAGTCATAATTTGCATGTACATATGATTAATTAAAATAACTAATATAATCACAGGTTTTTAAACAAAATTCACTCATTAGCACCGTGTTGCAAAAAAGGCGGCAGATTCAGGAGCGCGAAGATGCTTCGGGCGAAACCTTTTTCAGTACAGATGGTGTTTTTTTACGCACTAGTGCAAGAAGTGGTTCATTATATGTCAGGTCGAAACTTCGGAGGGACATCTGTATCTGTACTGAAAAACGTCGTACGATACTCGTGCGAAAAGGAAATTCGTAACTCGTGTCGATTAAAAACACTCCCTTCGGTCGTGTTTTAATTTATCGCCACTCGTTTCGAACTTCCCTTTTTACGCATTTGTATCGTAATATACTATTAAAGATTACCTAGCCAAGAAGCTAACCGTCTGCAACTTAGCAAACAAAACTCTTATGCATGTCTGTCGCACTAATATTTACAGTGACAGTAAACAATTACCGTTCCTTTAACTACAGCTCAAACAATTGGCATCCTGTCTATGCCCTCTGTTCTTCCCACAATAATTCAGCCATACGAACCTTGTCCACGCCCATGCCGAAGGAGACAGTGGCGCACACGCATGGCACTTCGCCGCGCGACCAACGCTCTTGTACCGTCACGCGATCCGCGGATTTCATACCTGCAGAGTTGCAAGCAAGGTTTAAGTATAAATGTCATCAAATATGTTGCCAGCAGGCAAGAAAAAGGCCCACCTTGTTGCTCGCTATAAAGACGCTATTTATATAAATATATATATGTACCTACAAACAAATCGCGGCAAAATGCGGCGCATGGGTCGATGTTTTCGCCCAATTGTCTAATTTAAAGTCCCACTTTGTTACTTATCAAATGGTAATTATTTCTTTGTACATATATTTATTCAAATCAGTATCAAGGTAGCAAAGAAAAAAAATTTAAATGTTCAATGTTTTAGGGCATTAGCAAACTATTGACATTGATGATTTCACATACTTTTGGTGCAGACCTTGGACTAGGCTTTGTGGTAGGAACTGGGAATATTGTACAATAACCAAAATAAGAACAGTATTCTCTTCTCAAAAAATAGCACAGACACATATTTATAAAAAAAGTTAAGTATCATTTTCTTGTTGGAGTCAGTCTTAAGAGTTCCAAATTTAATTATCAAATAAATCACATAATATGAGTACAAGCCTGAGCAAACAACGGCTGCATTATTTAAACAGCCTCACTCAAAATAGGTTACCGTGTAAAATGCCTGCCTACAGTACATACCACCATGATATGCCAGTGATGGTAAACCTCTTTTGTTCAGCATATTTGATATTTCCTCAGTTTGATCACGAGTTCTACAGTAAACAATAACAGCATTTTTGTCTTTCTGAAAGAAAACATTAAATGTTACATTAGAAAAATAGAAAAAAAGCTCCAAAAATTCAAATTTAAAATATGTGAAACTTACTGGCTTAACATTTTCATCTTCCTTTAAACTCTTCTTTAAAAATTCCATTAAATGTCCAATTTCATCATCTATACAATTTTGATAAACAACATCATAAAATAAATTCTTCCTAAAACTAGGTGTCTTGAACTGTGCTACAGGGGTCAGAAGCTTGAGATTCGCCATTATGTCTTTAGTGACTTCCGAACTTGCTGTAGCAGTGAGAGCGACCCATGTCACAGATTTATATTTCTCCCTCAGATCTCCTAGCTTCAAATAGTCTGGTCGGAAGTCATGACCCCATTCACTGACGCAATGAGCTTCATCAACAACTACATATGAGATCTTCTTATACTTAATGAGATGCTCCATCAATGATTTGAAAGTTCCTGTAGCAGCCTGCTCGGGCGTTACATAAAGGAACCTAGTGTTTGGCTTCATACTTCTTAAATCATTCAGGACCCTCTCTCTATCTTTGCCAGTCATTTTAGAGTTGATTGATTCTGCAGTGATTTTGATTTTAGTGAGATGGTCTATCTGGTCCTTGATCAGGGCCAGCAGTGGTGAGAACACAATAGCCACCTTGTTGTCTTGCAGCATGGCGGGCAGCTGGAAGCACAGGGACTTGCCCGACCCCGTAGGCATGGACACATACACATCATGGACTCCTGGAAGTATTCATTTACTTATATCATAAATCTGTCAGGTTGGCAGTAGGTTAATTTTTTTTTATTAATAAATTAATAACTAAATACACATTGTAGTAATTGTCTCAATTAAAGGAACTTTGCTTTCATTTTTAATTATATTTTGATATTTATGACTTATGAAACTAAACAATTAATGAAGACATATTTAGCAAGATTTATTGCCAAACTTCAATTATTTTAAAAGAGAGTTTTTCGTGTCATTATTTATTTATTTATCGTATGGCATATACTGTATCTCTACTTTTAAATGTTTAAAAAGTCAGACTGCATTAATTAGTATTGAGATAAAGAAAACAAAAAAGAAAGTGCGATTATTATCATACCTATCACGTCTTTATTTTGGCAGCACTGATATAACGCGACTATTTTGAAGTGTGATTCTTCTCGCGCAATACAAGACCTTTGTGTTCTTACCAAATATAGCAGTATAAAAATTATTGCGTGTAAGATTTGGTGTTTATTTATAAATAATTACTGGGCTTGTATACAGATTTATCATTTACTACCGCTTACCTCTAGCTACTGCCCTTACTGCACGTTCTTGAAGTTCACTTTTAAACTTTCTGTGTCCAAAATACTGCGACAGTTTCTGTGTTATATTATCCATAACGAAGACTTTCCTTTTGTCGCACAGTTGTAACAGATATTTCACTTAATTGTAAACACGCAACACATTGAACTGTGTTATCATCATAACACATTATTTATTAAAATATATGCAAGTATTTTCAACAAAAATAACAATTATCAAAACAACCTCAAAATCAATCTGACATTTGCGAATTACCATAGAAATTCCGCCAACCAACCGCTAACTTGTATTCAGACCAGTCTGGCCAACTGCAAAACCAGTAACCCGCTAAAATTTAAACTGTTGGATATTCAATGTAAACAACGAGTTTTTGTAAAACCATAAAACTATAAAAACTAATTATAATAATAATTATTAATGCGTCTTGGTTTCTTTTATAATTATGTAAACATGTTCATGTAAATAAAGAGTTTTTACAAAAAGAAAAATTATAATATTCCGATTTCCAATTGCCACAGATTTCTACCTGCCATGAGTAAACGAAAGAATCCTTCAGGAACGGATAATTTAAATGGGGACTTCTGCGACTTCTTGATGGAATTAGCAGAATATGAAAAAAACGTTAGCCGTAACATACACAAGTACAATGCCTACAGGAAAGCAGCAAGTGTTTTGGCTTCTCACAGCAAGAGAATAGAATCCGGAGACGAAGCCAAAAAATTAAACGGAATCGGTGACAAAATTTCGAAGAAAATCGATGAGTTCCTACAAACCGGAAAACTACAGAAGCTTGAAAATATTCATCATGATGAGGATGCTCAATCCATCAGTTTGCTTACGCGAGTTTCAGGAATTGGTCCCGTGAAAGCAGCTGACTTAGTAAAGAGCGGGATTAAAACTATAGAAGCTCTCAGAGAGAGCCAAAACAAATTAAACCATCATCAACTGATTGGTCTAAAGTGAGTAATATTAAGACTTTCTTTTAAAAAAATATTCCGGATGAATTAGTCAATTTTCGCTTGCCGCTTACGCTCGCCACCTTGAGTTCGACGCGCCAAAGAAATCGGGCTCTGTCGAACCGAACATAAAAATTATAGGTACCTACGGGTATTCAAAGCTCACTCAGAATTTTCTGCAAATCCTAAATATTGATCAAACAAATATGGTTGGATTTTTGGTTGTAAATATAATGCTCATTTTCAGATACTTTGAAGATTTTGAGAAGAAGATACCAAGAACGGAGATACAAGAAATTGAAACCAAATTGAAAGCCAAAATTTTGGAACAAGATCCTCAATTCACCGTGACAATTTGTGGCAGTTACAGGTTTGTGTGTTTTGTACTTACTGTTACGGCAATTGAGTATCTGAAGAGCACATTCATCAATCTCTAGTTTAAGATTTAATACTTAAGGAAACCATTATGTAATTGAAATCCAGTAAGACGTATAAATGCCATACGATAAATAAAATAAAACTTACTGTTTATCTTTGGCACATAAGTACCTATGTAACTAATCAAGTTAGGCAGATGCCTACTTTTTATAAAGAGAAAGGAGTGTACAGATTTCTAAGGGGTCGGCAATGCACCTATGCATAAGTTGCAGGCGTCCACATGTTTCGGTGACTGCTTATCATCAGGCGGTCCGTATTCTTGTTTACCACGTGTTGTACCTATATTAAAAAAAAAACGGTTTAGGTTGAAATTTCATTTTATATTGTTCGCATCTATACCTAATACCTTGACTGTAAAATTTTTTAACTTCTGATTAGCAGAAACGTCTGCAATCGATGCCACTAGGCTTAGAATAAATTTAAAAGTGGAAAATGTCTGCCTTGGGTGAGACTTGAACTCACGGCCTCTGGATCGATACTCCAGCGCTCTGCCAACTGAGCCACCAAGACTTCAACCAAGCCAGCGAAATTTTCCACTACTAAGGTCAATGGGACCCGTAGCGACATCTACCGTAAGAGTGTTAAACTTCTTAAACGGCAACCCGGAGTTCCAAGTCATATTGGATCCAGAGGCCGTGAGTTCAAGTCTCACCCAAGGCAGACATTTTTCATTTTTAAATTTACCTTGACTGTACTTACTACCTATACGGCCTACGCACACGTCACTCGCTCTCGATCGCGCTTTAAGTACCTACACGCTAGCCGTTCATTCGAATGAACAAGTGGCCGAGGGGCGCCACGCCCCTCCTGCGTAGTCGTGTGGCACGTACCTACTATCCTTCTGAGTGTTACGTAGTAACTTGTTAGTATTAGTTAAATAAAGAGTAGGTTATTTGTGGTTTTGCGGGCAAGTGAAGGATCTGTATGTTAGTACCTTATTAATTTATTTATTTAATCGTATGGCAAATTATAAAAACAATCAGAGTGTAGCCTTGAGGTTGCTAAGCCAGGCAACCAGGTCCGGTGTCACGACGAACAGATCTTCGGCAGGCCCGGGATATGAGTGGAGTGGGCAGCGTTGGAAGATATGTTCAGTAGTCTGCTCTTCCTCTCCGCATTCGCAAAGTGGTGAATCCGTCCAACCCCATTTGTGTGTGGCTGATTTGCAGCGGCCATGACCGGTTCTCAGCCTGTTCAAGCGACACCAGATTTTCCGAGGAAGATCAAACCCGTTTGGTTTTTCAGTCGGATCAGATATGTGGCTTTCCCGTGATGTTGCAGGCCAATCCGCTTTCCACCTATCTGCAATGCTAAAACTGCTCAGGCTCTCGGCTACAGTGCAGGGTGGGTTCCGGGATTTAAGTCGCCGAGGGGGTGGGTGGCAGAGTACCTTATTAATAATCTGTGCCTATACTTTACTTTATTGATTTAAAATCCAGGCGCGGCAAGTCAGAAAGCGGCGATATAGACGCCCTCGTGACCCACCCATCAGTCGTAGCCGATAGTAAGAAGAAACACAACGAGCAACTGCTCAAGAGCATTGTGGATGCTTTGAGCGGATTGGTTACAGACACTATCTCTATGGGAGACACTAAATTTATGGTATGTGGACTAAATTGTAATTCATTGATACTTTTAAAAATGCCACTGAAGAGTCGACACTAATATATTTTTGCCTTAAAGTAAAAGTTTACTCTGGTTATTTCCTTTCTCTAACGTTTTATGGCATACTCTTCTGAGGTAATCTAATATAAGAAATTAAGTAAATACACGAGCAGGGGCGTAACATGTGTGCACCTGCTTAGACTGTGACTAGAAAATGGACCTTGCTGGTACAATTTCTAAATAATATCGTATAGCAATTACATGCAACCAATTACATATCTAATATGGGATATTATGCTTTAAAATTGACTTGCTAGTAAGGAACGTGATCTCGCAATTCCATCTTTTCAGGGCGTATGTCGACTACCAGGACTTCCAGCTCGTCGTCTAGATATCCGACTAGTCCTGCCCACGCAGTACCACTGCGCAGTCCTGTACTTCACGGGTAGCGACGTCTTCAACAAGCAGATGCGTGCACACGCGCTCGAGAAGGGGTTCACGCTCAACGAGTATTCGCTGAGACCGGTCGGAGTCACAGGTACGTACAGACTTCTGTCTCTGTATTGCAAGTGTCCAAACTATGCCAAGGTAACTTAAAATTGACTCATGAAAAGAAGTGAGACATCCAAAAGGTAGGTATACAATCCGACCCGTGAAAATAAAATTGAGGCGAAGGTCTAACCGCGGTTTTCAGATCAAAAACGTCCTTCCGAGACAGGCTAGTTTTATGAGTCAGGCGTTTTTTAGTCGCCATCTGTTATAACGAAGCGGGCAGTGTTTACAAGGCGTGTTCCGATATTTGTGAGCACCTTGCCCGCTCTGTGGTATCTGATGGTGGCTGTAATATTGTACTATTATATTCGTCCGACAATGAACGTGTCTTTACTTTTAACATAATAACCATTCCTGTTGTTGCAGGTGTACCCGGTGAACCAGTGCCAGTATCCTCGGAAGAAGACATATTCGATTACATTGACTATCCTTACAAAAAGCCAGAGGATCGTAACATGTAGTAGGTTATCGTGTCGCATGAGGATACGGTAGTGAAAATGCTAAAATGGAAAGGAGCCCCCCCCCTTTCAACTTGGGAATTTTAGTTAAATATACAAGTGTTATAAACTAGATTTATCGAAAAAAAAATTGTCCATTAAGAACAACTCAGTCAAAAGATATTTAAAAAAAATCTTTAAAATCGAGGTTCCGCTCTCTACTCTTTCCTCCTTCAAAACTTAATCAATCGGAACGAAATTTGAGAATCTGAATAACAATGAAATAATCTATGTCGGACCGTTTAGCTTTTTTGGAAATTTTTGATTAGCTCTAGTCTTTAAAAAGCAGAATATCAAAAAAATCAAAACGGTCCGACACAGATAAAAATAATAACAATCTGTGTTGAAAAAATCATTGCTCTATCTTCGAAAACCAGGGAGGAAATAGTCGAGCGTTTGTATGGAGAATTGACCCCTACCGTATCGTCTTAATATGTTAACCATCCATCTTATTACAGCTTGGCAAAAAAGAGTAGAAATCGTTTTTTTTAAACATAGCAATACTTATTGTTCTTATACAAAAGTGACTCAATATTAGTTACCACATGCATAACGGTTTACATAGACGGTGGCGCCCCCATTATTTTCTACTTTTTTTTCAAGCTGTACACCTTGGCCCGTAGTCAAGAGTAGGTACAAACGTTCAGTCGTTCACAATCCTCTCACTATCGCTCCTGTGTATTGGTGCGACTCAAACAGTTGCGTATAGTTCGCACAGCGTGTCAAAGACTGTATTCTTGTCTACGTGCCCCGTATTTTTAGAACCCTTATTTATCTCCTGAGAGGGACAACAATAGAGCAGATGTTCAGCGAAGGAATGGATTACATAACCCCTAAAAGTGACGCCAAAATAAAAGTTTCGAGTATTGCATATAAAAATATAATATCACAAGGGAAACTAGGACGAGATAACATAATTCAATTAACAAAGTAATTGTCTTACAGCTATTTTCGCATAATATTTATTACATAAGGAAGTCATAAGGTCGAATCTTATATTTTTTAACACATACATACAACATACAATCACGCCTGTATCCCATAAAGGGGTAGGCAGAACACATGAAACTACTAAAGCTTCAGTGCCACTCTCGGCAAATAAGGGGTTGAAAGAAAACGAAACTGACATTGCAGTGACAGGTTGCCAGCCTCTCGCCTACGCCACAATTTAACCCATATCCCATAGTCGCCTTCTACGACACCCACGGGAAGAAAGGGGGTGGTGAAATTCTTAACCCGTCACCAAACAGGCGCACATATTTTTTAAATATTTATTTAATTGACTAAGGTAACTAATTATATACTTCTTTTTGCAATTTCAGTCATTTCAGTGTATTTTTTTTAACTAAAAAAAGGCAGGAACAATATTACCAATTACTTATTTTACTTTTATGCTTTTTTCTGAAAACAATACCTAATCTCTTCCGCCTGCCAATTAATTTGTCATGTGATTGTTTAATGATTATTTATAAAACGATATTTAATTTAATGGAGCAACATGATTCACGAATACTTACACTAAAATGGTTTAATATTACATGTACAGTCTGCAAGTAAACTTTGGCAATAACTGTTCTATTATAATTATTATAAATACTTGAATTCATAAGTAATAATTAACATAACCTAAAATTAAAAGTACAAATATTTATTCACCATACTCGTATTAATATAAGATCACATTATATCATAGTAACCTTTTCTAGACTAGTAATATTTTAGTCTTATTATGTTTGACTTCAAATAGTACTGTTTTCGTTCAAATACAACATAATACACTCTGGCGAACCCACTTTGCCAAAAAGACGCGATATAATTTTCTATGAGAAGGCAACCCTCATAGATTTTTGCAGTATGTCGCCTTTTTCTACTGATGGAATTGGCATGCCAAATTATAATACTTACTTAACGTAAAAGGAATGCCATCATTCATAGTACATATATTTGCTAAATTAATTTTAAGTCTGTATTAGGTATGTTTCGTCTTCTCAATGTACAAAATTGTGTCGTTTAAGAAAAATAAATTGATTTCCGCCTAATTACAATGCTTTCGTTTCAACCCGATATCATGCAAAGTTTTGAACCGTTATAATTATGTGACATTAGTCACCGGGTTTCGATGACAAGAATACCTACTTTATTGACTCAGTATAGCATAAAATCGAGCACCCTCCGAATGCCCGTCGAGCACTGAAGTACGCGCGAACTCTGTTAATAAAGAAAGCCGCATGAAGTTTGAAGCGCGCTCTACCGTTATCACTCCGATTTTACAATATCACACGCAACTTTTGAAAAGCACGTTTACAATATAATGTGCAACGGTTGAAGAGATCACTGGTCATGAGCATGTACTAACGCGTACAGCTGCGAGGTGGGATCGGCGAGAAGTTCCGCAGGCGTGTCGAACTCGAGCAGGCGGCCGCCGCCGAGCACGAGCACGCGCGAGCACTCCAGCACGCCCACCACGCGGTGCGCCACCAGCAGCACGGTGGCGCCGCCGAACGCTGAGCGGATGGTACTGAGGATGAGCCGCTCCGTTTCTTGGTCGAGGTTCGCTGTCGCTTCGTCGATTAGGACGATCTGAAATGGTGAAACATTGTTAATTTTCAATCTAAATTATATGAATTTTTGGCTCCTCAAGGCCTTGCACACGGAACCTAACGTCGTAATATTTTCGCACCAAAATTAGGTACTTATATAATTTTATAATTAGCCTCTTTTGTGTCCTTTTTTGTCTTAGATGGTGTATACCTACCAGTCTGCTCCGACTTCCGGTACCTTGGGTCATTATTCCAAAATGACGGAAGCATCGACCGTGACGTGAAAAATAGAATAAATGCGGGATGGATGAAATGGCGACAGGTCTCAGGGACAACATGCGATCGACGGATGCCCCTTAAACTTAAGGGGAAAATCTATAAGACGATTGTGAGGCCTGTTGTATTGTATGGATCTGAATGCTGGGCGACAAAGGTGGAGGATGAAAGGAGAGTGCACGTAGCGGAAATGAGAATGTGTGGTTGGATAGAGATGGATATGTGGAGTGACCAGAATGGATCGGATCAGGAATGAGTATATTAGGGGAAGTTTGAACGTTGCGCCTATAACGGAAAAGATGAGAAGTGGCAGGTTGGCGTGGTACGGTCATTTAATGAGGAGGGATGAGAGTCATATAGGCAAAAGAATGTTGGAGATGAATGTTGATGGATGGAGAGGGAGGGGTAAACCCAAACAACGATGGATGGATTGTGTGAAAGAGGACATGAGAAAGAAAGATGTGAGTGTTGAGATGACGAAAGATAGGGGAGAATGGAAGAGGAAGACATGTTGTAGCGACCCCACATAACGTGGGATAAGGGTAGGAGGAAGAAGAAGAAGCCTCTTTTGTGTCCCACTGCTGGGCAAAGGCCTCCCCTCGCTTTCTCCACTCGACCCTGTTGTTGGCATTTGGTAATGGTAGGTACTTATAGATTTAAAATAAATCTTAGCTCTTCCTAGAAGCGCTTTCGTAACGCAGAACACTCATCTGCACCTGACAACTGCGCTGCAGGTTCGGCCTACCCTCCCCTCGCACGTATTTAGAAAATGTATCTTTGATTGCGCACCGTTCTAGATTCCACCATATTATCTCTCCAAAAATTGTTTACCACTAACCTTAGCTCTTTGTAGAAGCGCTCTCGTAACACACAGCAACTGCGCCACACCTCAAGGTAACTGCGAGGCTGGTGCAGCCAAACCTCCCTTCGCACGCAAGGTCTCTTCAGCTCCGCACCGTTCTAAGGCGCGCCATATTTTGCATTGAAAAAAATCGGCTCAACTAACCTTAGCTCTTTGTAGTAGCGCTCTCGTAACACATAACAACTGGGCTACACCTCTCGACAACTCCGAAGCAGATGCCGTCAGTCCTCCCTTCGCACGCAAGGTTTCTTCAGCCCCGCACCGTTCCAAGGCGCGCCATATTTCGGTGTCAGAGTGCTGGCGGAGCGGGTCGACGTTCTCGCGGACGGTTCCCGTGAAGATGAAGGGCTCTTGCGGGATCATGCCTATCCGGGACCTGAACAAATGGAAAGTTATATAAAATTCTAGATTATATTTTGTAGTGTTACCTGGTTTAATATTATAGGTACATGAGAATTTAAATTGATATAATAGGACTCGAAAATACAACGCCGCGCTTACACCAATACACTATTACTCCCTTTACATGCGCGTGGAGCTACACTGAAACCCGGCCAGACGTCATCTGTTGTCGCGCCAGCTGCAGCAGGTTTGGCTTGTAGTAGCGAGCTCTTGCACGACCTTGTATGGAATTGTACAAACTCCCACTACTCGTTGTACCTGAGCGCGTGCAGCTGTAGTGTATGTACTGGCACTCCATCCACCAGCCACCAGCACCCGGCCAGCCGTCGTCGGCGCCAACTGCAGGATAGCCTGCAGTAGCGAGCTCTTGCCGGCGCCCGTCCACGCCGAGCTCGCCTCAACTGCCATGCATGCCATGCTGCAGGAGCCTCACTACTCCCTGTACCTTAGCGCGTGTAGCTGTAGTGTATGGACTGGCACGCCATCCACCAGCACCCGTCCAGCCGTCGTCGGCGCCAGCTGCAGGATAGCCTGCAGTAGCGAGCTCTTGCCGGCGCCGGTGCGGCCGACCACGCCGAGCTTCTCTCCCGGGTAACTCGAGAACGTGACGCCGCGTAACGCCGCGCCCCGACCGTTTTGACTGCAATACATGTTTTCGCAATTTTAAAACGATAAACTAAGCTAACAATATATCATAATATAACGATTTAATGGATTCTACAAACATTCAGGAAGATGAAGTATAGTCTTACTCGTCTTTATGAGGTTTTTACAAAAAGAAAGAAACGGCTGCAAACGGTGCCATTATAAGCTTCGATTGTATTTAAGCATTTACGAGTATTACCTGTAATTAAGATGAACATCTTCGAAGCTTATTACGCCCTGCGAGGGCCAGCCGTACGGAGGCGGCTCGCCGTCAATTTTTTCACTCTCCACCTGTAGGAAATATTAAATTTTGTGTTCCTTCACTTCATATAGACATTTTGCTTTACGGTGTTAGTCTATGTGTATTTATGTTTTGTTAGGATTCTTTTCCTAGTTTGGGCGCACGTAATACTGCACGTAATATAAGTAAACGCATAAATGTAACATTAGCAATAAGGTTTTTTTCAGTAAATTCACACAAAATTCAAAGTTATCCGATTACCTGCGTGATGTATTCGCCGACGCGCTCGACAGCGATCATCTCCCGCTCGGTCTCGGTGAAAGAGTTTAGTACGTTGCTGAGCATTGACGTCATAGACAGCGCGTAGGAGATCGCCAGACCCACCAGACCTAAACGGAACATAACAAGTTAGAAACAAAATACAGACTTAAAAAGCTGCAGAGTCAGAATCAGAATGTTTACCCGTGATGTAAAATTTCACGAAACGTTACAGGGTTATTCAAACAGTAGGTATTCATCAGATAATGGCAGAGTCACGTGTTGTCACGCTACAACTAGTTCCTTGCTACGCTGTACCAGCTGCCACTGGCAAGGTTAAAGATCATACGACTGAGGTATAAAGCCTGAGTAACGCACTGCAAGACAACCCGCAACGCTCTAGTAGCCGCACCCGCGCCGACACAACCTACTACACTAAGGCCCACTTGCACCAACCACTTCTCAGGGTTAGCGGGTTGTCATCTGTCAAATTCCATATAAAATGGTGGGTTAACCCTCCATTTTAGTTGGTGCAAGTGGCCCTAACAAGGCCATACCTGGGTCTAGAGCGTGAGTAGTGCGCTGCACGGCTGCCAACAACGCAGCAGCGGCCACACACGCGCCGGCGCAAGCTTGAAGCCTCAGGCCTAGCCACTGGGCCGTGGCGGCGCCACAGAGTGCCGCTCGTTGCCACGCCTCCACCAGTTCCTCGCCGCGGTCGGACCAGCGCGGACTGGCGCCTAGCGCGCGAATTGTTGATAAACCTGGATTCATTTTAGAAAATTATTTATTCAGAGGCCATATTCTTAAATCCACAACGCAAGCTTCGTTAGCTGAATACAAACTCCGTTATTAGCTACAAGCTTCGTCAAAAAGTAAAACAATGGAAAATCCGCAACATGCATCGTCAAAAGTAGACTAAACTAAACCTAAAAGTACATACTCTAAAAAAAAACACAAGAACTCAAAAACACTCTGCTAGTCGCGGGCTGCAAGCTGCAAGTACCTAAGGTCCGAGTGCTGGTTTCTAACCAAATATGTTCTGAATGCGAGTTAGGGTCATCTTGGTAAGCCCATTGATAGCCAGCGAAATTTACAAACTGTTGGTCACCACAATTTTTGTAGCTTCCACATAAAAAACTCAACTTTAACTTTTACTGCATCATTTATTTCATAATAAAAATAAAAAATACATTTAATCCGCCTACATATCTTTCTCCATTTTTCTTTCTTCTATTTTCTATTGTTTTGTAAACCATAAACAAGTTATAGACTTTTTACTTTAACCTTTCACATACAAAAAGTTTTAATACAAATTAAACTTGTGTTCTGTTCTGAACACAAACTACCTTAGAAATATAATTTGTAGAGTAACTTGTACCTTCTAGTGTATCGTTGAAGTGTGCGTACACGGGTGACAGAGTAACGCTCTGCAGTCTCTTGAGTTGTCGCGATGTGACGCGGTATAATCGCTGCAAGCGGTAGTAGATGAACGCCACGGGCAGAACGCCCGCCAGTAACCAGGGAAGCCCGTATACTGTCACTGCCACCGCCCCTGAGTAGAGAAACAGTTAATAATGAACTTTAAAGCAAAGCTAACAGTAGAGTTTATTTTATTTTACATTATATTCATTCATGTTTAAAACTTTTTAAAAGGGTTCATTATGAAACTCTAGGCTTAGGGCCGGTTGCATCAAACCGTCTGTCACCGTTAATATTTTATTGTATGGGAAGTTCTCTAGACGTCTGCTGCGTGACGATGATGTGTCTGTCAAATGTGGTTGATGCAACTGGCCCTTAGTCTATTCTAGGTAGGGCTGCCATCTCGAATTTTGCCAAACCCGGACAAAGATACAAAAAAACCCGGACATTTGGCGTAAATCGCATTTTTTCCCCGGACGAGTCAGAATTTATATTTATTTACTTTTCATTTCACACCATGTGTAATTTGGGCATTTTCGCGAGAAGACACACTGTTTTTCCTACTCAAAATCACGAGGCCTTTCGATCTAGGAAAAAAACCGGAGACAAAAAAGTGGTCACAAAATTGTCTATTATTTTGCGTACTTTCTACTTTGTAACCGCTGTAAAAAGTGTTTGAAAAATGGTAAAGGAGTGGAAAAATTAAATTTGGGACGCTTTTTTTTACTCGTAGGATCGAAAGGGCTCGTGATTCTGAGTAGGAAAAACATTAAATTTACCTCTTTTACAAAAAAAGTTTTTGAATCTTTTTTCGCGAAAATGCCCAATTGCAATAAACAATAACAAAAACAAAACAATTTTTCTTACAAAAAAATTAAATTTGTCTTTTTTTAGGTTAAATTTGTCTTTTTTTACTAAGTTACTAGGTTAAATGGGGGTATCGTTAGAAAGAGCTCAAATTGCACATAATTATCAAAACTATTTCTTATAATTTTTTTTACAGAAAAAAAAAGAATTTTGAAGGAAAATGTTAAAAAATACCGCTCTCAACGAAAAATTGTGAAAATTTTACGAAACATTGGCTTTATGCTAAAAATTACAGGAAAAAATAAATTGGGTGTGTATCTTAGAAACTGTTTTTTAATTGACAAAAAACTTTTCAATTTCAACTTTTAATTTTACCACCCTTGCATATACATGTTATACTTCCATATCATATTTCAAAATTATACGAGATTTTACCTAAAACATTATCTTTCAAATAAAGTAAAAATTGTCGAAATCGGTTAACATTATAAAGAATTATCCCTGAAAAACCATCGTATAATACAGGTCGCGTAAATTAGAGAATTCACCGAGAGATGGCACTATAATATTATACACAATAATGCTCATTAGTTAGTTACGTGGTTACGTGAAAAGTGTCCGGGTTTTCCCCGGACACTTCTTGACTCCCCGCCCGGACGGCCCCCGGACGGCCTCCAAACTAGGACAAATCCGGGGAAACCCGGACGGATGGCAGCCCTAATTCTAGGCATAGTTGGCCATGGTGAGAGAATCTCTTGCACGAGATAGTGCCTGCCTTTTTCTGGCTGTATTGATTAAAGATGCTTGAATTGTCAGTCACTTTGCAAAATTCATTTGTGTGAATATCGCCCTAGACTCACATGTGACAAAAGTTCTCAGTAAACAGTTTCAAAGACGGCGTTATATAACACTTTAAATTAAGAGAAAAAGGTAAATAACAAAATCTCTAATGAGATTTTGCAACGAATTGCAAAAATACGGTATCTTATTTCTGCAATAAATAGATTTAAAATTAAACTTTATTTTTTATATAGATTTTGACTTCTCTTCTTAGAACAAATTAAATTATTCTCATTTGAAAATATTTTAATTTGTATTTTTTAAGTAGTAACACTACTATTATACTATAAACATTAAATAAAATAATAAGATTTTGACTTACCTACTAAACCGAAAACTTGCGCTAAAAATATGTTCATAATGAATGGCAGCGAATCGTCAACTGTATACGTGTCAGATGAGAAGCGGTTGAGAATCCGACCCGTTGGGGTCACGTCGAAGAATTTTATTTTTGCCTAAAACAACAGGATAAAAATATAAATGACGTAACTACTAATCAGTAAACGAAATCTGACATTAAAAATAAATTGCGACTTTTAACGTTTTACACATAAAATGATTCTCGTATATAAAAATAAATTAAAGCAATACATTCAGGTATATAGAAGATGACCTTTTTAAATTATGATTTACTAGTAGGTTTCTTACCTTTGTCACGACTCTAAGAAGGATCTTATGTATCCTAGTGGCCGCTTGGACACCACCATACGCAAACAGGAAAGCTCTCAACACCGTAAATAACAAATTCAAGCCCGCTAGTCCAAAATACACTTCCAAATAAAAATCATCGTCATATGCGGGCGTGATGTTAGACGGCGCTTGTAGTCTTACAGTTGTCGTGTTACGGTCCAAGTGGCTGACAAACTGTTGTGACATGTTCATGATAGTGTCAATAACGGTGTCTATAGCGTTAAACCCGTGGTCTAGAGTGGTCGTGTTCTCATGGGTCGTGGTCTCGGTGATGTTGCGCGCCTTGTTGCGCACCCAGAAGGTGAGCCACACGAAGGTGAAGTTCTGCGAGAGCTGCATGAGGACGAGGGACAGGATGATGGCGACGGAGAGGAAGAAACCCACGGAGCGGAGGTACAGCCCGAGCACCCACCAGCCCACTGTGCCTTCTGACATCGCTTCCTGGAATAATAAAGAATATGTATAAACCTACCTCATAACTACTATTTAAATAAGTCTCAGAAATTTACCAACAAATGATCCTGGTCACGGCACCAAAATGTGAAACTCTTACCAGACATTTTTAACGTACAAAGGGAAATAACCTAACCGATTTTGAACTAGATTTACTAGATTTTCTAGTTGTAAACGAATTCTAATCGTTAGTAACAACAGACTAGTAGCAACTAAGGTATATCGTGGTTGCGTCTTGATTAAGATGCAAGTTTTTATGTAAGTAACTCTCAAGTTTTCACTTGAGTAATCATTAGCAAATAACAAAAACAATGACAGAAAAATCTAGTTTTAGATGCGTAGGATAATTAATAGAACTTACATCTTCATCCAAGCTATTCCGACTGACGCTGTCTTGATTGTCCGATGCAGGCTCGATAGCTTTCGGGGGCTCCTCTTCGAACGCGTCTGAGTCGCTCGGAAGGAACTCCTCGATCTCACTTAGGACCGCTTCAGGGGGTCCTGATAAAACAACAAAATTTGTTATCATGTTCAATAAATTATTTTACGGTTTTAATTATTTTATCATACACCTAGTATTCGTAACGTCAAAGAGGGATAGGTGTACAGGGAATTTTAAAAAAACATTTTTATAACGAACTCTGTATTGAACTTAGAATTCTTTCGGCAAAGAGTGTTTACAATTCAGCACGCGAAAAGGATGCGAGTGGGTAGAAAGCTGGAGGCTTGTGGTTAAGCCAATAACAGACCCTGCTCGGATAATGTACTCGCCCAATGCTTGTATGAGGCCATCATTTATAAATTGTACAATCAAAGTGCGCCAATAACACGCAAATATGAGCGCTGATACCGATACAAAGTATTCTCGTAGTTCATCAGGCCCAGCACGCTGCGCAGTCAGTTGAGTTAGGTGCACGTCCGCGGTAAAACATATCTTCTATTAAGTGCACTGTACATGCCTACATGGCGACCCTGTCATAATAACTTACCTAACGCTTGTATACGGCCGTCATGTATTAGCACCGTTCGTGAGCAGCGGGCGAGTATGCGTGGCGATGGTGAGACCAGTATTCGTGTTGTTCGTTTCAGCAGGCCTAGCACGCAGCGCTGCATTATGTGCTGAGCTACGCGCGTGTCCACGCCGGAGAATATATCGTCTAGTAGGTACACTGTAACAATGAATATACAGGTTTAATGACAAATTAAAAATGTGTCATTTTTCAATAATCTTACTTACGCGAAATAGATGACCCAAAAAGGATCTGGCATCCGACACAGGTGATCGCCATTTCGCCCTATCCTGTCACGTCACGTCTATTGGGTATTCCGAGCGCAGACAGGCAGGTTCCAAACTCTAAATATACTTAATGCTAAATAAAATTCGTTTCATATGCTAGAAATTACTTACTACTTTAGAATATTCTGAATTAAACGTCAAATTTTTACAAAAATATAACCAATGTAGTTTAACCCCCTTATTCATAAACGTGATCGAGGAGTTAGTGGCCGAACGAAAGGCGAAACGAAAGCCCACAGACTTCGCTGGTTCGGTCACTTACTTAGAATGGGAAACGATCGGGGTGTCAAGAGAGCGTTCTTGGGTCGACTGGCTGGTGGCCGTCCGGCCGCGGCGGGTCGACCCAGGTATCGGTGGGAGGACAGTGTGGTGGCGGATCTGCGTCGGCTTCAAGTCAGTGACTGGCAAGAGGCTGCGCGGGATCGGGACAGGTGGCGATCTCTCGTTTCGGAGGCCAAGATTCACTTTGGATCACTGAGCCAAAATAGTGACTTAGTTAATTAGTTATTCATAAACGTACTCTAAAGTTATCAAGCCGATAACGTTCGTTTGTCCCTTTCTATCACGCCAATACGTCGGAAAGGGACAAACAAACTTTATCGGCTTGATAACTTTAGAATACGTTTATGAATAAGGGGGTAAGGCTTTGTCAAAGCAAAGTTGGTGAGCAGTTAGCTTAGACTGACATTAGTGTTACCTTGCTTGTCCTGATAAACCGCACGCGCCAGCGCAATGCGTGCACGCTGGCCGCCGCTGAGCGTGCAACCGCCTTCGCCCACGTGCGCGCCCCAGCCCAACACGTTTAGGTCCTCTGTTAGCATAAATAATGGTTGATTATTACCAAAGACGATCAAGTATTCTAGAGAGTTACTGTCAAAGTAAAATGTGTAATCACAGTGCATAGACTGCCATCTCTCGACACAAGCTTAAAACTTTTAAACCTCAGTTTTGACAATTTGGCCCATATTCTTAGCTTGATATGTGTTAAAATGTCAAATATTAATATTAGCATCATCTAGCCGAGCGTTCCCCAAAGGTGTAACGCCATCTAGTCCACCGTATCTATTTCTTTATGGCTCTGAGGTACGTTTTTTTCTTAGAGTGTAGCTGTCTATACGGAGTTACATATGTCTTTGTTATTACTGAAAGTGGCACCCGTTTTATTTGTAACTCGATCATCTAAAGGTGTGATTTTCAGTACATATGGAGGTCTTACACAACCCCAGTATAATCTTCTCTGGGGTTGAGTTGAGGTGAAGCTAACAGACTCTAGTTAAAGACACTAACATTGGGAAGTTTCGCGGACCAAGAACTCATAACTTTTTTGCTTACCAGTAAGAGCACAAGCTTCTACAACAGTCTGGAATTTGGTTTCATCATATGGCTTCCCGAATAAAATGTTATCTCTTATTGTTCCCCGTATTAGCCACGGCTTCTGAGATACGTAGCCGAAACCTAAAAAGTTAAATAATAATCAGCCAAATATACTTTTGGCTATACTCCGTTTTTTTAAGATTAGAGTAATAACGGTCGATTTTGCCTAAGTTTCATAGAATAGTTCAGTCATCTCTAGAAAATATAAATAAGATGACTTGGAAATAAGTTGTTCATGTTATGGGTAAAAAGAAAAGAGTCAAATAGCATTTAACTTCATTTCCAAAAAATCGCACGACAACAAAACACGACTTTTCTAATTCTAAAAAAAACGGAGTATAATTAACATAAATAACACAAACAGTGCTGAATAATGTCGTTCGTTACAGAAAGCAACATGGAATCGGCAAAAAACTGAGGTAAATGATAACACATCGCGCCAGTTCGTGCATTGACTTCAAATCGATATTAGAATGATATTGCAATCCGCCATTCGAAGTTCATTTCACTGACTTGTCCCCACAAATATTAAGAACGAGAAATGTTTGCGTTAAATACAACTACGCTAACTGATGTTAGTTCATAGATATTTTAAGGTACAGTGGGACAAATCTCAACTGGAGGGCAATTGTAACTAATCAATTTTTTCCATATTACACTATGATGTTGAGTTCTACATGTATCCACTGAACACGCCTACCATATATAACCGGTGGACACTCTATTTAATAATGCAAACATTGTAAAACATGGAAAAAATGGACCAGTTACATTTGCCCCCCAGTCGAGATTTGTCCCGCTGTACCTTACTATCATTCTAATATCGAACGAAATAGCCTATTTGACACCTATTTACAAAAAAAAACACTAATATTCATGTATCTCTCAAGTATTATGTACCTACAGACATATACAAGGTGCTCGCGAGGAACCCGCATAACTTGAACCACGCGTTTCTGAGGCCAAAAAAAAGAAAAAATGTTATATGAATTTTAAAATTTTTCGCGAAAAAAATTTTTTTTTTGTTTTTTGGACGTATTTTCACATAAAAAGTAATTTTTATCCATAAAGTTGGCAATAAAAATGAGTTCCTTAATTTATTTTCTAAAAACCAAATTTTTTGGAAGTTTTTCTTGTCACATTTTGACATCTATCAATGACTACTGTGAGACTATGCTCCACAATTGCGCATCAGCGCCGTTAAGAAGACCTTTTCTACTGAGTAACAATACGGAAATGTTTTTTTTGACGTGATAACGTCTAATAACTCGTTACTACGGGCAGCATGCACGAAAAAGATGACGTCATTGTCCCGTTTCCCAATATAGCTTAAGCGCCATCTATTGGCGTGCGTAGGAACTAAGCGGCTGATCGATGCGCTCGGTATGGTTTATTTATAAAAGATGCTTATTTTAATGCATTCTTTCTAATAAGAACAAAACACTATGCTAGAAAGAGTGCAGAGGAAGTTCTGTAGGCACATTTACAAACGACTGTACGGATATTACCCATATATGTATCCATCTCTATTCGTAACAGGAATGGTTGGTCTTCAAACTCTAGAAACCAGACGGAAACTGCTGCATATTATGCATTACCGCGAACTGTTTCACCATAGAGTAGATGACGCATCCGTGCTTGAGAGAATGGGGCTGCAAGTGCCAAGAGCGAATGTGGTGGTTGGCATGCCGGGCGCGGTGCCGGCGCGGCGGCGGCGGCGCCTGTTCGCGGCGGCCGGCGCACCGCTCGAGCCCGAGCTGCTCTTAACCGCATCATGTTGGAGACAGACGATATTGACATATTTGCTGATAGTGTTGGTGTGTTTTACAGAAAACTCTTAAGGTTCATAGACTCTACACTCCTTAGGTGATTAATGTAATAACCATAGTTTAACTTTTAAGTGTGTTTGCTTTTATTTATGTCAATTTAACATGTACATAATTATATTACCACATAAGTGCTTTGGTGAAATATTGTTAACTTTTAGTATTTTTAATAAATAAATAAATAAATAAAAAAACGTGAAAAAAGTCCCAGAATCGGGCCCCTTTTGCTATACTCTGACCGCCCCTGTCTATACTACTGTAATGTTTGACGTTATCACGTTAAACTACCGTCCGTAAACCGACTTTACAGACAACCAATTTTTTTAATTGGCAATAACTCTGAAACTAGACGAAATCTAGAAAAGTTTATATGACATTTTAGTCTTAAAATGTGACCAAGAATATGCCGTTAAAGTTATATGGGTTCCTCGCGAGCACCTTGTATATTAGTTTTAAAATAAGTATAGTAGTTACTTTCTGCTTGCTGAATTGCTTTGGATGATGCCAATTCTTTATTTTTGCATTTAATTAATTGTTTATATTTTGTATGCTGTTGCATGCTGTTTGTCTCCCGAAATAAATAAATACTCACTGCTAAGGCTCTCAGGGATCTGTATATCGCCACTCTTCTTAACCATGTCTCCCATGATAGCGTGCAGTAGCGACGTCTTCCCGCTGCCGACGCTGCCAGTGACGCCTATCAGCTCCCCTCGCTCGATCTCCAGCGATATGTCGTGCAGCATGAACGGTTCGTGTGCCACCACTTCGCTAACTTCGTTGGACGAATCGCTAGCCTGGAGCAAAAATATCATCAATTTTTTTTTACTTTTTTTTATGGGATAGGCGGCAAACGAGCAGACAGGTAGCCTGATGGTAAGCGATCACCGCCGCCCAGGGACACCCGAAACACCAGAGGTGTTGGAGGTGCGTTGCCGGCCTTTAAGACGGCCTTCTTTACATATTGTTTTTAAATGGAGAATGTAAATGTCCATGTGGCGTTGTTTATCATGAACATTTTGTCTATGCAAGTACCTATGCAGTAATTACCTGTACATTCCTCTGAAGGTGCGTACAGATTATGCGCGGAAACCCCGTCTACATTTCGCGCGGCCGCCGTTCGAGTTTTGAGGCGGATAATCTGTACAAAGCTTTAGATTCCTTCTTATCTTAACTTATTCCGCTTAGATTTCTTCTTGGCCTTGCCCTTGCTCCGCCTGCTGGGCTGTGGTGCCCTGCGCTCGGGTGGCTCGGCCCAGGAGAAGGTGGCGTTATCATGAACATGTTGATTATGCAGTAATTACCTGTATATTCCTCTTAGATTTCTTCTTAGCCTTGCCCTTGCTCCGCCTGCTGGGCTGCGGTGCCCTGCGCTCGGGTGGCTTGGCCCAGGAGGAGGTGGCGTTATCATGAACATGTTGATTATGCAGTAATTACCTGTATATTCCTCTTAGATTTCTTCTTAGCCTTGCCCTTGCTCCGCCTGCTGGGCTGTGGTGCCCTGCGCTCGGGTGGCTTGGCCCAGGAGAAGGTGGCGTTATCATGAACATGTTGATTATGCAGTAATTACCTGTATATTCCTCTTAGATTTCTTCTTAGCCTTGCCCTTGCTCCGCCTGCTGGGCTGCGGTGCCCTGCGCTCGGGTGGCTTGGCCCATGAGAATGTGGCGTTGTTTATCATGAACATGTTGTCTTCGTTGCGGTTCGTGTTTAATTTGTCATAGTAACGCTCTGGGTCCATGTCTGGGAGCTAAAATTAATTTACAGTAACTAAATTATCCCTTACGCCACGCAATAGAAAATTGACAAATATAATAATATTGCATCGACATTGTTTTTATTAATTTTCCGGGTTTCGGGTGAAATATCAGGTACGAAACGCCAAATTAACTTTTTGTCAATATACTTCAGGTTGAGCTTAACGGCATAGCGAAATATAAATTTAAAAAAGCATGTAAATATTTAAAAAAAAAAACAAATGCTTACGTCTAAGAGTTTTTGTATCCTCTTGATAGACACCCACGCTTCTGTTAGCCCGTTGAGTACCCACGGAAACGCGTTCAGAGGCGCGATCAGCATGTTGATTAGAGCCACTGTTGTGAATACCTACAAAATATTAAATATATCTTTCTACAAACGAGAACTACTTTGTGGGAGACATTATTACAAGTCATGTCGTCAGAGGTCGAGCGAAGTCTGGAGAAGTCGCCCGTATCATGTGTCGTGAGATCATTGTCGAACTGTGCGCTGTGCAGTTTAATCCCTTGATAGCATTATTCAGCTTAGGTCGGACTAGATATTCTAGTTCGTTGTTATACATATACATGCGTCGAGTTTTGCCTAGCCTAGAGTCAACGCCCATACGAACACAGGCGACTACGCACAGAGATGTCAGAGACAGTACTACTGCCGTCTTCCTCTAACTCGCGCTATTTCCGTGGTACGTACGGTGGGCGCGTCGAGCGGCTGCCCTCGCAGTGCGTGCACGCCCAGAGTCAGCGCGCACACGAGCACGGGTGTTGTTGCCCACAGTACGACGCAGATCGCGTCCAGGTACTTGCGCCAACGGAGGTACTTCAGCTCCAGTGTTCGGGACTCTGTCAACAATAGCAAATTTAAAGTTTTACTAACTTCCGAAGGGTAGGTACTTCAACTTGAGAGGATCAATACTTGAGCTGTGATATTTGAACCTATATACTTTGAATGCAAATCTGAGTCACTAATGAGATTTACACAAGAGTCCATGTTCTTTATGAGCTCGGTATTGAGCTGGCCGATCTTGCTAGCGATGAGTCTATTCGTTGTCTGTAACTCTGTTTATGAAGTGGTCCTCCCAAACGTTCATTGTTCTACCCCGGAGTAAGTCAATGATGAGAGTAACCCTCGAGTCCTCATGTTTCATGAGCTAGGTGCAGAGCTAGCAATCTTGTTAGTGATGAGTTTATAAATTACCTGTTACTCTGTTAATGAAGTAGTCTTCCCACACATGGACCTTCACAGTCCTGATCCCCCGGAGTAGATCACTGATGAGAGTAACACGGGAATCCTTGTGTTTCATGAGCTTGGTACTGAGCTGCCCAATCATTTTAGCGATGAGTTTATAAATTACTTGTTACTCTGTTAATTAAGTAGTCTTCCCATACATATACCTTCACAGTCCTGATCCCCCGGAGTAGATCACTGATGAGAGTAACACGGGAATCCTTGTGTTTCATGAGCTCGGTGCTGAGCTGCCTCATCTTGTTAGCAATGAGTTTATTTACCTGTAACTCTGTTTATGAAGTAGTCCTCCCAAACGTGCACCTTCACTGTTCTTATCCCCCGGAGTAGGTCACTGATGAGAGTAACACGAGAATCCTTGTGTTTCATGAGCTCGGTGCTGAGCTGCCCGATCTTGTTGGCGATGAGCTTGTTCACGGGGATCAGCAGGACGGAGAACGCCACGCCGGCCAGGAAGGAGACGCCCACTTGTTGGTACAGGAGGAACAGGGTGATGAACAGCTGTGACAATTGAAAATTGACGTTAAAATGTATTAACGATTGAGGTAATTACTAGTAAATGTGGCTGACCTCTACATCATGGACTGTCTACAAATTAGGCGGATTTACACAGAGTGCGTGTCCTTTTACAAAGATTTATGCTTCGGTCGAGGCACGTCTAGTCTACATGCTGAGTGGCATCCTTTTTGGAACAACAATCTGTACATTTACCACTTATGCAACTGCCAAGATGTAACGTGTTGTTTCGAATAAATTTTATTTCATTTCATTTCATTTTCTGCACAAGGGAATTGTCTCGCGACGCGACGCTCCTCGCTCTGCGTGGACTATTATTTAGTTTAAAAGCAAGGCGCAAAATGCACTCACATTACGTTACGCTCAAAAGCAAATCTGAAACGGTTGCGGTTTCCGGAAAAATACCGATTTCAGCTAGTCATTACTAAATATACGCACCTGCAAAGGAATACTCCACAAAGCATGAAAACTGGGACACGAATTGACAATCCTGTCCGTATCAGTGGACATAAAGTTGGTTATCTCTCCAACCGAGAACGACTTATTCAATTCAGTAGAAGTCACGCTCAGGGTTTTGCGAAGAATAGTGGCGACGATGGCTCCGCGCATCTTGAGCCCGATGAGGGACATCAGCCAGTTGAAATGCACGTTGAACAGGGTCGATATTAGGGCGGAGGCCATGAGACCTGCTGCGTAAATGTAACTGAAAAGGAAAATTAATTATTTACACACAGGGAGAGGTACTATGAATTTTATGTTTCAAGACTTGGCTTGGTTTGCGACTTTAACAAAAAGTGCAAGAAGGTAACAATCCTAACTCCTAATCAAGGATTCCTGGGTAGAATGGAGAATGGGAGAAATGGCAATCACTCTCGTATCTTGCCAATATTCAATAAATAATATCTGGGCGACCGAGCTTCGCTCGGTTCTATTTTAATATATCACGTCTTTAGATAAAAAAAAACTCTTATAAATACAAAAACAAAAAAAAAGACAAAAAACAAAAATTTTATTTCTGGCCGGGATTCGAAACCCTGACACCTACGATCTATCTGCGTACATTAGACCGACCTCGTACGACTGAGCTAAGCGGAATCGATGCGCGCGCGGTGAAATTAACGACCATATTTTACGTTTACTACCGCGAAAGAAAAACTCATGAAAACTCGAAAATTCGCGTTTTCCGGGATCTAAGGCTACGCTAGATCGATTTTTCACCCCCGAAAACCCCCACATAACAAATTTCGGCGGAATCGTTAGAGCGGTTTCCGAGATCGTCGGTATATATAAATAAATAAATATACAAGAATTGCTCGTTTAAAAGTATAAGATATAATTGGGGTAAAAATAGCCTGCACTCTCGTCTCTAATTTAACTAGAAAAGCTCAAATATATTAAGGAGTGAGAAAAGTACCAATTCGCCTTATTAGAACAAAATGCGAATTCGGCGAATCTACGCGTGGCTTTAGGCAATATTTACCTTCGTACATTGCGATAACGACGACGATAGACGAACGACTGACGATAGGCGGGGAGATTAGTGCACTAAATATCTTAAAGAGTGTAACGTAAGAGATTGTTGTCTCACCCATAATGTTGATCGATGCTCTCATCTTCAACGAACGCGACCAGCCTGTTAAGTAGCATAGGGCCCGCAAATCCCGCCATATCAGACACCAGCTTGAGCACACCAATACTATAGAACTGGTACGCGAAGCACGAGTGCAGCGCGCGGAGAAGAGTGACGTTTTGTCGGCGACGGCGCAACGGCACGCGCGACGTCGGGGTGACTGGGGTGGAGGATTGCGGCGCGGATTCGCCCAGCGCGCCGTAGCCTGACAAATCATGGTCAAATTCAGGTGGTGTTTTGAGGAACTATCATTTCAGTAGGTTTACTTGTGTGAATATGTTACTGATAAATCAGAAATATTTTTTTTATTATAGAAATCAATGGATGTGTGACTCAAGCTCGTATATTAATTATGCTCGGCCTTTTAAGCACTTACGAATAATCGCTCTATTAAGCAGATTGATCTACGATACGAGATTAAGGGCCAGTTGCATCAACCACATTTGACAGACACATCATCGTCACGCAGCAGACGTCTATGGATCTTCCCATACAATAAAATTTAACGAGCGCTTTAACGATGACAGACGGTTCAGTGCAACCGACCCCAAATCATACGATTTCATTTAACTATGCGAGGTTGTGTTGTGTCACACAACCGTCGAAATATGGTTCATCCTGTCAGTAGCACATATGGTAACCTCCCGGACCACCAGGTTGAATTCCTAAAATGTTGAAATCCCGAAACGTTGACTTTCCCAGAATGTTGATTTTTTTCAGTTTCGCAAAATGTTGAATTCTCATAACGTTGAAATATCAAAAAGTTGAATTCTCAAAATGTATGCTTTCAACATTTCGGGATTTCAACATTTTAGGAACTCAAGTTTATATTCCTGGAATCTTTTTTTGACATGGGTATTTTTTAATATGATTTCTACTCAGAATCGCGAGCTTTTTGGTCCTAATAGGAGAAAAAAATGTACCTTTGATGGTCATGAATTTCAGTCTTCAGACTGTATTTAACCCATTGCTGTAACGGGGAACAAAATTTTAAGGCATTATGCTTCGAAAAGGCTCATCAGTGGAGTCTTGGAACTTAAATATGCCCTGAAACTATATAGCATGTAACAAAAGTCAATAGGGTGCTTTGAGATAATTTCGACATACAGAAATGCTCGGGTAATTTCGAAAGGGGAATCTAGATATAATGGAAATAATGGTGATTTTTATATGACTTTCAAAATTAGACGACGTTCGAAATTACCCCAATGCACCCTACTTCAACAGCCGACAAGACCAATACCCTGATTGCTATTTAAGCGGAAAAAATCGAAACTCATTTTTTTCGAACTACGAAATTTTTTCACTTAGGGTCATTAGTAACCCTATCAGTTGTTAAAGTATCACTCGGGACCTTTGCTACACCCTGTAGGTACCTACTGCAAATTCAATCTTATGGAAATTCAACATTTTAGAGTTCACCATACCGCAAAATCAACTTTCTGCAAATTCAACATTTTTGGATTCAACAAGCTGCAAATTCAACTTTATGCAATTTGGACATAAAAAGAACTCAACATAATGCAAATTCAACATTTTAACATTCAACATCCTGCAAAATCAACTTTTTGCAAATCCAACATTTTAGGAATTCAACTTGGTGGTCCTGGAGGAGACGTCATCAGAGGATTTTCAATTTTACGTCACACAATATCTATGTTAAAACCAAAATTTAATTATTTTTCTTCACATTTGCAATAATCCTGTGAAAAAGGCTTGTTTCACTTTCGCTTTCTTCAGAAACATGATTAAAATCGGATCATGGCTCTCGGAGTCATCGGTGAACATCCATACTATAAAGTGTGTGTGTCTGTTTGTCCGTTTTTCACGGCTAAACGGAGCGACGAATTGACGTGATTTTTTAAGTGGAGATAGTTGAAGGGATAGAGAGTGACATAGGCTACTTCTTCTTCTTCTTCTTCTTCTAGGTTAGGGGCTTTGTAAGGCTTCAGGGCGCCTTATGTATCACTGCGACCATTTCTGATCTATTGTGATCGCCACCTACTACAACTCTCGATCAAGTCCTACAAATTCAAAGACTTGTAGTATCTTTTTGAGATCGAGAAACCTCACATCCTCTGGGAGAAATTGGTAACCGCCCAGAATCATGTTACGTGTGCGCATTAGAGAGGGGCACTCTGCCAGGATGTGCAGGGGCGTTTCATCAGACTCTAGACAGAATCTGCACCGCCCGTTTGCACGTTTCCCGATAGTGTGCATGTGCTTGTTCAGGTGGCAATGCCCTGTCAGCACCCTCACTAGGTTGCGAAGTTGGTTCCTTGACAGCGCCAAGGCATTTGAGGATGCCTTTTTGCTGTAGGCTCTGATGAGAGCCTTGGAATGGTTCATGCCTGGCGTGTTCCTCCAGAGCTGAATAGTTTTGTATTGACAGTAGGTCTTTAGGGTTAGTTTCGTAAGGCTTTTCGGGATACCGCAGAAAGGCTCTGGGCCATGGTGCTTACCCTTTGCCCCCGTACGTGCAAGCTCGTCGGCTTTCTCGTTGCCTTCGATGCCTGCGTGCCCCGGGACCCATCTTAAGACAACCTTGTTTTTGGATCCAAGGTTGTTTAATAGTTGCCTGCAGTTCTCAACCAGCTTGGACGTTATGACGTCCGAAGTTAGGGCTAAGAGTGCCGCCTGGCTATCCGAGTGGATGTAAATAGTATGGTTGACGTAGTTGCATTGCAGGTTGATTGACGCGCATTCTAAGATGGCGTATACCTCTGCCTGGAATATAGAGCAATACCATCCTAGATTTAGGCTTTTAGCCCTTCTAGGCGTTTCGCCGTATACTCCGCAGCCTACTTCAGATCCGGATTTGGAGCCGTCAGTGTACCACCTTAGGCTTCCTTCTTTCCATAATATTTGACTGTTTGACCAGTCCTCCCTTTCCGGGATTTCCACAGAGTAAAGTTTCTGTGGGCAGAACTGGGGGTGCATGGTGTCTGTCGGCATCCCCAGTACAGGGATATCAAGCACTGATTCAGTAAATAGTCTCAGTGTTTGTGATATCCACCCTCCTCTCTTTGTAGCCACTATTCTCAGTATGCTGGATCTTGCTTCTAGTTCCAGATAGAGGTGGAGTGGCGACAGGTTCAGCAGGGCCTCTAGTGCCGCTGTTGGAGAGGATGACATTGCTCCAGTGACGATGCTACAAGCAGCTCTTTGCAGTCTGCTGAGCTTCGCCACTGCCACTTTCTGCAACGTCTTCTTGTACCATGCTACAGAGGCGTAGGACACTATTGGTCTCACTATAGCAGTGTACAACCATAAGGCAATTTTGGGTTTAAGACCCCATCTGTTGCCTGCGAGACGGCAGCATATTGCCAGGGCCGATTTGGCCTTCAGTAGAGTTCCGTTCAGGTGCTGGTTCCAGGTCAGTTTCTGGTCCAGTGTTATCCCCAGATACTTGACTTCTGAAGAAAACGGAATCGTTTTACCATTCATGACCAAAGGTTTTAATTTATCCAGCCTTTGTTTGTTCGTGAATGGAACTATAATTGTCTTGTTTGCATTGATGGACAATTCATTTTCACCACACCAGGCGTTTATGGTGTTGAGAGCCCTCTGCATAGGCTACTTTTTGTCTCTTTCTAACGCGAGCGAAGCCGCGGGCAAAAGCTAGTAAGTACATAAAACATAAATACGAAACTGAATACAGAACCTCCTCCTTCTACGTAAAGAAGTCGGTTAAAAATCTGATGAATTATTGTAGTTAATATCAACGCATTTTTTCCAAGCTATACAAACTCAAACGTTAATATCGATCATTTATAACGATAAGTTATCATCCCAACATTACGACTCATAGACAATCTAATGTCAGGAGTTTTTTATGTCATCCGGTCGTAATTACAATTATTGATGAAAATCGTTTTAGAAATGATATTATTCAGTGGTTTTTTGATTGATTTCAATACTTTGCGAGTTTATTTAAGTGTATAATAACATTTTAAGTGATGGTTAATGTGTAATTCCAGAGAAAATTGAGATAATGTTTTCCAGCAGTGTTTGTTTACATGATTGGACAAGTAAGGCTGAACTGAGGATATTTGTTTAAATATATAAATATTTTTACATACCTACACATCTTTTTATTAAATGTATGTATATACAGTTTACGTTTCAAACCTGAACTGATGAAAGGTTCATGTGGTATCTCCGCATACTGCTGGTAGTTGTCTACATTGCCAATAAGAGCTCGGTCCATCTTGGCCCCAACATAAGTACACCGGTACTTTGCCGGGATGTCAAATAACTCCTCTGGGTCTTGCAGTTTCTTGTCAAAACCTAAAATGGCATTATAAATAAGATTCCATTTCAAATATTATCCCATATTCAATGCATTTGGGAAGCTGGAACTCTCTATCATGGTTATGTTGTGTTACAATTAATAACATATTATCTTGATTTTAATTTGTGTAAAAAAAAACAATTTTTACCTTTCTTTAGCAGTGGATTCACCCACAAAAACAGTAACTGTGATATGCATCCATTGCCCTGCATGGCCGTGCCTAGGACACCCTCATCCATATGGGGCAACAATGGCGTATACTCATTCTGAAATATTATATTTTGAACCTGGTTAGGTAATATAGTAATATTTAACTTTAAGGATACCAATTAATACAGATTGAATAATAGTACTCAGAAAACTAATTTTAAATGGTATGCACTAATATCACATGATCACAACTATACATAAAGTTCCATAATACTTACATGGGCATGTTGTGATCCAACCAGGCAGGCCGAGTAGTAAGTAGGCCTGGATTCACTTGATGGTATCAATGTAATAAAGTATACTGCATGGCAACAAAGCGTGGCAATATAGAAGGCCACAGGACCCCCAAGAATGACACTGCTATGCAGAGCTATCACATTTAGCACCACTGTCAGCCCCCAGAGGAATAGCTGCAATGACGGCCCGCGGGAACTCGAGCCTAGCCGATGCTTCAGAGACAACACGTAACCAAAATGCACCAACCAAGACAAGCATGATGCTCCGGCCACAAAATAATCTACAGGCAGTAACACAAAATCCACTCTCGTAATAAAAACATATAGTTCTACTATCGGAATAAAAACTAAAGTTAGCACAACGAAACTACGGATGACTATTGCCCGCTCCTGCAACTTCTCTCTTATCACCCAGTCCCTCCTGTAGCCGATGTAGTAGCCTGACACGACCGCAATGATGAAGTACAGGGGAATTTGCAGAAACAACTGCTGGAAGCACAGTCCCATGTCCTTGGTTGCGTGATCCCAGGGCTGCAGCCCGGCCGGTCCACACATATCTTCCCATCTCCATGGTATGTCCCAAAACATTCCAGCGAAGATAAACAGTCTTTGCACCAGCACACCAAGTCATTTACCCTACTATACAATGACTTGTTCCAATTTATGACTAATGATGATGATAACGTTGATCTAATTATGAGTAATTTTCATGTGGATTTCTAGTTTTCTCTCCTTTTATTAGTGAATCCCCGAATCGATGCAAAATATTTATTTGTCAACCCATTGACAGTCTGACTCAATAACATTTTTGACAGTAAAGTTCTTCTCTTCTAAATTTTCTAGTAAAATCCACGATTATTTCAGTATCTCAAACAGAGTTATCGTTATATACGTTCACGTTCAGTAACAATGAAATGGTGATCATTTTAGGGTACTTTTCTAGCACAATTATATTTTATTTATAATATAAATATTCATATTTTGTCAATAAATATTATTCAACTCAAATATTTAAAATAAATAACTTAACATATCATATAACTTCACCTTTACAATTCATGAAATATTATAAACATGGTAAATTGGTTCATGGTTTCTGAATAATGAAAAAAAAAAGATTAATGGGCTGTCAAAAATAAATGTCAAAAATGTTTATTCTCAGCTCAGTGCGAATCTGCGAATACATTTAAAAAATAAAACAATTAAGTACATAAGAAAATTCCAATTTCATAAAACCGCTTTCTTGTCTTCATCTTGATTTCAAGTTTATCACTGGTCAAAGCACAATAGTTGACCATGTCGGTTAGTGCCAACGGTTATTCTGAAGACGATATCGAAGTCTTGGATCCCATCACTGATATTGTTGATTATTTAGTAAGGTGCGCAAAAATTTCAATAAAAACTGCTCACGTCAATGAAACAGAATTACGAACACGGGACAAAATTAAGCTGGCCTGTGATCTCTTCAGAAGAGCGCCAACCGATTTCTTACTCCAATTTGGTAAATATTTAGCTCCACATCACATAGAATACTTTGATAATTATCAGCCAGATAGCGAGGCTAGGAAATATCGGGAATGTATTAAAGAATTGAAACGATATCATTCGGATGATACAAGGCATAAAAGAGTGAGAAACCGCAGGTACAATGCATTGAAGAAGCTGCAAGATGAATCTGATTACTTTACTGAAAAGCAAATGATGTACCGAAGTCCTCTGTTGTATGATCAATTAGTGGGGCAATACTTGACAGAAGCAGAAATAAAGGAGCGAGATGGAGTAGATACTGAAAATCTTACATTCCTAAACTTAATATTGGAAACTGTTGACAGAAATCAAATGAGACAAACAAAAGACCAACAGATGCTTGAAGAGGAAATAGAGTCCATGGATATTAATGGGCCAAAAGAAAATCATGATGAAGATAAACAGTTTAAGAAAAAGCAATGGGGTGAGTTTGATGATGATGTAAAACCTGAGTCTTCTTCTAAGCCTGACATGCGGACCCAGAATACAATAAGTGCTCCAGAAAGAAGGCTCCTTAGAGAGGAATTCTTGCAAGAGATGTACTCCAGCTTTGTGGAGGGTAGAGATGATATAGACTACACTACCATAGACAATGATGAGCAGTATGATGACTTGAAGCAAGTTTCACAAGATGCTGAAGACAAGTACTTTGATTCAGAGCCGAATGACTCGGAGAACCTGGAGGAACACATGAAACTGGTCACGGAGTATGGACGGAAGAACTCCGCTGAGAGTGGAGAAGACCCATTAGATTTATTTATGGAACATCTTAATAAAAGGCATGTTGAGAGTTGAAACTGATTGTTTTACTTTCTCTTCATGTAGGTAAGTACTTTCCTAATCATTAGTAATCATGTTATTTCCTCCTCATTTGTGTGCTAGATACTAGGGTCGCTAATCTCGATATGCAACTTAATTTCAGGCATTTACAATTTTTCACTGTAAGAAAGAAACTGAACCTTTGGCCATGTAAATAGACATTTCGAAATATTTATTATATATTTAATATTTATTTATTTATTTTTTTTTTTTTGTTCTCTATTTACTCCTTTTTTCTATCCTAAGTTTTTTTCTTCCAATAGCAAACAAATTCTTCAAGTGAAACTGAAAACGAAAATTACACTAGATGGTTGTAACAATGAACAAGTCCCAATATTGAAGATCCAGTTTCCAGGTATGTTTTAAAAAAAAAATTTCTTATACAAATCTCAAAAACTTAGTTTTATCAATTTCACTTCATCTCTCCTCCTCAATGTTCAAAGATAATAACATCTAATAAATAATATTAATATTGGGGACACCTTACACAGATCAACTTAGCCCCAAACTAAGCAAAGCTTGTACTATGGGTGCTAAGCGACGATATACATACTTAGATAAATACATACTTATATACATAGAAAACATCCATGACTCAGGAACAAATATAAATGCCCTTACCGGGATTCGAACCCAGTGTATTGGTCGAAGCTATTGGTGCATGTTCTATTCGGTAGGGATGTAGTAGAGTTTAATAAATGAAACACATGTTGACTCTCCAAGGCATCAATATGTAATGTCGATTAGAATACAGATAGAATAAGCTGATCATTATGAGTAATACAGTTTCCATATATAAAGCATCTAGCCTACTTAATCTAATTAGGTATGCTTACACATCACACCTTCCCCCTATTTTTTTTTTTTTTTTTTTTTTTTTTTTTTTTTTTTAAAAGAAAAAAAAAATATTACACAAAAAAAAATCATGTTTAACAAACTTTCAAATTAACCTACAATAAAAATACAGGTCAATCACTTTTATGTGTTATTGTATAATACGACACGCTCATAATTATGGTGAGGTTTACTCTCTTAGGTTACGATAACAATAATATAATGAAATGTGACGCACACCTGGTGCACCGATGAGTCAATGATTATGACTAACTTATTACTAGCATAACTCGTTACATAAAATAAGGAATAGTTCTATTTTTATGGATTACATTTTGTTTATTTCCTATAGAAACTTTTACATTAACATCCATGTCTTCAATAACAGAGTATGGACCTAAATACACTGGGTCCATTTTTTCACGTCCTTCTTTTTTCACTAATAATAAATCGCCTATTTTATACTTAATTGGATTACATGTTTTATCATATCTTTCTTTTCTTAACTGCTTTGACATAATTAAATTATTTCTGGCGTCTTCCTGAGCCTTTTGCAATCTATACCTTAAAGCTATCGGATAATCATCGAAGTTATACACAGGATCTATATTATTATTAGTTATATTAGTTGGTAAATTACAAAGTTTTCCGAATACTAATTCGAAGGAGTATACTTAGTTTCAGAATGCATAGTCGTGTTATAACTGAAGCACCAGAATTGAAGCCAGTTGCTCCATTCGTGAGCCTGGTTATCCGTCTGGATTCTGAGGAAAGCTCCCAGGGCCTTATGAGAGTTCTCCAAAGAACCGAGACTCTCATGGTGATATGCCGTGGATTGTATCTGATTTATTTTTAACAATTTACACGTATTTCGCATAGTTGAAGAAATAAATTCAGAACCTCGGTCTGTTGCTATCTCGCGCGGGATGCCGTAATGTAAAATAAAACCTTCAACGAATGCTCGCGCGACCGTTTCGGTCTCTTTATTGGGTAATGGGTAAGCCCATACGTACTTAGTGAGCTCGCACTGTATCGTCAATATGTAACTATACCCGTTGTTATCTTTAGTTAAAGGGCCAACTAGATCTAGATACACTTTTTCACATGCCGATGTGGCTGTGGTAGTAATAGACATCGGTTCTTTTATGTGTTTATGGAATTTTTGCTTTTGGCATTTATCGCATTTTTTTACAAAAGCTTTTATGTCATTTTCCATGCTTGGCCAGTAGTAGTGACGTTTTATATTATTCGTCATCCTACGCATACCCGCGTGTCCGCTAGTGGGTAAGATATGAAAATCATTCATGATGACTCGCCTGTCATCTTTATTCTTTACTTCTTTTGCACCCTTTATAATACATAGTCGTGGCCCGGACCACTTACTTATATTTTTTATATGTTGAGCTAGCTCTTTGATAATCTTTTCATTGTCTTTGTTTTTAATAACGCATATTTCGTTAATGTTTATAATATTGCAGAAAGCTTCCAATTCCCTCATGAAGAAAGCTCGTTTCATACATGATAGGGATACTGGTGCAACGCTAATAAGTGACAATGAGGGTGTATATACAAACGTATTGTTTCTGCTATAAATACAATCATTCATTTTCGCACACTTGCGATACTCTTCTGAATTAAAACTTAATTGTGTTGAATTGTTAGGTTTTTTTAGAATTTCGGCCACGTTGGGTGATCAATCCAACCGTTTTGGAAATCCGTAGTGCCGGCATTTTTTTGCCTTTCTTTCTCTTCCATTCGCTTCTTTTGCCCACGTGTTGTTACGAACATAACTCTTTCACTCATGTCTTTCAGCTGTTCACTAGTTATCTCAACCCTTGATAATGCGTCTGCAGCCACATTATCTTTACCTTTCAAATACTCTACCACAAAATCGTACTCCTGTAAATACAATTTGAACTTGGTTAGGCGGCTGGAGGGATCCTTCATGTTAAATAAATAGACTAACGGCCTATGATCCGTAATTACTCTGAAACGTCGTCCAAATAAATAAGGTCTGAAATATTTTATTCCCCACAAAATAGCTAAAAGCTCTTTCTCAATGGTGGGATAATTTTTCTCCGCTTTGTTCAGGGGTCTACTGGCGTAAGCAACAGGTAAACCATCTCCGTTTGATAAAACGCAGCCTATCGCTATCCCTGACGCATCGGTGTGTATTCTAAACTCGTTATCTTCTGAAAAGTTTGGATATTGTAGCAATGGTGGGTTACTCATTGCTGTTTTTAGGGTATTAAATGCATCTGAGCATTCAGTAGTCCATACAAAGTCTACGTTTTTTTTAAATAAATTATTTATTGGCTGAGCTATTTCGGCAAACTTCGGAATAAATTTTCTGTAATAGTTCGCAAACGCTACGAACCTTCTAGCTTCATCTTCATTTTTTGGAGTTGGATAATTTTTAATCGCTAAAATTTTGCTTGGATCTGGTTTGATTCCATCTGACGTAACTAAATGGCCTAAATATAAAATTTCCTTTTTAGAAACGTACATTTTAGTGGGTTAAGTTTAAAGTTGACTTTCCTCAGCCTCGAAAATACGTCTATTAAATTTTTGCTATGCTCCTGAAGATTTCGTCCCATGACGATAATATCGTCAAGGTAAACGATACATTGTAAGTAATTCAAACCCGTCATTGCAACTGTCATCGCTCTGCTAAACGCACTAGCACTCGTTTTTAGACCCATTGGGAGGCGCTTCATTTGGTAGTGCTTATCAGCCAAAAATGCCGTGTATTGCCTACTCTTAGGGTCGAGTTTTACTTGATAGTATCCTTGATTAAGGTCCAAGGTGCTGAAATAAATTGCACCAGACAGTGAATCCAATATCTCGGTAATATTCGGTAATGGAAATTTGTCATTCTCTATACGCTCGTTAACTTTTCTGTAGTCAATTACGACCCTCCATTTCTTTTCCCCGCTGGAATCTGCTTTTTTAGGTACTATTAACAAAGGACTAGCCCATTCCGAATAGGACTCTTCGATTATGTCATCTCGTAACATTTGATCGATTTGTTTTTTAATTTCCGCTTTTTGAGAGTGAGGCAATCTGTATGGCTTACTGTAAACTGGAGATTCATTAGGCTTTAAATGGATTTTTTGTTCGTAAAGGTTCATGGTATTCAGCTTATCACCTGGTAGGTGAAAAATATCGGCAAACTTAGCGCAAATACTTGAGATGCTGGCGTTTTCTTCCGAATTTAAATAATTCAATTTTAACAAAGAAAGCAACAGTTTCACTCTTTCGGCGTTATTTGGACATTCATCAAAATTAAGAACGTCAAATTCCTCCAGTCGCCTAATTTCGGGAGTAACACACTTAATCCTCACAACCTGCTCTCGCGTGTTCAATAGTTTAACAGTCAAATTACCATCCGTACTTCTAGACAAAGAATTTGCTATGAAAATACCCTCGCATACTTCGCTGGCATAAACAACAAAATCTCCCGCGACATTAATGGGAACTTTTACAAAAATTTCACTTCGCGAAGGTAACTCAATGAATGATTGTTCGTTACTGCTATGTGTAGAGTAAACGCGTACCGGTATAAAGGATGTGCGGTTACCGTTTTTCAATTTCAAAACGTCCGTTTCAAAATCTATATTGCCTCTATATTTTTTTAAGAAATCCTGACCCAGGATCCCGTCCGCGTCAACCGGTAAATTTTCAAAAACATGAAATTTGTGACTAAATGATTCATTTGTCTCATAAAATAAATCGAGATAGCTGTAACCAACAGATGTAATTACACCGCCTAGCCCATTTACGTTTGTTGTGTGTGGGTGAATCATCGGAGCTGTTGGTCTTATCGAACCATGTTTGACTGCACTCAATGACGCTCCGGTGTCCAATAGCCATGTCAACGACTTTCCATTTACGTGAAGCTGAACTGAATTCACGTTACCGAAGGCCATAATATAAGGTAAGGTGTTAGTTACGAAAAAACTGAAGATCAGACGATCTGGCTGGTGACTCGTTCGTGTCATTGCACTCACGAGCCGTGTTTACGTACTGCTTATTATGGGGCTTACGGGGTCCGAAACCGTTACCATTATGCCCGTAGCTCTTACGATATCCATGGCCGCGTAAACCACCCCTGAAAGCGCCACCGCCTCTGCCTCTGGGCAAGTAGGAAGCGCGTCCTTCGGTTTTCCTGTACTCGTACTGCGGGTGTCTCGCTGCACCTACCCTACTGTTGAAATATACATTTCCACGACCCGAAGCTATTTGGGCTCTTGCACCCCTACCGCGCACCGCGAACACCTGCTCTGAGGGTGTTGGTGTCATCGCAATCTCTTCATCCTTAGCACCCTGTATTGCGTCTTTAAGAGACGTGTAATTGCGAGCCGATATTACCGTACTTAACCGGTCATTTCGCAAACCACTGGTAAACCTGTGAATAGCCTGCCTTTCATTAAGGGGTTTTAGAACACTGTAAGCACTCGAATCACCATTGGCTTGTGAAATTGTCAGCTTGACAAAAATATCCTCTAAATCTCTACCGAACTGCTCTATACTCTTTCCCGCCTGCCTAGCCGTCTGCAACTGTTTCTGCAAAGCGGTATCCGACCTCCGAGTTAGCAGATGAAGTTTCATATCTGCAATTAAACTCGCTACTGTGGTATAGGTACCTGTTAACCGCAGTTTTGCATTGTAAGACAAACGTGTTTTCAAAACGAAATTTATCAACACCGGGATGTCAGCTTCGACTATCATTGTCCCATACAACTCTATGGCGTCGATTAATTGCAAAGAAACCTTTTCAGTATCATCCATGACGGGCAAAAGAGAGACTGCCGTCTTCAAGTCGAAATTCGATTTGGAACCCATGTTTGAATTAATTAATTGTTGCGATTCCCCGAATAGTTGCAATATTTTAGCATATGCTCTTTCGACTTCCGCAATATACTGTTGTACCTTATTGTCGAGGGGCACTTCCCCCTTTTCTACCTTTGAAATATAAATCTCTAAATAGGCATTATACTCGTTATAAACCGACTTTGCTTCCGAAAATTTTTCCTGCCCTAACTTCTCGCTTCTTCTAACTGGCCCAAGCTTAAGCAAATATTCCTTAAAATAATTAATGCGCTTATAAAATTCTAAAACATCTGGCATAACTATAACGAGCCTTAAGCTAACATAACGCCACACGATAAGGTCTACAGTCCATAGGAAAATAATTCACTACACTTACATGATTTCCCGGCAGGCCGATGAAAGTCTTTGTCACTTCACTACACTTACATGATTTTTCCGGTAGTCCGATGAAAGTCTTTGTCACTTAGTTCGTGGTAGGACACTCACACTGCTTTGCCGATCCGCAGCGCTCCAGGAATCCCCACGACGGCCGCTGCCCGCCACCTTAGACGGACGCACGCCTGCGCATCACCATAGCAGCCGCCTGGCGCTCGATCTTCTGCGTCAGACACTTGTGGATCCTTTTCCAGACGAGATAGACGAAGATAACGGTGATCATCACTCCCATAGCCATCGTTATGTATGATTGCCCATCCGCGTGGCTGATGTCCTGACTCGTCCTGGCGCTATTGCCCTGACCGGCCTGAGCTATGATGACCTCTTCCTTCTCCACTCTAGACACAGTTTTCCCCATCTTGAAAATAGCAAACCGACGAAATGCTGCAGAGAAGCCTTAGTGGTCGTAGTTCCTCAACACGCTGACACGCTTTGGCAAGGTCGCCATGTATTGGTCGAAGCTATTGGTGCATGTTCTATTCGGTAGGGATGTAGTAGAGTTTAATAAATGAAACACATGTTGACTCTCCAAGGCATCAATATGTAATGTCGATTAGAATACAGATAGAATAAGCTGATCATTATGAGTAATACAGTTTCCATATATAAAGCATCTAGCCTACTTAATCTAATTAGGTATGCTTACACATCACACCAGGACCAGGTCTATTGTTTATTTTTAAAGTATTAAATTCAATTCTATTTTTTTTAATACTATTGGAAACTGTAGATTGCAACCTCTCTTACCTAAAGCACCTCAAATTTGGAACAGTACTTTGGAACATGCCACATGACCATGGCCTGTAAATTAAAATCCAGTCAGGACCTACAGATGATAGGATGTCACAATATACGTAACCCCAACTCTCAAATACTTAATTATGATTCACCTTAAAAAAAAAACAATTATTCAGTAAGTAGGCCACACGCACTTTTACAATGTCAACATTGCAATAAATAATATGGATTCAACAAAATTAAAAAGCTACTTTAAATTAAAAATTAAACATGGGAAAAAAATACAAACTGATACAAAAAATAAAAATAACTTTAGAGTTGTAAAAGACTAGATGTCACAACTAAAGACAATAAAATATACTTAATCTATTTTTTTTCTTAGAGATGTATATGGTCTCCAGGAGTCAGAATGAAAATAAACAAACAAGGACTGAACAAAATGCCTCAATGTAATCTTACTCAAAATTAAAGTCACAAGTAGATATAGTATAGCCCCTATTAGCTGAAACAAACAAACACACACACACAAACAGCACCCGTTCACGAGTATGGCGCGTATCTCAGCCATCGCCTCTCTCAACCTTCATTCGGGAAAGTGACGACCCGATCAACAACACCACCGTAAGCAAAGACTTTTAAGCGAGCATGACATGTTCAAGCTGCCGGGCTGTATTAAATATTCACATAATTATAATAAGTCAATAACATACAACTATTGTAAGACACAACGTTCCGTGCTTGTATGTTACATAATATATCTTAAATGGACTTAACTAAAACAAAATCTTGGGAGATGTATAAGGTTCCCACAGTCAATTATAATTAACTAGCTTTTACCCGCGGCTTCGCCCGCGTAATAAAAGTATTCTTATTGAAACGTTTACAAAAAATAAGATTTTCATTTGGATCCTTAGGTTTCTTTGTAGATACAGATGTCCGCGATTATTTCGATTAAGGTAAAGCGGGGCCATTCTCGACTGGAGGGCCATTGTAACTGATATATTTGCTGTACGGTCCGGTTTTGGCTGACTGTACCTTACACATATTACTATTGCTTTAAAATAAATTCTTGCAATGATTGTAGAATTGTTACAAAGCGACCACAGCGTAGGTAGTAGGTACGAATATGTATGTATTTTACCTATTTAAATATTTATACTGGGGAAACTTCATACAACCCACATAGCCAGTATCTCGACGCTATGGTCGGTAGGGTAGAAAGTACTTCCTTGCATTATCGCTTACAATTTTTTCCATTTTGCTTATACTTATTGCAAACGTAAACATATAAAAGGCAAGCAAGCAACGTTCTTCTTACAGCACATTGAATGTAATAGTTATTACGGATGCAGGATAGATAGATAGATAGATACATTTATTGGTACTAATCATACACCGTCAAACACTGTTACAATTATGTAAAAAATAAACTATACTCGCTGATGCCTACTTACTAATACCTTCCCACTGAGCCACCTGCATTTTACACTGCCTTGATATCGATTGCCGACCGATTATTCCGACCCCAATCCCTATTCTTATTTCTATCTTTGTCCCCGTCCCCGTCCCCGTCCCCGTCCCCGTCCGTCCCCGTCCCCCCGTCCCCGTCCCCGTCCCCGTCCCCGTCCCCGTCCCCGTCCCCGTCCCCGTCCCCGTCCCCGTCCCCGTCCCCGTCCCCGTCCCCGTCGTCCCCGTCCCCGTCCCCCCCGTCCCCGTCCCCGTCCCCGTCCCCGTCCCCGTCCCCGTCCCCGTCCCCGTCCCCGTCCCCGTCCCCGTCCCCGTCCCCGTCCCCGTCCCCGTCCCCGTCCCCGTCCCCCCCGTCCCCGTCCCCGTCCCCGTCCCCGACTCGTCCCCGTCCCCGTCCCCGTCCCCGTCCCCGTCCCCGTCCCCGTCCCCGTCCCCGTCCCCGTCCCCGTCCCCGTCCCTGTCCCCGTCCCTGACCCTGGCCCTGTCCCTGTCCTTGCCCCTGTCAAATTATCATGCTAGGAGGTGAACTTTAAAAAATCCTTTCTTAGTGCTCCTCTAAGGAACTTCCGTGTTAATTTTAAATCTCTTGAACCAGAAGTAAAGATAAAAACTAAAGCTATACTTATGGCTATTTTGGATATTTTAACCCCATTGCACAACAACAGGGGAGAAAATTTCTTTTCTACCTCATTAAATTTTAAAATCGTTGTATTTATCGTGATCAGCGACCCGATAAACCATAAAAACGATACCCATATTGTGCTTTTGACTTTACCCCCTTTGCACCCCTTTAGGGGTCAAATTTCTTTAGGAATCCTCCTGTGAAGTTTCGAATAAAATAGTCAAACTAATCTTGTTTCCCCATACAAACTTTGAACCCCCATTTGACCCTTTTAAGAGGAGAATTTTGAAAAATCCTTTCTTAGTGCTCCTCTACGCCATATAAGGAACCTATGTGCCAAATTTGAAATCTCTAGGACCAACAGTTTCGGCTGTGTGTTGATATGTCAATCAGTCAGTCAATATCTTCTTTTATATATTTAAACCCCATTGCACCACAACAGGGGAGAAGGTATTTCACTTCCGCCTCGTTAGATTTTAAAAACGTTGTGTTTATCGTGATCAGCGACCCGATAAACCATAAAAACGATACCCATATTGATTTTTTGACTTTATCACCCCCTTTTCACCCTTTTAGGGGTTAAATTTTCAAAAAACCTGAAACACGTAGTCAGTCATATGTCTTAAGGAATCTTCCTGTGAAGTTTCGAATAAAATAGTCAAACTAATCTTGTTTCCCCATACAAACTTTGAACCCCCATTTGACCCCCTTAGGAAGTGAATTTTGGAAAATTCTTTCTTAGTGCTCCTCTACACTATATTAGGAACCTACTTGACAAATTTGACATCTCTAGGACCAGCGGTTTCGGCTGTGCGTTGATATGTCAGTCAGTCAGTCAATATCTTCTTTTATATATTTTTTTGATATTTAAACCCTATTGCACCACAACAGGGGAGAAGGTATTTCACTTCCGCCTCGTTAGATTTTAAAAACGTTGTATTTATCGTGATCAGCGACCCGATAAACCATAAAAACGATACCCATATTGATTTTTTGACTTTATCACCCCCTTTTCACCCTTTTAGGGGTTAAATTTTCAAAAAACCTGAAACACGTATTCAGTCATATGTCTTAAGGAATCTTCCTGTGAAGTTTCGAATAAATTAGTCAAACTAATCTTGTTTCCCCATACAAACTTTGAACCCCCATTTAACCCCCTTAGGAGGTGAATTTTGGAAAATCCTTTCTTAGTGCTCCTCTACACTATATAGGGAACCTACGTGCCAAATTTGAAATCTCTAGGACCAGCGGTTTCGGCTGTGCGTTGATATGTCAGTCAGTCAGTCAGTCAGCTTCTTCTTTTATATATTTAGATGGAATATAATAAAAGCTTCGTGGATTTATACGCTATATAATTCAAGCTTTCTACAAATGCTTGATATTTGCTACCTGATCAAACAAATAACTACTTATTCCCTGCTAGATCGGCATGTATTTAACGACAGTTGAAAGCTAATCTCATGAATTACTGAACACTTTGATTTCCCGTTTTCACTGGAGCACCTACGGTAATTAGTAATGATGAAATTGGAAACGTATACTATTTACCCCTCGGTAGTAATAACTAATAAAGTGGCCGTATCAATACTAATACTTTCAATAGGCAGTAGTAATTCAGGTAAAAATGAGAAATGTAGAAGTGTACTAAAAGTTTTCTCATGCAAATAAGTAACAATTACAAAATGAAATAGACAGGTGGTTTAGTTTAGTAGTTAGTCGCGTAAGTTGAACACGCCAGTTCTATTAGTTGCTGTTGAGCAATGGGATGGTTTGGTCTATTCTTCTGTAAGTAATTATAATTTGTTATTCTTCCGAGCTATTGGTGATCATATAATTTCTATCATGAGTAGGACTTTAACTGTACCTCGTGCAAATTATTAGAATTGTTACTTGGTTGAAATACATGTAATGTAAAAGCATAGATCTCCTATCGATATTTTTAGAGTTACCAGACATTCATCAGCGTTGTACGAAAAAGTCAACAATACCAATATCATCATCATCTTCTGAGGCATTAAACCCGAGCCGCAAATATCTCAGTACGATCTATTTGTGTCTTTCCTTCCCCAACTTGTCATCCCTAAGATCCTTATATCCTGTTGGACCTATATCCCGTTTGCCTTCACCTTCACCTCTGGGTCTTTCCGGTCGCCCTTCTAGAAGGTATTTGCATGCAATTAAAGTCGCCTGCTCCATTACATTACAGCAGGACTCGTTGATATAACACCAGTAACACTTCCTTGTCTCAAAGATAGAAATGTTGCACAACGTTAATATGCCGTTCGGACCCTGGCTGCGTTTCACTATCATGTAGGCTGGCTGTTTCTCTAGATGGTTCTGGCGGGCGTGGCATGCATACGAATTAAAGTGAATTTCACATTTCTGACGCTTGGCTTTATTTCCCCGATGAATCCTTGATAACGGCGCGTGTTATTATGAGTGCAATACGTATTTAGCAATACTATGAAATTCTTCAATCGCGAGGATCTTTCTGTTTGACTTCGATGATGGTGTAAGAATGGCAGAGAAAGATCCCGCATTTGAGTAAATTTATTTTTTGCGGTATAGCCCAGTTCTATAATTCTACTTAAGTAGGTACCTACGTATAGGGCTTTTCTGATTGCATCCTGAGCTTCTTAAGGTCCATTTTAGCGCTTATCTAATTAAATATCGATACGAGGGTTCTTAGTGCTGGCTGCCACATAAAAACACTGTTCGTGGTTTATTAAATCAGAAGAATCAAACAGTTCAAATTATTTGCAATACTAAGGGCCGGTTGCATCAAACCGAATGTCACAGTTAAAGCGTTCGTTAAATTTTATTGTATGGGAAGTTCCATAGAGACTGCTGCGAGACGATGATGTGTCTCTCAGATGTGGTTGATGCAACTGGCCCTTAATTAAGCTTTTCCAGTAGCAGTGACATATATTAGGAGGTTCCCTGACATGTTAGGATTCTTGGTCCTTCGTCAGAAGTGTGAGAGGGCGATGGCGGCGATTGATTATGATTAAGTAACAACGACAAATATCGACTAGGTACCTAGAACTACTAGAAGTTTACTAAAGTTTGGCAGAGGAAACGAGCAGGTAGGAACTTTCCTAACCCTAGTAGTAGTAGGGTAATAGTAGGGGATTTTGGATTACCAACCTTCAACCAGAAAATAATATTATGTCATGTCTTAACTTTTTTAAGGATTTTTCATTTTATCGGGAACTCTAGAGGTAATATCAGGGGAACTTTTGAACTCCACGCTCCACTGGCCTCAATCAATATTAGCATGATTAAATAATAGTTATAAATATTTAATACGACTATGTGTTGTCACATTCACATTAAATTTCTCTTGTTACGTAAGGTTGCCGTCATCGTTTGGCCACGCACGGTGGACGCCGTTATCATTAAGTAACAATTATCACTCATCGATCCGATTATGTTAGATTGATGCGAAATGCGAAAACGGCGAATAAAATATGAAGAAGCTTTATCAACATACGACAGTTTGTATGATCGTCAATTTAAGGTAAATATGGACAAATGTTGCGCAATGACAAAAGACACCTCTGTTATTGAGAATTATTAGACCTAAAATTACTGGTCATCATCCTCCTTGCGTTATCCCTCCATTTGCCACGACTCATGGAGCCTAAGGTCCGCGTTGACAACTAATCCCAAGATTTGGCGTAGGCACTAGATTTTACGAAAGCGACTGCCATCTGACCTTCCAACCCGAAGGGTAAACCAGACCTTATTGGAATTAGTCCGGTTTCCTCACGATGTTTTCCTTCACCGAAAAGCGACTGGCAAATATCAAATGACATTTCGCACATAAATTCCGAAATCCGAAAAACTCCCGCCGGGGTTCGAACCCGCGACCTCCGGAACGAAAGTCGCACGTACTTACCGCTAGGCTACTACTGCTAAATTACAAGTATTGAAATTCAATTCATCATTCACACAACAACCAAAAAGATGCGCTATGTACTCTGTGTCATGTGGGCAACCAGACTGGCAACGAAAAATCCTGAATGAAATGAAAGGGTTTAATTAGACGCGATAATTTAATTTAAAAAAAATAACCAGACAGAAACACAATAGATTACATTACAAGCTATTGTGTAAAGTGTTAATCTAGTCAGAATCAGAAGCTCGGACATACGTCGTATGACAATTAGTAGGCAGCGCGGCGCGCGCGGCGCTTTCTCGCGCAGGCGCGGGGTCAGCGGGCGCCTGATGGGTTCTCATCGCTCACCGACAAAGAGTTGAACCCGTGGGGGAACCGAGAGAGTTTGTCTAGCTTAACTTTACACCGAGTTGTATTCTATGGAACTGAGTGCGAATTCATCCTCCTTGCGTTATCCCGGCATTTGCCACGGCTCATGGGAGCTCGGGGTCCGCTTTGACAACTAATCCCAAGATTTGGCGTAGGCACTAGTTTTACGAAAGCGACTGCCATCTGACCTTCCAACCCAGAGGGTAACTAGGCCTTATTGGGATTAGTCCGGTTTCCTCACGATGTTTTCCTTCACCGAAAAGCGACTGGCAAAAATCAAATGACATTTCGCACATAAGTGCCGGAAACTCATTGGTACGAGCCGGGGTTCGAACCCGCGACCTCCGGATCGAAAGTAGCACGATCTTACAGCTAGGCCACCAACTGAGTGCGAATATAAACGTCAAATATCAATTAGAAATTTATCGTTAACTAGCTTTTGCCCACGGCTTCGCTCGCGTTAGAAAGAGACAAAAAGTAGCCTATGTCACTCTCCATCCCTTCAACTATCTTCACTTAAAAAATCACGACAATTTGTCGCTCCGTTTTGCCGTGAAGGACGGACAAACAAACAGACACACACACTTTCCCATTTATAATATTAGTATGGATTACCTATGACTTATTCTCGCTTTTTGATTGCTGGTGCTATACAGTAGCTATTTACTTATCTTGCTGCGACTGCAATTGTGTACCTACTTAGATAATATTTAGTTTTTGCATCATAGTGATAAAACGAATATTGCAGGTATTTTTAATGCTTTGACCCGATAAAACTAGTTGATAGAGTCTGTACAGACTACAGTCGCAATGCCGATGCTATTCCGGTCCGTGAAAGGCAACCTACTGAAAAAAATCGAACTCGGAAAATTCGCAATTTTGTATTGATTCGACCTATATAATCTCATAAGTAATCGCCTAACTCATAAGTCGTAAGTAAAGCCTCATTGCCTCACAACTGTTTAAACGAAAAACGGCCTGTTTGAATTGTGAAGGCGTTAAGAAAGCCTGCCAGGGGCACAGGCGCCATTATTAGGACTGCAGAAGACCGTACTGAATCGTCGCGACCCTCAGCCATGAGAAACTGATGAAGAAGAAGAAATGTATACCATATAATTATAACCATTTTATCTATGTCTAGTCTCCATCTGGTTGTTCCAAAAACGCTGGCCGGCTTGAGCCCTCGACTCGCTCGCTAAGCAAAGATCGTGCGAACTTGTCACAGAATAATGACTAATATGGAGTCCCCTCAGAGCCGGCATTACCATACAATACATAGCGGAGGATTATGAATGACCCAAACTCTACGGGCTACCAACTTCTTGTGACAACTTCATTTCTGAGTCAATTCTTAAATAATCGTGAAACAGAGTTAATTTTCCTTTTTTTTTCTGAATAACGGCATGATTTCGCTATCCGAAAGTGTTCCTGCTGTTATTTTCTAGTTATGTAGTATTACCCATATTTGCGCCTATCAAAGTTCCTGCATGTGGCTTAGGATTTAATTCCTTACAAAGCCTTTTTTGCTCTATGAATCTAATGTCTTACAGAAACTCCGCTGCTTACGGGTTCCCGCTTGTTTTAAATTATGCATATACGTATATTTAAGAGTAACAATTGGGTGCATCGAATAACGTATGTAGGCCATAGTTATGTAAATTAAATTGGCTACTCTTTCAATATCGTTCTACGCTTCCTGTCTTCTAGTTACGGAATTATGGCGAGAAGTTAATGAATGCCGATTCACACGTTTCATTGGGGTTATAATTTATAAAGTCCAACATGAAAATACTGTTATTTAGAGAGCTTTTATAGGATACTGGCTTTTGCCCGCGGCTTCGCTCGCGTTAGAAAGAGACAAAAAATAGCCTATGTCACTCTCCATCCCTTCAACTATCTTCACTTAAAAAATCACGACAATTCGTTGCTTCGTTTTGTCGTGAAAGACGGACAAACAAACAGAGACGCACACTTTCCCATTTATAATATTAGTATGGATATCATATTACATATATACATTTTAGTTTTGTTACTATGAGCCAGTTGTACCCCCCATAAATGGACTGATCAACGGCAATCAGCAGGAAACTTTTTTTAATTGCCATACCTTACAAATTAAAAGGCGACAGGGGGTTTCATGTCTTTTATGCTATGCATTATACCCTAACTGAAATGTTGTCTCTAAAACTTATGTTTTGTATTACAATTTTTAGTACCTAACCTACCGGTCGTAAAATAAAATATATTTTAGAAATAAAAGCTTAGATTGCGTGATGGTGGCTACTGGCTAGGAGTGGAGAGACTAACGAGTACTTAACGCATTTATAAATTACACTTAACGTACAAATATCCGGTGTTAACATCTTATGATCAAGAGTGATAGCGCATGTTTGAGCACTTTAAGTATCTGTAAATAAATACTTCTGCTGGTTTTTCTTCGGTTTAAAACTTGCTTACAAAGCTCAAAGTTCAAGTGCTGTTAAAGCACTGTCGTGGTGCGGTCATAAAACGCTAATTTTAGTATTTAGTCATGTAGGTAGTCTTACTTGGTTTTGCTTTACTGCGCCATGTCATGTCATGGCGACACCGCCACCGTAAACACCGGTTTTTACTTGTTTAGTTGAACTTGAAATACCGTGTACATGTACAAAAAAATTAAATTTTTGTTCACTGTCCACAATCTAAGAAGTGTGGTAATTTTCCAAAATGTCATCATTCGGCCAATTTATTTAGTAAAAAAATAAATAAATTGAAATTAAATTTGAGTCGTCGGCAACCCGAACCCTCCATAGAACTTGTACACTCCTTTTTGCTGTGTCCTTAACACAGCGACAAGTTTCTAATGCGTTGGCAACGCGCATGTGACACTCCTTGAGTTGCAGGCGTCCATAGTTTACGGTGACTACTTTCCATTAGGCGGACCGTATGCTTGTTTGCCACCGACGTAGTATAAAAAAAATTAGAGCACAACTTTTACAAGTAAATAATAATCGCGCCTAATAAGGCACGCAACAGACAGTCTGAAAAATTCATAATCTTAAAAAAGATTTGTATGCAACCTGTCAGTGTAAACTGATAAATCTGTCAGTTTGAACTGACAGGTTGCATACAATTTTTTTTATTATTATGAATTTTTCAGACTGTCTGTTGCGTGCCTAAAACAATTTATGACAGCATTAATTGTGATACAGATTACAGATCATGTGCAATGCAATGGTGATGATGATACTATCGTGTCATTCAGAAACCTGGGCGACATGTGACGGTCTGTTAACACTCTTACGAAGCCTTGATAACCTTGCAAGATGCAGTTTTCAAGTGGTAATTAGGTATGTGATGGTGTTCAGAATTGTGAAATAAAAATGTTTTCATATGTGAATGGTACAACCCTCAGAGCAAGCATTAAATACTATTTCTTAAATCTGTGGTACAACCCGTACACCTGTTCGTTCTGTACCAAAAATATCAAGAGTTTTGGTTTAATCTTGAAAGTCGAGATCGGCGCCACAACTTGACAATCAGGCACTGGTCCCACCACGAGCTAGTAAACTATGAGCTATCGGCTATAAAAACGAACAAAAGATAAGCACTCCCGTGCAAATAAAAGTTTACTAGCTCGCGGTGGGACCACTTCCTCAAGAAGAGATTTCAATGTCAGAGTCATATGACAATCGTCAAAAGAGTTTGTGAATCGGGATCCAGGAAATTGTTATGTTGGTGTAATAGACGCCATATTAGGCTCTATAGTCTTTCACGATAATCCTTCCCAAAGGTTATATAGGTATAGAGTGTATGACCCTTAAATAGAAGTTAGAGGCCTCAACCAGCAGGTTCGGTGGCATCGTAAACACGTCGCCGGCGGCGCGTGCGCTATGGTGGGCCGCAGACGCGCCGCAGACGCCGCGAAGCGCGCGCACCCCATGCCCGTGCGCAGTTCCCCTAGTGAAGTGATAAATGAATCATGACGTGTTCGGTGAGTTCGGTTCATTCGATTTTTAAATTTAGTTTTTTTATTTTATCGTTGTGGTGAAGTGCGATTACTTTAGCGTGTGTAAAAGACATAACTTTCCCGGGTATTATGTTTTATTAATTTTATTATTGTTATTCGTTGTTAAATGTTACTTTTTTAAATATAAATGAAAACTAGGTTTTTTGTGTAGAACTGAAAGAAAAGTAATGTATGCGTTTCGGCATTCTACCTAATCTGGCATGCAGACAAAATTACTTTAACAATTGAAGGCTTGTTTACAAAAACAACATAACTAATTTTTTTTTGCGAATTTGAGTTATTGGTATCATAGCATTCGTCTTTTAAGCAGGATCTAAGTAGCGCAAAAGATAGTATCCAAAAATGACCCCAAAAATATACCCATTTTACAAAATGTACATATCTACAATGTGAGGATTAAGATAAATCCACTAGTTAACTAAGACAAACTTGCACCTTTCTCATATAATATAAAACTTGTTTTATTTTGTTACAAAAAGAACATAACTAAAAAAAATTTACAAAAACAGCATAAGTGACGAAGTTATTTTTCATTTTTTTTTTCAAAAATTTGGTCTTTGAAATGTGTAATCGTATTCGTATATTTCGGAACTATTAACCTCTTAATAAAATCACCTTTACAATGTTTATCTCCAATAACTAAATATAATAAGACAACATTTAGTTTTTTTCGTTTCCTGTAAATTCATGTCTAGTGTAGGGCTTGCATTATTAAATTAAAACGGGACTTAATCGCGTAAAACTTACTTACTATGATGAAACTTACTTACTTACTTAATATGAGTGAAGATCGTGTTAGTTTAAATCAATATAGGGCTTGCATTCCGGAATTCCGGAATTTCGGACAATTTTTCCGATATTACAGTTCCGGAATTGAAACATATAATCTCGAAAATTCCGGAATTGAAAAAAGATATATTTTTGGACGAAATCGTGTAATATCAGCCTGGTTATTTTACAAAACTACCACTGCGTCTATAAAAGATATGTAAATTTATAAGTTAGACACTGCTCGGATTCAGGTAGTGCCTATTTTATGACCAAAGGGTTGCATCCAGGGCTAGTTAGAGCGAGATAGTGTAATTTAACCCGCTAATATTATACCCTTGTCACTTTCTGGTTTTGCTCTCAATTGTTTTAGCTAATAAGTGAAATATATTTTCAGTTTAAATTAAATATTTGCTGTAGAAAGTTGTGTTTTGTGATAATTTAAAATTACTAGACGGGAGTTGAGTGTTATGCTCGAATATTGAAGGACAATTAAATATAAATAAATAACATTAGGTACATTATTATTTTATTAGCGTTATTTATGCTCAATTTAATTAGATCGAACTTAAATTTCAGTAATAATCTAAATTTTACTTCTTTTCTCATAGCACTGAATATTTTAGGCATAAAGTCTGTTCAGACGCAAATCGTAGTATTTGGTATTACATTCATTCACAAGCATAACGTCGTAGTTACTTTATACACTTTTCACAAAGACGTGTCCATATTTTACTAAACTCTATCTAAGTCTATTACCCCTTACCACAAAATCAAAAGATTTGAGAAGCAAATGTATGGAAAATGATGAATATGAAAAGAATGATTTATTTTTTTACAAAAAAATAAGGTGTACATATGTATACATAGGTATACCTAGGAATAAATCATAAAATCTGTCTTTTTGGGCTAGCTTGGACATCTTTTGTCCCTACTCGAGTCTGATAAAGGTAATTCAATATTTCTTTTATTACAGTTATGTGAACAAGACGTTATGCCATTCTTGTAAATTATTACTTTTATATTATTTCGATGGTCAATGGATAAAAAAATAACTTTAACGTTGACCACTACCAGAAAACTGGCACTAAAACGTCGTTTGTATCGTTAACTGTAGTTCGAAATAACTTGCAAGACCGATTTTGACACAAAATGGGCTTTCCTGTAAAATTACTAAAATGAAAATTTCAGTGTTATATGCCTTTCAGGTGCGGAGTTATTGTCTTAAACGTCGATTAATAATAAATTTCAATTTAAAATTGTATTATTTCATCAAAAACCCACCAGAAAACCAAACCAAAAAAAATTGTTCAATTCCGGAACTAGTTCCGGAATTCCGGAATTGAAGTCCAATCTCGAAAACCAGTTCCGGAATTGAAAATCGTCCGATATTGCAAGCCCTAGTCTAGTGTAGTTATGTTGTTTTTGTAAACATGCCTTCAATTTTAGCATATAAGTTACTCAAGTATTAATTTCAAATTCAACACTCTGGTCACCTTGTTATTAATATTTTTAAAACTTATATTATTTAAATATACATCTTTACCTAATATTTGCTAATATTGAACAGTAGGTAAACATGAGGTAGACTTTAAGCTTATAGTAACTCTTAAACGTGCGACATCCGGACCAACTTTCATTTTCATAAATTAACACCATAAGATAATCAGAAAAAATCCATATAAACTTAATTAGGCACAAAAAGCTCATCTAACGACTACCGGAAGTAACATCCGCAGTTACGAATGACGAACAATATCCGAAAGTTAGTACCTAATACCACAGAATATATAATAGTACTTACAAGCTAATACTTGATGGTTGCTAAGGAAAGAGGAATGTAATTTAGGTATATTTCCGAGCTCATATAACCCGGCAACCTTCAAATCAAGAGTGAACATGCATCTTCTGGGCGAGCTCACTCCATCGTAGGCCACGTCTTTGCCTTTGGCTAAGTGGTCAAGAGTAAGCCCATTTATAAAAAAAAAAAGGTGCAACGCGGGTCAATTTCAACTGAGGATGCGGGGTCATTTTTACTAATCGTAATATTTTCCACGTTTGGAACTATTGACTACTGGCTTTTGTGTTTTGTGTCCACTGCTGCACTGGTCTCATCTGAGTATCGTACACAGTATGGCCACTCCCGCTCCCCGCTGAAAGTGCCGCCCACCCCCTCTCGGTTACCTCACAGTTACCGCCTGTCAAAAACGCGAACAGTCGACCTGTCATATCTCACTCATACAAGCATAGTAGACGTTCACCTACACCTGCTTAGAATGTGTGCTAGGAACGCTCCTCTTTCATATATTTGATGGACAGTGTCTGAGTTACGAATGTTATTTTCATCCCAGTTATGAAAATAAAACCGCCTTCAAAAATAAGCGCGTTACAAAACACGGAGAAACTAAAAAGCAAAAAATAATAAACCTTTGAATTCAGATTTCTTATCGTATTGCAATAATCTAAACATCCAAATTATAAACAAATCAATTATTTTTGCAGTCGGTACCAGACCTGTTCGTCGCCTTGCTATTGCCTGTTTGCCCCACCCAACCATACGCAGGCTGGCACCGACTCCAAAAATAATTGATTTGTTTATAATTTGGATGTTTAGATTATTGCAATACGATAAGAAATCTGAATTCAAAGGTTTATTATTTTTTGCTTTTTAGTTTCTCCGTGTTTTGTAACGCGCTTATTTTTGAAGGCGGTTTTATTTTTTGTTAAAAAAGTTTATTTATTTGTTGATTTTTAGTGGTTCCTATTGATATTATATGTATCAGTCCGAATACATGTACACTAGTGAAAGAATTATCCTTTAACTCCTAACCATTGAGGAGTTGACCTTCCATCATCAGCTCAGCCACATAAAATTATTACCATCAGGCGTAAATACTGGTTTACCTTTGAAAAATACACTGAAAACATTACATGTGCCTATAACATTTGAAGAGTTCCCTCGATTTCTCCAGGATCCCATCATCAGGCCCTGACTTGGTGCCAATGGGACCATCTCGGGGTTATACCCGTTCGATCAAAAAAAAAATTTTGAAAATCGGTCCACAATTCTCGGAGATATCGAGGAACATACATACAAAAAAAAAAAAAAAAAAACATTCAGTCGAATTGAGAACCTCCTCCTTTTTTGAAGTCGGTTAAAAATGTATGTCCGTAATTTCGATTTCGTTTTTATTATTTATATATTGCAATTAGATAGGAGTTTTTCAAACAAAAATTGTATCGAAAAACAATTGCTTAAAAACCCGGTCTAACTAATAAAAAGGCGCGCACTAAATAAGGTTTTGGGGTGAGTTCGAACCCCCACTATTTCCAAAAGAGTTCCTTATCTGCTACGTCGGATAAATCCTACTGTTCAATTTTGTGATTGACTACTTACGGTTAGATATTTTTTAAGAACGTATTAGAATCAATATATCCGAGTTATAACTCTTTACTCTTTATTAGTTATCAGACTTTTACATCAATAAAATTGGCAACACAAGGAGCACGGTGATATCATCTCATACTATGCTACGGCTGTGATGGGAGCACCATGTCAGATTTATCGTTTTGGCGGGGGGTTTTGCCCCCTGAGCCCCCCTTGTGGATGCTTCGCCCCAAGTCGTCCATTTTGGTTTTGTTTCGTAAGCGTATCAACGCTAGCCTGGGAAGTGGGCTGCCTATTTTCGCTCTTAAGGGTCACAAAAAAAATCCTAGCCTAACTTAGTTTAGATACTTCATTAGTCTTTCTATTTTGTATCTGACATGACGGGCGGACAGTGAAACACGACATGACCACAAGGTCCTTTTCTTTTATGCCTTTTTGGTATGGAACGGATTATTCCCTAAATTATTTGACGACACAATTCTGCCCTGAACAAAAAAGTATTTACGGAGTGGATAATTATGTAGCTCTACCCATCCACATATGTATGTAGGTATTAAAGTTACCTTCAGCTAGCAGGAGAGGACCAAAAAGGTTAATTAAACGCACGGTTTGATACCTATAATTAATGCCAATTTGTTTTCATTCCAGCATGAATTTCCCTTATATCTACAATAATCTACATAAATACAAACTCACGCCCATATTTCCAAACGGAGTAGGCAGAACACGTGAAACTGCTCAAGTTAAAATGCCACTCTTAGCAATAACGGATTGATGAAAACGAAATTGTGATATTTCTATGTCCGGTCCGGTTCCTAGCCTTAGTTTTCCCTACATCACAGTTGAACTGAACCCATATCCCATAGTCAAATTCTACAATGCCCACGAGAGGAAAAGGTAGAGCAAAATTCTTAACCCATCGCCAGGCCATGCCTTGTTGCGAACGGGACACAGGGACAAACGGACATCACTCGTATATCAAAATTCAGGTTCGAATTGGCTTCCATATTAATTTATTTAATGGCCTAAGAGTTGACATTTACATAGTCCCAAATGTAATGTTATCCGGCGAAGGTACGGTGACATTCAATTACTGCTAAAACAACTCAAATGAAAATGGCAACCAACTTTCACTGCCACCGCCAACTTGATCCGAGCAAATTGGAAAAATCGGTCCTGAAATGGCCTACTTTTTAACCCTCGACGCAAAAACGACGGGGTGTTATAAGTTTGACGTGTCTGTCTGTCTATCTGTGCGTGTGTGTCTGTCTGTGGCATCGTAGCTCCCGAACGGATGAACCGATTTAGATTTAGTTTTTTTGTTTGAAAGCTGAGTTAGTCGGGAGTGTTCTTAGCTATGTTTCATGAAAATCGGTCAACTATGTCGGGGTTTTCTTCATAATTTAAATTTTAATTTGTTCGGTTTGCTATAGATGTTCATGTTTGTCTGCTTACCTAACCCAAGTCACATAAAACAGGAGATAATTTATAAATATAGTATACCTAGTTAGTTACCTAATCGCTCTACTTCGGCCACTAAAATAATAACGCCCGTTGACCCATATCCTTATTATGCTCTGAATTATATGTGATCTGCACCGATAGCATGCTGGTCGCGCGATAAACGCGAAACGATAAAACGATAAAACATCGCGCCGTCCCTATCGCAAATACAAATAGTGTTAGGTACTTACTGTTTTATCATTTATCGCGCGACCATGCTTGCCTGCCTGATCTGAGACATTAAAATTTTTACTCTACTAGGTATTTCTAAATCATTGAAATATCTCTTCGGCTCAATACATGTCTCGTATTCGTTAAAATTTAAAATATGCCCAACGGCATTAGTTACTAAAGCCTAACCCCCTTATTCATAAACGTACTCTAAAGTTATCAAGCAGATAAAGTTCGTTTGTCCTTTTCTGTCACACCAATACGTAGGAAAGGGACAAACGAACTTTATCGGCTTGATAACTATAGAGTACGTTTATGAATAAGGGGGTTAAGATCTTATTATATTACTTACGTGTAGACACTGACCCCCTTCCTGAATATTTATAGTCCGTCGCGCAACTGCCTATAATTTGCCTCAACTAATGAAGGAACATACTAAACAAATTGTCGGTTTACTCATACTAAACAAGTTTCAGTCGCATTTAGTACATAACAATCAATTAAAAAATTCAATGAAACTGTCAGTGCTATGTTCTATAGAAAGAAAGAAATACTATACACGTGTTAGTATAATATATACGGGTATTATAGTAGGTGTCTAATATAATTAACTCAATTTAATTAACTCGCCGTAGACATTGACAAAGCTCTTACAACAGATTTATCAATTTTATAGCCATTTAATTAATTCCGATAAGGTGGGGATGTTTAATGACATGTCCAAATATTAGATTGCTTGAAACTCATTTATGCATAGGCGGTATCTCTTACTTTCAACAACAGTAGATTGCAGATGCTTACCACGTGCTCAGGTTACAATACAAATAAATATACCTACACGGATTTATCAGCTATTACACGGATTTATCTGTTAGCTCACCCGGCGAGTAATGTAAACCAGCATACTATGACCTCCAGTTTTACGATGAAGTAGCTTGTACTCAAAGATTACTCCTTACACTGGTTCCCTCAAGTCAAGCACTCAGCAAGTGACGACAATGAGCAACTGTCACCCAGTACCTAGTTAGAAAGTTTTAAACTTCACATTAGTAAATACTAATGTTAGGTAAATTTATAAATCCTTCTAAACTGTGACATGAGTAATAGCGCGTGGGTGGCGGTCATCAGCACAGCACTAACGAAACTAAAGAAAGTGTTATTTATTCCTTGTGCCCACTCGTCTAGGACCAGAGGACATAAAGCTGGCTATTCATTTATGATTGTCCACTTTCTGTGCGGTCTCGTCTGCCGCCAAATTTGGCGTGATGAGCTTTGGCATTATGTCTTCTCAGTTCATTAAAAACTGGTTTGGTTGACCATTAACCTTAATTTGGGGAAATAAAAGATACACCATACAAGCCTTAATTAATTTCATTTGTGGGATTTGAAAAGTGAAAAAACTGTATTTCATTTTTCATGTATTAATTCAGGATCTTCCTTTTGTTATACAACTTATAAAATATTGAAAAAAAATTGTCGTTTGATCCTAACCTCCTTTATTCATAACATAAACGTACTCTAAAGTTATCAAGCCGATAAAGCCGATAAAGTTCATTTGTCCCTTTCCGACGTATTGGTGTGATAGAAAAGGACAAACAAACTTTATCGGCTTGATAACTTTAGAGTAATACGTTACGTTTATGAATAAGGGGGTAAGTACAGTAAACTGAATAAGTATATAATGTAAATGAATGTATTAAACTACTTTAGTACTTAATAAATTGCTGTGTATTGCTGTTTTATATCCTGGAATGGAATCTATTAGAGCTTGAATACAATTCATCAATAAATGACATCATAAACTCGTAATATTCGAGTCTCTTGAGTGGGGCCGGTTCGCTGTCACGTTTCATTAATTCACATTTTCATTCTTATTATATCTATCATCACTCTTCCATATTAGTGCGACAGTGCCAGTAGCGTTTAGGAGCTTAAGCTACGCGGCCAGCTATCGGGCCTATCGGATGCTTAAACACTTACGTGCCAATCACATAAACTTTGCCCACTTGCCGCCGGTGTTATCTCCGTTGACAGCGCTGATAGTGGCGACACTGGTGGCGGCCGAGTACGGTAGGCCGCACTTGCGCAGTGACAGATTCGTCGGGCGCATGTCCGACGAGATTAATGGCTGCAGGCGCCCGCGGCGCTGCGGCGACAGCCACAGAAGACCCGTTCTGTATTTACTGAGGCTTCTTATTTATATTCCAGAGGCATTGAAGATATTTTCCGCTCTATTCATAGGATTTGGTACTAAAACTACTCATTTCCGTTCTTAACGGCACAGTCCTTTTATTACGGTGACATATCTGTTTCCTTACAACAGCTTTCCTTCATCAGCATCAAGAATTTTCCGAGAGGATAAAATGGTAAAAACACCAGTAGATTGCTTGACTGCTTCGTGTTTACGTTTGTCTATTTTTTTAAATCCTAAGCCGATACTGCTTATTCGTTATTAAAATAAAATGATAGCATCAAGATTGGGCAGAAACAGCAGTCCTTGGACCTTCTGTAAGGTGGTCGGGCTGTGGCGGCGGCGGCGTGGGCGCGAACCGCCCGTGGCGCCACTCGGTCTGCGCGCGCGTTCCCACGCCTCCCCGGCCCGCTCCACGCCCCCCGTATCTTCTCGTGTATCAACCCATATGACGTTTTATAAATAAATGCTTAAAACTTTCACCGCCAAATAAAATACGGGTTTTGCTGAAGTGCGTGAATAATTATTTAACCGTGTAAAAAACCTGTTTAATTCAGACGCTTAGAGACAAACGTCGCTTCGCATTGTCTTCTCTAGCCTCTATCGCTTCTCGTCATACATCGGCATAAATCATGGATCTACTCGACTTCTCTTTTTCTAACGTCATCTGCAATTCAAATATATTTTTTAATTATTGATGTATCTTTTTTGCGCAAAAAATGCTCGTTCGTGAGTTCAAGCTCCTCTGAAGCTCAATTGTCTTACCTATAATATAACTAATTTTGATTTTTAAAAAATAACCAAAAGTAATATGTTATTTTATAACAAGCGTAGCGACTGTCCATACCTAATTGTTGACCCGAGGACCACATGGCATTGCATATTAGCCAGTCTTTTCTAAAGTATACCTCTATTATGTGTTATGGTACATTGCCCACTCCGTACTCGCGAGTGTTTAGTTACCCGTAAAACTGGTCTAACCTGTAGTTATACCTATAATCCCAACGTTGATGGCTAATAGATGCTGCTGGAGTAAGAGTGTTTGCGATTAGCGATTATTCGTGACATTCTTTCAAATCTAGCGCTGCAACGTTCTGAGACAACGATGTTAGACAACGTTTTTTAACACGTTCGCTGCTGTACCGGACCGAAAAACCTTATACAAAGTATGGTTATCTGCGAGTTAACTTAATTGCTGCAGCAAAGCTGTTCACATTAAAGATTATGTTAAATTAGTGAATTGAACCTACAGCTTATGCCAGCGGCTTCGCTCGCGTTAGAAAGAGACAAAAAGTAGCCTATGTCAGCATTCTCCATCCCTTCAACTATCTCTTAAAAAATCACGTCAATTCGTCGCTCCGTTTTGCCGTGACAGACGGACAAACAAACAGACACACACACTTTCTCATTTATAATATTAGTATGAATTTATAGTAAATTTATATTTTTTAAATGAACATAAATATATCTGTCAATTTAAACGATACCTTCGCCTTCATTTCATGAGCATTCGATTATTCCTTGATTATTCCCCTTGAGACTATGATTAACCGAGTGAAATGACGTCGCTACTAACTTCCTTTGGCTGAAAGGGCGAGACCGTGGAAATTGCGGGTTAGATCTAAAGGTTTATTTGTAATATATTTTTGTTAATTATCTTATGCATCATTTTGGAAAAACGACTGTGTACCTACTTTTCAAATTGTTGATCTGTTTATTTATCAAGCTTGGCTAATGGCTAAGACATATCGCAAAGAAACTAGCCTTCACGTAAAAACCGTATCGAAATCGGTCAATCAATTGGAGAGCTGTCACTGATAGCAGACATTGACGTGAAACTTTAGAACACCCCTCATGCTTTCGTATGGTTTTCCTGTCTAATAGTTCTCAGGTCATATTTCTTTCAGTTTAATTAAATTTTGTGACCATGTTCGATTAATAGTTATTTAAATGTGTTTCTTATTTAAGGCTTTTTCTAAAACATGTGGAGTTTGTGAGATTTACACCTACAGCTCACGTGGCCACTTGTATAGTTGTAGATATCCTCTAGCGAAGGCTGTTTGTTTCTAGGTAGGTGTTTACTTATTATGTGACAGACTGCAGTAGGTCGCATACAAACGTAGCTAAGTGTTACTCCCAAGTTTCTTGAAGCCTAACGGAATCTTTGTTGGGGACAGGTTCGCGGGCCAGCGCCAAAGAGCAGCTTTGTCTAGTTAAAATTACATGCAAAATGTAATGCAAACATTATGTAAATCTGTTTGTCGACCTGTATTAAGAATCGAGGAGAATTAACTATCCTGTATAATTTTAAGTATATTGTCGTCGTCATGTCAACTTCTGCACGCCTAATTAGGTACCTACCTGCGGTTAATAGATCAGCAGTTCTCGAAAAGTTTGTACAAAAATTAAGGAAAAAGTTAAATTTGTTTTTATTTTTCCTATTTTGTTACCAAGATTTTTTTGATGAATTGAGATTTTAGTAAGTTTTATTACGCTATTAAGGTTCTCTAGTATCTATATTTTTTTAATTACAACAATTATCTTCTATATATCTTACGAAAGTCGACTTATATTACTAAATGTTGGTAACAAAATAGGATCAATTAAAATTTGCTGACGTGGCTATGTACAAAGTTGTCGGGAACTGCTCAGATAGGTATAAAGCTATGATGAACTCTTATGCAAGTGTCAGAAATCATAAATTATAAAATGTGTCGCTTAACTTCAAACCTGGGTAAATCCATTCTGCTTTAAGGTTGAATATATAAAAACGGCTCTGTAAACCGTTTTGCTGCTTGTTGGCAACTATGACTGAGTGACTTTTACATATGAGAACAGTAAGTGTTGCTAATATAAAAATACCGGCCAAGTGCGAGTCGGACTCGCCTACCGAGGGTTCCGTATCCGTACAAACTTTCAATAGTTAAAATAATCTCATGTTTCTCATATAACTCTAAAAACTTTACTAGAAGTATAGGTATAGCGCCATCTCTCGGTGAAATCTCTAATTTGTAGTTTTTTTCTACTACAAAAAAATATAAAAAATAGTTTTGATATGTACAATTTGAGCTCGTTCTAACGATATCCCGCTTGACCTAGTAACTTGACATTTACAATTTGCCCACCTTTTATTTTGGCCCTTTTCTATGATTAGAATAGAATAGAAAACATTTATTTAACGCCACAACAAAGTATTACAAATAAAACAGAAGTCATGCAAACAAAAGACATTAGACGCTAAAATCAGCCCCCCACTCAGCATAATGCTGCGGAGCCTGCGGACATCCGCAGCGCTGGTTTTCTGCGATTTTCTACTTACACTAGGTTAATTAATATTAATATTTTTTTTAAATTAATACTTTCAATAATTTGTAGATGTTGAAAATGTTCATAACTGTTCGAAATTTCAAATCGATAGCATTAGTAGTTCTCGAGATATTTACACAAATGTGACAGACACACAGACAGACGGACAGAGCGGCGCCATTAAGGGTTCCTTTTGTACCTTTTTGGTACGGAATCCTAAAAAGTTCCATTTCTAATCTTTTTGCCAGGCTGTACTGAGTTCAAATCCGGTCTTGGACATAGGTACAGAAACTGAATGCAAGTATCTGATCCGATATTGTTATCGGAAACTATATAGCCTCTGACAGCTCAGTAAAAAAATATCGAAATGCCAAGACGTGCCCCCAAGTCCCCCAACCAACCGTGTGCTCGTAACGTCGTAACTTTTTGCTTCATTCCGCGGGGCTTATCCAAAGAGGAATAGGCCCTTGTTTCCCACACAATGTTTTTACTGTACCTACCATGTTGCATGTCGAACATCTAGAGGAGCCGAGAGCGACTCGGGCATGTTCTAAAATGTTAATGGCGGCTAATATCGCTCGTTCGCCAAATTACGCCCCATAAAAATTATAATACCATAGCAACTTACCTAGAAATACACCCATAAACATGTTTGACCCATTTTCTGTCGGTTCCATAATTGAACGATTTTAGTTCGAAAGAAAACTGGAGCTACAACAAAGTATTTGAGTTTTTCGAATTCCCACTCGTCTAGGGTACCTACTACCTACTAATCTTTGCCTGACTTAGTAAAACTTTAAGTCACCGCCTCTAGTTTTCAGTGTAAGTTCGCAAAATTTACTAAATTAATCTATTCAGTAATTCGGTAGTTTTTTGCGGAGCCTGCACTAAACACTAAGCGGTAATTTCAATTTTAACTATAAAACTCCCGTGAGACTTTCAACTTCTCGGTAATTTCAACTTTGATAAAGCTAGGCGATGTGGCGGAGTCTTGCGGAACATAAGTTAGTTTACTTAGTAAGTGAAAAAAGCCATTTTGTAAGAAAGTTCAAGTTCACTTTTCTCATATCGCCCCGCAAAGCAGTAACATAATACATCAACCACTAGCCGCAGGTAAGTTGCAGCTCTCGTTGATTTCACTGCAAGTGGCCGTGTGGATTTCAACGAGTACAACTGGAGGATTACCACAATAGTTTATGAATTAGAAATGGAAAGCCAACGGCAAATGTTTGCCGAACGTGCTGATTGCGCGGACATGTGATGATGCTAATCATGCGTGGACCGTGGTTGTCGGCAAATACCACCCGAAACGTACAACGTAGATATTAGGTGTAGGTAAGGTCAACATTGCTATTTCATATTTTTTTATTTACATGAACATATATTATTTACATGAAATCGTTATCTGCGTAGCAACAAGAACGCGGGCAGCCTAGCAACAGTACCACACAAGATAGCAAAAAGCGGACGGTCAGCCTATGTACTCGGCCCACGTATTTATAACCACCTACCTAAAAGTATCAGGGATGCACCTTCCTTCCATAGCTTTAAGAGTAGATTAAAACAGTGGCTACTAAAATCAACATTTTATGATATTGACGACTATTTATCCAATGAAATTGTTGACATACCTATTGTACCTAAATACATAAATTAAGTATGTAATAACTCAATATTAATGTATGAAATTTCTATAATATCAGTGTCAATTAAAGAAGAACATGTATGTACCTACTAGTAAGAATCACATTAAGTTAAAATCGTGTTATTTACGGGGTATATAGCGTGTTATTTTATATGCCTAATACTATTGATGTTTTAAATAAGTTAAATTTTACTTAACGATTGACATGTAACCTAATGTTATCAATAAATTTTCATTTTCATTTTCATTTTCATTTTCATATTTACATAATTATATAAGAAACTAAGACTAAACTTAAAAGCTAGCTAATGTCTAAAATAGGCCCTTGAGGCATTGTACCAAGGATACTGGCGACATTTCCTCGCTGTATCGCAATGCTGATACGTTGTGCGAGGAAGTCGCCAGCTCTTCGGTCACCAGTTAGGTCACATTGCTATAGGCTAGTTTCCTACTAGTCAAATCAGCTTCTTTTTATGGACTGTCAAAACGATTTGTTAATATGGAATTACTATGAAATACTGCGGAGTGACGTCACGGTCAATTCATTTACTTTATATCTTTCTCTTTGACTTATTAAATAGAAATTATGTTTAAAAATAACTACTGTCCATATTTTTCTTCTAATTATGTGGTGCTTTATTGCGTGCACTACATAAAATATTTTATTTTAAGTATAGGAAACTAGCCTATTAGGATGATATGCCTACACCCTACACCTATGTATAATCTACATGTGTCTAATTTATTCTAACTATATCGAAATGCTCAGTTATGTACATACATACACTTATGTTCATGTAAGTACAGTCACGGACTTTAATTGTTGATCTACGTTTAGCTCATTTTACACTGGACATTCTTAGCTTAATATGAGATGTCCAGTATAAAATGAGCTAGAAATGGATCAACAATTAAAGTCCGTGACCGTACCTAGTATATAGGTACATACAAAAAATTATGCAAAAAAGATTTTTTTTGTCTCCAACTTCGTTTTTTTTGAAGAATGTACCTAAGAAACTCCAAAGAAGACTGCTAATACAATAGTTATTTGTTATACAAGGGGGCAAAGTTGTATTTTAACGCCGAGTGTGGAATTGAAAAACGAGCAAGTGAAAGGATTCTATAGTTGAATAGAATCCTGAACTTGCGAGTTTTTTAACACACGAGAAGTAAAATACATTTGCACCCGAGTGTAACACAAAACTTTTCCCCTCACTATAGCAAGGAAACTACAACGCAAAAATGCATTTATCACTGCTTCCAGTAGTTCCACAGGTGGTAAATCATCTTTATTACTAGATTCACCTACATTTATCAATTTTAAAGCAGTTAGTTTGACTTTATTCAAGGTCAAATTACTAGTGGATAAAATGCGTTTTTACCCGCTGGTATTAAAGGACAAAACACGTGTTTCCGAGCTAGTGAGGGGAAATAGTTATTTGTTATACAAGGGGGCAAAGTTGTATTTTAACGCCGAGTGTGGAATTGAAAAACGAGCAAGTGAAAGGATTCTATAGTTGAACCACGAGCGAAGCGAGTGGTTCGAGAATAGAATCCTGAACTTGCTCGTTTTTTAACACACGAGAAGTAAAATACATTTGCACCCGAGTGTAACACAAAACTTTTCCCCTCACTATAGCGAGGTAACTACAACGCAAAAAATGCGTTTATCACTGCTTCCAGTAGTTCCACAGGTGGTAAATCATCTTTATTACTAGATTCACCTACTTTTATCAATTTTAAAGCAGTTAATTTGACTTTATTCAAGGTCAAATTACTTTACCCACTAGTGGATAAAATGCGTTTTTACCCGCTGGTATTAAAGAACAAAACACGTGTTTCCGAGCTAGTGAGGGGAAAAGTATTTAAGGCCTCGGTTTCCCGCAAAATACTAAATCATAGAAAGTAAAACAACAAAACGGGACGAAAACATGTCATGACAAAGAGTGAAAGGGCCAAGAATAGAAGGTAATAGATGTAAAACACCTTGGCGGGATTCCCGTCAGGTGCGCTGGACTCGCCATGCGGCGCACGCGCACGCGCGGCTTTCACTGCGCATCCTGGTTACCGGCTCCTGCTCCTTTGAGTTGATACAATAACATGTTGTCAACTTGGCGTGACTTGGCAGAGCCAGATTAGCTAATAAATAATAACGTACCCTGGGGTTGTGGGGTCGGGTTTCCGATCGCCTAAAATAAGTGAAAACTGTAAAAACTGAATTTTAAAAGTACGACTTATTTGGGTCTATTACTAACCTAATGTGTCTCAAGAGATACCTCCATACTTATAGATGCTATTATTTTTTTAAATACTGATGTACGTTAAGTACCTTACCCATATGCAGTAAAATTTTGCTGTAAGCCTGCATCCGGGGCTTAAAATCTCAACTTATATGTCCTCCTACGTATATGAATGAAATCTGAAAGTACCTACATAATTAAATTAAAACTATTGTTCATACGTCGAATCGATAATGGGACACGAACCGGTCGAATCCAAGTTTTTTGAGGCAGAGAAAGAAATCCATAATAAGGTATCGGGGTCAGGCAGTATGGGAACAGGGGATGGCTGGTTAATGCGTTCTTTGCCGGCGCGGCATTTTAACGAGCCGGCCAAAAAACCCGCGGCGACGAACAGCTCTAATTGCGCAAAAATCGCGAGGCGGCTATTCTGTACCATTCACAATGGCATGGCGCGTTTCGCCTCCGGCGATCCTGTATGAGCGATCTTTGATAACGCTTCACGTTAATAGTACCAAAGAGGATCGAGTATTATAGAGAGTTACTGTCGGAGTAAAATGTGTCATAGACTGCCATCTCTTGATACAGGCTTAGAACTTTTGAACCTCAGTTTTGACAATTTGGCCCATATTATTCTTAGCTTGATATGTGTTAAAATGTCAAATATTAATATTAGCACCATCTAGTTGAGCGTACCTACCCCAAAGGTGTAATGCCATCTAGGCCACCGTACCTTTTTCTGTATGGTACTGAGGTATGATTTCTTCTTAGACTATCTGTCTATGCAGGGTTATATACGTCTTTGATAGTACCTAAAGATATCATAAGTGTAGGTAGGGAAAGTATATGATATGATGTTAGAATATTTGATGAATCTTTATAGAAATTATAGATAACACGTAATCTAGAACATAGTCTTTTGCAAGGTAGCAAAGGGTACCTACCTACTTGTTAATAGTATTTAATATTTAATTCAAAAACTATTTAAATATTGTATCTAATTACGGTGGCAAACGTGATAGTGATAGGTATTGTCAAAAATGTATGGTCAAATTAGCCTAACGGTGGACAGTTGACACGGGTCGCGGGAGGTTGTCAAGTTTGATGGATCATTAAATTTGTCTTGATCAGCGCCGGCCCGCGCACTCGATCAGGGTAGAGCGAGATACAGTTTTGGCGCCCCCTTGTATAAAATTTTTTGGGGTCCGAAGCCAAAATGCCATCCTTATAGATTCGCTGTGTCCGTCTGACACCTCACAACCATTTGGCTAAGTATTTAACTAAAATATATGACATGTATTCGTAGCAGATAGAAATAGTGAACGCGAGCGAAGCGAGCGCGAAATTTTTTCCTATTATTTATGGGGGAGGAGGAGGGGGATCTATATAAGCCCTTGTCTTTCATAGGCAAAACGTATGCGAGGTTAAAGCTTTCCTGCGCGGCGTATTCATTGAAGAGTCCACTTGAACAAGAACAAATGACTGTGATGAAACAAAAGAGGCCAAAAAGCAAGCTCTGGCAGACCAAGAACAGTCGGATTTGAGCTTCAGTTCAGGGCCAAGGCAAGGCATGGGAGAGAAAAGCAATGGCTAACTTGGACAGACATTGAGAAGTCTAGAAGTTCGACTCTAATTGCAGAAATTTGGCATATTTTGGGGTATTTAGATTTCACAGGGTGCTTACGTTCTCGACTTCTAGGCCTTTTATTTCGTCATCAGTTGTATTTTTATAACACTAAGAGTTAATTAGGCCACACATACGCACACAACTCTTTCGTCAGCGTCTGGATGGGTATCGGTGGTTTGCCATTACGTGCCCTTCAGTTTCATAGTGCTTAGAAGTTCGTTCATCATCACGCTTACGCTCCTTTGACTCGTACAAAATTGCGCCTCTCTGAGATGTTTTGCGTCTTTGACTTTAAGAGGAACTCCGCTTTGGATTGTAGATAAACACTAAGCGTTTAGATAGCGCCGTAACTTTGAGTTTGTAGTTTGGCCTCGCAACAATGTGGTTCGTCTAGAGCTAGAAACATCTTTCACGGCGCCCTAGCTTTCAGATAATCTGAATCACAATCAGAAATCTAATAGCTGAATAAAATTAATTTCCGGCTCCTCTCGCCATTCTGGGCTATTTGTGCGCCCACGCAATGACGATTTTGGCGCCCCCTTACCATTCGGCGCCTAGAGCGGCCGCTCCACTCGCTCTACCCTTAATCCGGCCCTGAATGAAAATAACCGTGAATCATTCAAAACTCTTACCCTAAAAATTGTCATACAATAATTAACTTTGATATAAATATTGAAAATTCAAAGCCATATGTTAGGATCCTTATCAAACACAGACGAAGGGACAATACTTGAATCCTCAACCCCTCGGTAAGTCTAAGCACTGATAAGTGCATGGGAATTTCAATGTTTTAAATGTCAAGGTCACTTTTTCAATGATAAAAATGGACAGGCGACATAAGAGGGTTTAAGCGTAGTAACGCTCAAAATTTATAAATCAGTTATCCGACCTGTCGTCCTGTATGGAAGTGAGTGCTGGGCCACCAATGACAAGACTGGATAGAATTCGGAATGAGTATATAAGAGGAAGCCTGAGAGTAGCGCCAAAGACAGAGAAGTTGAGAGGAAGTAGATTAGCATGGTATGGGCATGTAATGCGGAGGGATGAAAGCGATGTTATAAAACGAGTAGTAAATATGAAGGTGGATGGATACAATGGTAGTGGAAGACCTAAGATGGATGAAATGTGTGAACAATGATATGAGAGTGAAAGGTATTAGTATGGAAATGACGACTGATAGACAGGAATGGAGGAAGATGATCTGCTGCGCCGACCCCAAATAATGGGAAATGGGCAAGGGAATGATGATGATGATGATGAAGCGTAGTGACGCTCAGGACTCAATTATAGAATCCTTGACTTCGCTCAAGATTCAATGTACGCCCTCGCCGCAGATGTCATTTGACACAACCTGCAATTTCTTCCATCAAGTGGCGACTAACTAAAACAGGTCGCGCGGCCTGTTTACTTGAGTTTGTCAAGTGATTGTCTTTTTATTAATTGTAGTTTTAAAATTATTTCACACTAAGAGCTCGCCGCGTCGTTGCCATTCCGGTGTGCGCCGACCCTAAGGCCGTTTTCACATTATCCGATCCGATATCGGATGTCGGAAGGATTTCAATGGAAAAAATCCAAGATGGCGCCTGTAATGTATGGGTTGTCGGTCCGACATCCGATATGATAATGTGAAAACACACTAACGAAGCACTATTGGCTGAATCCACGTAAAAGTAACGTCAGTCACGACTTCATTGACTGTTTATTTGAACTACAGCTGCAAGTGAAAGGATCTAAGCTACAGCGGGGCAATTGTAACTGATCAATTTTTTCCATTATTACACTATGATGTGGAGTTTTATATGTATCCACTAAACATGCCTACCATATAATCAGCGCCGGCCCGTGCACTCGATCAGGGTAGAGCGAATTTGAGTTTCGGCGCCCCTTGGTAAGGTTTTTCTACGCAGGAAAATAAATCGCGAGCGTACCTAGCTAGAGCGAAATTTTTTTCATATTAATGCCGTAATTTGAAGATTAACGTAATACAGAATTTATGGATTTCATCATACAGATACAGAGTACGAAATAGACAAATGGTTGAACTTTCGTAGTCGCACCCTACTATAGTTACGTGTGGCTGAACGTGGATATCATGTAAATACATAGAATAACAAACAAAATGGAGCATTAGTGGTTAAGTCAGGAAAAAAGATGCAGATTTTTTTGTAGGTAACTAAAAGAGAACCTTTTTTTTTTTGGATTATTAATTATGGAGAACGCCGAGATGATGAATTTATTAAAATCTATTGAAGCAAACATAAAAATTCAAAAAGCGGATTTAGAAACAAAAATGAATTCCATGGAAGAAAGCATAACTACAAAAATAAACAAAAATATCGACAAAAAATTTGAAAAACTGGAAATGAAACATTTAGAACTGGAAAATAAACTACAAGAACAAGAGACAAGAATTGATGCACTGGAAAGAAATATCCGGAGAAAAAATATCGTATTCTTCGGGATGGAAGAAAAAGAAAATAGTTATGCAAGCCTACAAAAATCAGTGCTAGATTTAATTAATAATACGATGAGAGTAAACTGCAACAACACCGAAATTGAATGTGTGAGGAGACTAGGGAAGAAAGGCGAAAAAACGAGGCCTGTCGTTTTGACGGTTACAACTATGGGCAAAAAACTAGACATTTTGAAAAACGCTAAAAACCTAAAGGAAACCAAAGTCTATATCAAAGAAGACTACCCACCAAAAATCTTGGAAAAACGAAAGATTCTGCAAAAAGAGGTAGAGAAGGAAAAAGAATTAGGTAACAGAGCGGTAATTAAATATGACAAAATTATTAAACTGGGGAAACTTGTGCCGCAGGGCCCGCAGGACAAGCGCCATAACAAAAGGAATTTGTCCGCCTCTCCTCAAGAATCGGCGAGTACCAGCAAGGCCCACTCTACACAGACGCAACCAGTAAAAAAGAACAAAATAGACATGAACTCGTTTGTTATTCGAAACTCTACTACAAACAACACCCTAGATCTTCAAAACAAGTACGATGAACGGAACTTAGATAAATAGCAATTACCAGCGCCCCCCCAAAAAATCCAAAACATAAATATACACTTAAAAAATAATCTCCCAGCACGGCTGGTCACCGCGGGAGAGTTCGACCAAAACCCCCCAAAGAAAATGGCTTACAACATTTGCACTTTCAACGTAAGGTCACTATCAACGGAAGAAAAACTCATAGAGCTTAAGACCGCGTTACAAAACATTAAGCATGATATAATAGGTTTGAGCGAGGTCCGACGACTAGGAGAAAATATTATAGAAGACGAAGACTATATTTTCTACCACATCGGCAAAACTAAAGGATTGTATGGTGTTGGTTTTTTAATCAAGAAAAAACTCAAAAATAACATTAAAGCCTTTACAGGTATATCAGAAAGAGTGTGTATGCTAGAAATCCAGTTGGAAAACGCGCTATTCGCTATAATACAGGCATATGCACCTACAGAAAGCTCATCTCAAGAAGATATAGACAAATTTTATGAAGATATGGCAAAAGCCCACGACTCTACCTCTACTAAATATATCATCTCTATGGGAGATTTTAACGCACAAATTGGAAAACCTAAAAAACAAGAGCATTTAATTACCGGCCCTAATGGCTACGGAGACAGAAGCATTCGCGGTGAAAGATTGATACAATATGCATTCGAGTACAATTTAAAAATAATAAACACGATGTTTCAACAAAAAAATCTAATAGATGGACCTGGATCTCACCAGACAAAAACTCAAAAAATGAAATAGATTATATTTTAACCACAAAACCACACCTATTTACTAAATATGAGGTACTTTCGTCAGTCCATTTTGGGTCTGACCACAGAATGCTTAGAACGACAGTAAATTTAATTACGACGAAAAAGAGCAGACGCAGGTTCAAAAAGCCACCATCAACTTTGAAATCATTAGAAGAACAAGACACATATATTAATAACTTAGAAAAACATATACCAGAATTGATATCGAGCTGCAGCAATTATAACGCAAGTGAATATTGTGCGAAAATCACGCTCTCCATATCTGAAAGCTTACAGAATATCGATAAACGTAAAAAACGCAACATTTTATCACAAAAAGCTTTAGAACTTATGAAAGCAAGAAACACTCTACAAAACAAACCAAAACTGAACAAATCTGAAAGGGACGAGCTTAAAAGCTTATACAAAGCTACAAACAAAGAAATAAGAAAATGTTACAAATCACACAGACTAAATACGATACAAAAATACCTAGAAACATCAAGATCGACCAAAAAAGCTTACAAAGAACTGAATAAATCTAAAACCTGGATTCCGTCGCTACAACCAGGCTCTGTTATATGTGAACCCAGAAATGAAGTTTTGAAAATTGCAACAGAATTTTACGAAGATCTCTACAGTAATCAAGAAGCCACTGATAATCAAATAGTGTTTATTTCAAATGTCACGAATACCAGTTCAGTCCAGGACTTCACGGAATCTGAAGTTTTAAAACAAATAATAAAACTAAAGTCAGAAAAAAGCTCAGGCCCTGACGGGATTTCTAACGAATGTATTAAGTATGCAAAAACTCTACTCTTGACTCCTATTACGCTACTATGGAATAAAATATTGGATGAAGAAATAATTCCAGAGTCATGGACAAAATCAGAAATCGTACTGTTGTATAAAAAAGGAGATCCAAAAGACATCGGAAACTACCGACCTATAAGTCTCATGTCCTGCTTTTACAAACTATTTGCCTCAAGTCTCTTAGAAAGAATATCATCGGACATTGACACTCACCAACCAATCGAACAAGCCGGCTTTAGAAGCGGATTCAGTACAATAGACCACATACAGGTTGTAGAGCAAGTAATTGAAAAATATGTGGAATTTCGTAGACCATTGTACTTAGCTTTCATCGATTACAAAAAAGCTTTCGACTCTATTTCTCATTCCAGCATCTGGTCGGCATTACGTGCACAAAATATAAATGAAAAATATATAAACATTTTAAAAAACATATACAGCAACAGTTCGAGTAGAGTTAGACTGGATAGACTAGGCACGGAGTTTAAAATAAATAGAGGCGTGAGGCAGGGGGATCCAATTTCCCCAAAAATTTTTATAGCCGTGCTACAACACATTATGGCGAACTTACCTTGGTCCAAACGAGGCATTGACATAAAGGGAAAAGTTTTAAGTAACTTAAGATTCGCCGACGACATTATACTGTTTTCAGAAAGCCACTCACAATTAAGTTACATGATAAAAGACCTAAATGAAGCCAGTATAAAAATTGGGTTAGAAATGAACCTTACAAAAACAAAAGTTATGACGAATTCACACAAGATACCAATTTTAATAAATAATGTACCCATTGAGTTTGTCGACAGCTATGTTTACCTAGGAAAACAAATCTCTTTTAGCACAGACAGAAACTCTTTAGAAGTCGACCGAAGAATAGCAATCAGCTGGAAAAAATACTGGGCTAATAAAGAAATTGTAAAATCACAACTCCCGTTGACTATCAAAAAAGTTGTAATGGATTCAGTAATACTACCAAGCCTCACCTACGGTTGCCAAACATGGACGTTCGATTTCACAATTAGACACAAAATTGAAACAACACAGAAGAGAATGGAGAGAAGTATACTAGGCATAAAATTAAAGGATAGAGTTAGGAATGAAGTCATAAGGAGAAAAACAAATATTACAGATGCCTTAATATTCTCACTCGAAAGGAAGTGGAAATGGGCAGGACACGTTGCCAGATACAGTGACGACAGATGGACCATACGAACTGTAAAGTGGCCTGGGCCACTGGGCTCAAGAGGCAGAGGCCGTCCACGTGGGAGATGGTCGGACGAATTAGTGGCAACGGCAGGTCCAAAATGGACAGAGACAGCTCAAGACAGAGAGGAGTGGAATTCCTTGGGGGAGGCTTTTACCCGAAAGGGGCCCACATATTTATTTTAAGTTAATTTTTTTTCTCTTATTGTAAATTATTTCTCATTTATGTTTTAAGTATGTGTGGAACAAATAAAGCTTTTTTTATTTTTATTTATTTATTTTATTTTATTTAAAAGAGAACATAGAAATAGTAAGCGCGAGCGAAGCGAGCGCGATTTTTTTTACTCGATTTATTAAGACTCAACCCGCCAGCGGGGAATCCGCGAACTTTCAAGCTATTATGTTCTGCAGAGCTGCGGTCTTTGACATATTTTGGGGTATTTTGACTTCACAGGGCGCCTATGTTCCCGACTTTCAGGCCTTATATTTCGCCATTACTATTATTTTTATAATACTAAGAGTTAATTAAGAGAATACTGCGGACTCGATCGTCACCGTCGAGATGCCCATTTCGTTATTATGCCAAGTGATCTTAGTGCTTTGATTGAAGTTCGCTCACCATCTGCTGTGACTCACAAAATTGCGCCTCTCTGAAACGTTTTGCGCCTTTGGCTTTATGAGGAACTCCGCTTTGGACTGTCGGGTAGACTCATATTTTTGCATTTGGAAAGAGACGTAACTTTGTCGTTCGCCGCACAACAATGTGGTTCGTCAAGGGCCCTCCTTTTTCGGCGCCCTAGCAACAGCGCCCTTATGAATGTGTATGTTGGTATATGTTGTCAATGTGGTGCAACTTTCCACTTAATCTGAGTTACAAATCTAGATTTTCAATAGTGGATTCATTCCCGACTCCTCTCGCCATTTTGTGATTTGTGCGCGCCCACGCAACGTATAATTTGTTTGTATAGATTTTTCCACATTCTCGATTTTGGCGCCCCCTTACCATGTGGCGCCTAGAGCGGCCGCTCCACTCGCTCTACCCTTAATCCGGCCCTGGTCTTGATTATGATTATCCTTGATGTTATCTTATTTGTCGTCCCCCAGAACCACGTCCGTTCGATGATGCTGCTCGGCCTGCTGGCGGCGGCGGCGGCGGCGGCTGAGTTCAGCGCGGCTGACAGCTCCTCGCTCAAGCACATAGCCAACGTGTCATGTGAGTTAATCAAACAATATTATATACCTTTAGTTTCATAATGAAAAACAGACGAATATATATATATCATTAAATTGATGCTTAGTACATTTTCATAAAGTAATTTTATTTTATTTCCAGTCGCCGCAGAGGAGCCGATGGCAAGCGGGTCCGCGTCGATGTTCTCGCCGCGGATGGACTTCGAGCAGTGGCGGCCGCTGACCGGGCGCGGCGACCCGCTGCGCAACGACCCCACCTACGACTACGAGCCGCCCGTGCTCGAGCGCGTGCACTACTGGGCCGACGACACGCGCCTCGAGAGGGAACACTACCCCGAAAGGAAATCCGAAGTACTCATGCTCGGAGTCTCCTCCCGCAAACCCAGCCTGGGCACCCGGCAACCCCTCCCCTCCCGGCGGCCGCACCGACCCCCGCCCCCCAAGTACGAAGACTTCCAATACAAACTCCACGACCACTATCCTATGACTATCCTCGTGCCGCCGCCACCTCCGCCGCCGGGCCACAAGGCTCCGCTCTTCGTCCTCGATGATAAACTGCCTCACCAGACCCCACACCCGAAACCGGAACCGCAAACGAAAGAACCCACCACTAACGCTCCGGAGCATCTTACGTCATTGTACGCGCTACAGGAATCGAATTTGATCTACCAGTCGTCGACAACCAATCAAAATTGGATACTTAACACCAATCAAACCAAATCTAACTACAGCTCGGTGAGCAGCGATTACGCAGGCTGGGGCCCCACCACGCCGCTCGACGAGAGCGACGTCAACGACACGCTCAACTTTATCCTCAACGACCACTTCGACTTGTCCAAACAACCGTACGCGTTCTACAAACCAGTGTTGTCGGAAGCGCCTCCTCCGCCACAGAAAACTCTTAAACCGATGTTGCTGCCCATGTTCGTTCCCACGGCTCTTCCGCCGACCGACACGCCTGCACCTGTCGCACCGATCACGAGTTTCACTGACGCTTCAAATACTTGGACAGTCTCTGAATCCACTACGGAGACTGTGGAATACTATGAAGATACGACAACCGACAAGCAAACATACTTCCAGCCGACTCCCGTCCCCACCACGGCGCCTGCCCCTAGACCGACTCCTGAGAAAACTTCATTGTTCGATATGTTAGGCTCCATGATGAGCATGCCGCTGGTTAATGGCCCTGAGCGACCGGAGGATAACCTGTACGCGCACGCGTCTAACAACATTCATGTATTTAAGGAAACCGAAGACCCGGCCAAACTAGAAACCATGCAAACTATGCAACCGCCGCCAGTTACAAAATCTACAGAAGCCTCTGCAACACCGGTCAAACAAGCTCAACACCTAAATCCATTCATCCCGAGTGGCTTCACTCCGAGACCCCCGCCGACTAATGTTCCATATTTGCACCTGCGACAGACCACTCCGGTGACTTCTACTGCCGATCTTTCAGAGCGAAAACCGACAACCGAGGTACCTTCTGTGCCGTACTTGATCATACAAGGACATTCTAAAGTCAAAACATACGGATCGAAACCGAAACCGATCCACAATGATGCAATTAGTAATGAGATCCCAAAACAAAATGAAACTAACGAAGTGAAACACTTACACACCAAAGAAAAGGTTAGGCACGACAAACCATCTGCGTATAGAACAAGCAGAACACAGAATTTGCAAGCGCTGGTGGAGAACGGATTAGGTTCCATCGAAATTCAGGAAGCCAACGTGGGTATAAAGTATGACGTCAGCGATGGAAGCGATGTTCCCGCGGAGATATACAGAAAGGGAATCGTAGACAGCGACGTCGACATAGATAATTACAAGAAGAAAGGCAAGAAAGAGCCGCGTAAAAAAAGGCAGGTAGATTTGGAAGATTTGATACCTTTCGACGAGGATACGATAGAAGAGTTCGTGTTTGACTTTCTGAGGAGCCGCAAGAACGACACGGGCGTGACGGGGCTGATCGCGCAGGCGGTGACGAGCGACGCGGCCAGCGCCGTGGTCGACGACCTCGACGACGACGACGACGATGATGATGATGATGATGATGACGATAGATGAGCGTAGCGAATGAGTGTTTAGGTAAATTATTAAAATGTAGTTATTGTTATTATCGACTGACCATATTAAGTTATTTCTGTTATTAATATAGTTAGATAGATTTATTTCCCTATGTATTTTATTTCTCTAACCAACAACAGTAGGCCTAGCACATGACGGCCGCGGGAGTATGTCGCCGCGAGATAGATGCCACGTCTTCTTCTAACTGTATTAATGACATAAGGACAGGTAGTCTATCTCGCGGCGACATACTCCCGCGGCCATCATGTGCTAGGCCTACAGAGGATTGGGAAAATTGCACAGAAAAAATATTTTTAAACTAACTCCCTTAATAAGGCAATAAATAAGCCTTCCAAAATTATGCAATATTGGACCAAAGAAATAGAGTTTGAAGCTAGGTGGAAAACAAATATGTCTTATGCGTTGTTTGATGACCGGTCTGGCCAAGTGCGTAGTGACCCTGCATGCTACGCTACCGCGGTCCCGGGTTCGAATTCCGGTAAGGGCATTTATTTGTGCGATGAGAGTCATGGATGTTTTCTACGTATGTAAGTATTTGTATATTATATATCGTTGTCTGTATCCACAGCACACGCCTTCTTGAGCTTACCGTGGGCACAGTATAATAAAGAGTAGGTACTATCGTACAGTATGGCCACTCCCGCTTCCCGCTGAAAGTGCCGCCCACCCCCTCTCGGTTACCTCACAGTTACCACCTGTCAAAAACGCGAACAGTCGACCTGTCATATTTCACTCATACAAGCATAGTACGCGTTCACCCACACGAGCTTAGACTGTGTGCTAGGAACGCGCCTCTTTCATACATTTGAGCGCCAGTGTCCGAGGTGTGCCGTGGGACTCAGTCAATCTGTGTAAGAATGTCCTATATATATATATTTTATTTATTTATTAAGAATTACACTATAAATTCGCTGCAACTATTTTCATACTGATTGTATACAGATACTTTCAATTGGTCTTACTTCTTAGATAATAATAAATAGTTACGGGTTGTTCTAAAACCGAGCATTGCAAAGAGTATGGGGTGAGTTTCTAAATGATGTAGGTACCGACCCGATATTCGGAATTACCCGAATACACCTTTAGGGGCCATGAACAAGGTGCGGTATTTGATTGGTGTGCTGTGCTAAATTGTATGCACCTACTTAACCTCAACAATCCTACATTTAAATCCCGATGTCAGTACGAGTAATTCCTGATCCTTTACTTTCAAGTCAGGTAAAAGAACATTAAAAGTAAGTATAAGTACACGTACAGAATCGTCCGGTCCATAAGTCTTTCTTTACCTTTATAAATGATCTTATTAGGAAACAGAAGAGCTTTTAACTTTTTAAACTTACTAATCTTTTTGCGTCGGGCGACCGGGGGTTAATAAACTTGAGTTGTGTGAGACGGTCTTAATGTTAGTTCAGATCAGAGATTTCCAAACGCCATAAATAAAAGAGCGGCGGCAGCGGCACCTGTCTCCACCGGCATCGCGCACGTAAACACATTAATGCGCGCTAAGTAGCCCAATATCTATTGATGGCAATGAGAAAATTATTTTCTTCTTAATTATGTAGGTTCTGACACGGCGTACAAAAACCGAGCACGCAGGGACGTTTTCACATCTAGCCACTGTAAAGACAGCGTGGCCAGTTTACGGAGATCTGTGATAACATACAGCTGTTTCATCTGTTGAGGTCAATTTGTGAAGGGGTATGAGTGAGCAGTCGAGACTCGCTGAATAGTGAATGTCGCAGGTTCTCGCAGCCATGTTGGGCGCTCCCGAAGCGGCGGACACGACACACTGACACACACTTACTTACCATCCTTTTCGTGGAAATAGACCTCAGATAAAGTGAAAGCGGCAATAGATAATCCAGCATTTGTTGAAACTCGAGGCGCAGTATAGGAAAGTTTTCTTCGGCATTGACGGGCACTTCCTGTCCATTTTGAAGTTATAAGTAAACATAGTTATAAGTAAAGTTATAACATAGGTAACACGTGTTTGGTGTTTGTGGCATTAAGCATCTTATTTGAGGGACAGGAGTTTCTTGCTCGAATGAGTAGAAACTGAAGTCTGGTTTGTTACTTACCAAATTAGTGATTTAATTTAGCTCTTATATTAGCTTTAATCTCGAACGAAGGGGATAATGTTAATGAATATCTATGACGTGTATATCAGCGCTGTCTGCAACCCACGTATTCAAAATTATTTGCTCAAAGGTAGGTACTTACTTATTCATAAAAAATAACAAAGATATAATGTTTTGAGTTGAGTTGATATTAATAAATAAATAAGGGGGGTCACCTTACACAGATTAACCTAGCCCCAAACTAAGAAAAGCTTAACCCTTAATTGGACAGTGTTCGCTGTGGCGAACATACATTTCAAAAAAATCTACTGGTCACATTTTCGTCTTTTTTTATATTTCTTTCGACTCAAATTGTAGCATTGTATTGTTTTAATTGGTAGAAAATTAATTCATTACTGTCACAATATTCGTATGTCAGCAGTGCACGCAAAATCGCGGCAAGACGGCAACCGCGAAGTATCATCAAGTTATTTATGACATTTTATTAGATTTTTATGGTGCCACATTAATAAAAACGACATTTATCGGTTACCAATGAGGTAATTAATCGTACTAAAGAGTTTCTAGTTTAGTTTAAGTCTTAATTTAGTGACAGTGACACTTAAAAAGTCATGTTCGTGGTACCGAACACTGCCATCTTCACAGTGAAATAGTAGGTTTGTTGCATGTTCGGTGTGGCGAACACCGCCAGCTACGCAGTGTTTGAATTCCAGGGTTGCATGTTCGGTGTGACGAACATTGCCAACTTATCGGTGGACCTTATACCAAATTTTTATTTCACAAAAGAGCACAAAAGTAAATTAAATTACATTAATATGACGTCTAAATAAAAAAATGATTAGCTAAAGTTCTAACCTAATTACGCACATCCCGATGCAAAAGTACCTATCCCTGTTCTCGCCGCGTTACCGTGTTGAACCGCGATGGATGTGCATCAGGAAGGTCCTACAGCGAGGATTCAGACCCCTTTTCTTTTTCCCTCTTCCCCAAAAATACTTTCTAAGAGTAGATTCATCCATTATCATTCATCCAAGTAAAAAATTCTCAATACTCTCATCCGAGGTTCGCTTCACTCAAAGTGTAGTTAGGCATGCACTTTTTGCCCTCGGTGTCAATAAGTCCAATGGGCCTGAGGGTATTCCAGCTATTGTGCTGAAAACGTGCGCTGCGGAGCTTATCCCCAGTTTTAATTCGCGTTTTTTGGCATTCATACTGCTCAGGTAAATGCTCGTCATCCTGAAAGACTGCTTCAGTCCATCCAACCGCAAAGAAGGGTGATCGCACAAACCCTACACACCGACGGCCCATTGAGGCCCAGATGAGAGAACCTCTCTTCTCTCCAAGGCAATGAAGTAAGTGGTTAATAACCAGCTCTTGGCGTACCTGAAGAACACCAGATTATAGTGACCGGCAATACGGCTTCCGCCATGGTCGTGGCGATGGTGATCTTTTGGTATACTTATAGTTGGGCCACCGCCATTGAGAACAAGGGAGAGGTACTGGCAGTTAGCCTAGATATCGCTACCTAAGGTTTTTGATAGAGTTTATCATAAGACGCATCTCCCCAAGCTACCCTCGTACGGGCTCCCAGAAAGGCTTTGCACGTGGGTCGCCAGCTTTCTACCTGGGTGAAGCATTTCAATTTTCATCGACGATCAATACTCAGAAAACCGGCCCATTAACGGAGGTGTACCCCAAGGATCTATCCTATCACCGACCCGGTTCATCCTTCATATCAATGATAAGCTAGAAACTAGCAATATCTATTGCTGCTATGCGGATGGCAGCACAGATGATAGCCAGTACACAGGTCGTGCAAATGGCTATCGTGAGCAGGTTTTGGAAAGCAGAATGCAAATTGTGTCTCAAATCGATGCCTCTCTTGAGCAGGTATCCGAGTTGAGTAAACATAATCTCGTCTAGTTGAACCCCAGTAAGAAGTTTTGCGCATTTTCCGCATATAAAACCCCATTTGACATAACATAACGCCTAAATTCCAGGACATTCCCCTTACCGTGTCCAAGAGTATTGGATATTCGGTGTCAACATTACGAAGGAGGTCTAGTTTCGGGGTCACAAAGTACAAAAAGGGCACACAAAGTGTAGACAATACTTTTATGTTCATTTTCTACGAAAAATTTGTATGTTTCTTAACATTTATACAGCAAATTATTTCACACTTTTAATTCTTGATTAGCTGGCAGTGTTCGCCACACCGAACATAATTTTCCTGAAAAACTGAAAGATTATGATTTTTTTCATTATTTTTTCGGGGCTCCTTATGACCCATAAAAATAGTATTCAACAAAAAAAAACGGTATTTTTAATGTTTCTATGTCTGCCAAATTAAGGGTTAAATTAAGACGGGAGCTAGGTGTTGATAGGTATACATCCATATTACGCTGATATCTAAAATAAATACTTACATACATACACCAGAAAACATACAATGATAAAAAAAATCAAGACGCGTGCTAAGAATTTACAAGCAATTAACACCAAACTACAAAGTAAGCCGCGTATCGACTGCGCGCGGCAAATCATCGAACATTGGCTCGCGCGGCGGCCGCGCAATATGGGGACGGGTCTGCCTCGCGCGGCAGCTTGAACATTGGCGCGCTCGAACGTGCCGCGCGGCGAACCAGTTCGTGTCGGTTTTTGGTGGCGCGGCAAAGGAGCGTCAGTGTGTTGTGCGTGCGCAATTGGGACGGACCTAAATGAATGTTTGGTCACGGATCGCCTGCCGCGCGCCGCTGCCGCGCTATATGAAAATGTTGAGCTTTAAATTGGCTCGCGCACCAAAACGCAGGTTTGGCGCGGTTGAACATGGCTCGCGCGGCAGCCGCCCGCAGTCGATACGCGGCTTAAGAACGGCGCGAGATCGACACGGACATTTGGCATATCAATGAAACTGCACGAAGATGATTTGTATAGAGCATGCTACATAGCTCACAAGCTTATTAACCGCCTAAAATAAAACAAGCGGATAACCAAGAAGGCTGCTCTCTTCGTTGGCAGGCCATGTGACCAGTTTTAGTGGATAAACCACTGGTCTCAACAGCTTAGGGAGTCCCAAATCATACCATGCCCAACTAAAAGTAACAAACTTATATAAATAGGGATATAGACCGTGATTACCTTTTCCTTTCAGATTTCCGTGATCATGATGAATGCAACTGCGTCGAAATATCGGGGGCTCGACAAAAATCAAAAAGGTAATCACGGTCTATATAAGTATCCCTGTTAATATAAGTCTAATGAAATTAACCGCGAATCATTCAAAACTCTTAAAGTAACAAAATACACACGACATTGTAATTTGTATGATTCATTTAATGACTATGGCAGATACAAGCATCGTAATACATTCGTTAATCCGACCACGGCGGTCACATGCAGTGGTGTGTGCAACTGCGCAGGGTTGCACCAGTCCGCTTGGCAGAGGCACACCTTGTATTCGGCGTCTTTGTACCTGGGAAACAACAGGTGACACTTTTTTATTAGGTTAAAATACAAAGATAATTTTTAGCTGTGCATATCGTATCTTTCGCTACGGAGCGTGAACTATTGACACTTCGGCCACGGGAGCGAGCGAGACCGAGCTACACACCTCTCTCGCTTGCACGACATGGCCCGCGTGGGGCTGCGCACGGAGCGCGGCAGCGGATCGTCGGGGCCGGACTTGTAGCAGCCGCGCTGCACCAGCCACGCGTGTTTGGCGCGCGCAGACCAGGAGCGGACGAAGCACATGGCGTTGTCTGCAAACATAGATTAGGTAAGTGTAAGCGCTGATGGCTTCTAAGGTTTCGGACCGGATGATCGCGACCGGCGGCGTGAGTTTTAGGAGTGGTAAGTAAGCAACCAAATGAGCCTGGAAGCGTTGAGCCTTCCGGGGCTCACGCCGCATCAGTTAGTCTCGGAACAGTTGTAGCAATAGGTATAGCCTACAGCAGAACTCACACAGTGCACCATAATAGGTAGGTAAGCAACCACAAACCTCCAGTGCAGGTAGCCAGTCGCAGCCTAGAAGCGTTGAACCAGTTGGCACCCGTGCCGAAGCTGCCACCGCACTGGTTGGTCTCGTGTTGCGTCTCCGAGCAGTTGTAGCAGTACAGACCCGCCGCCGCGCCCGCCACCGTCAGCAGCACGACGCACTGTGCGCTCCACATTGCAACAAACCTAGTGGAAATTTTACTCGAAATTTTCGCATAGTTCAAAGTTTTGACATTTGACAGTAAGTAGATGGTTACTGTAAAGGTTAAATCTGTCGCAATAAAAAAATGTGCTCCATAGACTTTACTTACCTGCATAAAGCCCGAAACACATTATTAAATAAAAAGGTGCAGAATGCCATCATGGTTGGTTCGGCACCAATCCAGTAATCTGCCAAGCAACTGCCAAGGCTCATTTACGACGAGTATCTAAGCCTGAGCTCTCCTTCGCAACTAATCCCAAGTAGACGTAAAGTGACTGGCAAATTCTAAGCGTTTCTATTCTACAAACTTTCCGAAAACCTATTAACTACTGCCCAGAAGTTAAGTGGTGACCATGAATCACCAGCAAGACTGTTCACTAGTCATAATAATCACACGATTGCCAACTTACCTTCACATCGCACCGTCATAGCACACCGCAGCCTCGCGAGCGCAATCCAGCCACTGATAATGGAGCCAGCGCTCAGCGGGTCGTCCCCGAACCGCAAGGAGTTCACTAGTCACAAGGTGGCTGCCAAGTTACCTTCACATCGCACCGTCATAGCACACCGCAGCCTCGCGAGCCCGATCCCGCTGCTGACCAGGGAGTCAGCGCTCAGAGGGTCGTCCCCAAACCGCGCCGACGTGAGCGTGCCGTTGTAGCATAATAGCCCGGAGCCCGAGCTCGCCAGCAGCAGTACTAATGGGAACACTTTAGTGCATTGACGGACGACACTCATGGCCGACTTGAATACTGATACTGATACGGCGTCAAATAACACCATTATAGGGTTGTCGGCACTTTGCCAAAGGTTAATTCTTTAACATTTTTTTTATAATTAAGGCACCTATTACTGCTTTAGTTATACTTCCGTGCCTATTACGCAGTTATAGTGACGTAAAGGTACGAGACTGCAGAGGTCAGTTTAATTTCTTGACCTGTAGTTACCTCTTTCTTTCACAACTAACCCTATTCTATATACACTTGTACCTACTTTGAACGATAGAATGTCAACCCTTTAGCCTCTCGATATAAGGTTCAAATTAGATTGTACTAGTAAGTAAACGTGACCCAAACCTTGTAGATTGGTGAAGCCCTAGCCGAATGACATTTGTCGCCGCAGAAATGTAGTCTGGCTTTGTCGCGCCAATACGCAAAAGCGATAGATAGCTATGAAAAAGATATTATCGTGAGCGTTTGAGCATTCGGCTACGCACACAGGAACGAACGCCGATGTAAAAAATTGCAACTGAATTTATATCCTTTGATTTGTTCATTAACGTCCAAATTCTGAAGGATGTGGGAAAAGGCGTTCGAGGGATTAAATCAGCAGGAGTCTAGCCGTCTACATAACACACTCAGTGCCGATTATATCGGGTATATTATGATTTCCCGGGCCGAGTGGCCCGATAGTCTTAAATACACTATCGTATGACGTATGACAAACATTTTGTGGCCCGGGGCGGATGTCTCGTCTGACTGGGTGGCAATAAATGTGTTAAATACGGGAGTTTGCATTCCGGGTTCAGTTTATAGATTTCTAAATTCTAACTAATTTGTAAAGGAAGAAGTAAAACATAATTTAATCGTTTCGAATAATGTATTTCGTATTTTTCATAAATTTAATCTATCCACTATCGGTGAGGTAACAACTCGTACAAACATCCGCGAGCAGTTCTAATTTCACGATCTACCTAACTGGTAAAATAAAGGGGTGCACCCAAAACATCCGCCGTCATTGTGAATCTATCTAGGATAATGGCAAAACATAATGTATCGTATTGCAAGCCCCGCCTGCTCGCGGCCGACGCCCTGGCTGCACCCGCGCCCGCGCCGGCCGCTCCGCCGTCTCCGAACCTTCCATGTATCATTTACCAAAACAAAATGCGGTCAAAACGACCAAGGTTTAGCTCAAAACATCTAATTGTTACCATAGCACTGCACAACAAACTAGAATTTAATTACAATGACATTTCGAAATATTCGTAGCCATGATATTTATAGTAAGTTTTAATTATTGTATGTCGGGAAATTGGAATCGAGCAGTTGGTCCGAAGTAGGTAAATAACTATTTACTGGACGCGAGCTTCAACAATTCAATACCACGGGTGCCACGTGAAATGAAGTCATCACTCATCGACATGATTTGTGAACAATATTCTAAAAATTATGGATAATACATTTTAGCGGGGTATACAATGTAGCTAGTAAAGCCGCTTTACAATGAAAACGTTATTTAAAGTCGATTCAGACAACTTATTACTTACTAATTATTTCTCTCGATGAACGATTTAACACTTTCGCTACCAAGAACCCGACTGTCGGGCACACCGCTCGTAGAAGCGTAGCCGATTACATGGGGAAACCCGTATGTAGCGAAAATGTCGTAGCGCCGCGTAGAGCCCGGTTTCGAAAGTGTTAAAGCAAAACATACACAATTGGTTTTAATATGTTCTCGGTTAAACATTAAAGAGTTAATTTACGACAATACTAAACAATTGTATCACAAATATATGTGGCTTTCCATAAAGAAAGGTGCTTATGCTTCAGCTGCAACATCATCCCCGATTTTATTTGAAATTACAATAGAAATTCGTCTTTATTGCAGATGAAGCATTAGGACCCTTTAGGCATCGAACGGCACAAATATGAGTTTGTATCTTACACAACAACTTTGCATCATATCTAATAAAAAACATACATAGATATGTACAAAAGTCATGACAAGATGACATAAATCAACATTTATTTTCTTGTAATGTCTGGTGTTCGAAATATTTACTACTACCATTAGGTAGTCATTCATTCTAGATTTGTCTTATATACATACAGTATTTGTTAGTTACCTACAGACGCAAAATATATTGTTATATTTTAAATGCAAGATAGTTATCACTACATAATTTAACAATAGGTACATTTCATTTCCAAATAAATTCAGTGACAACTTCAATATGAAGTGTAATAAAACAGCGAGGGATACACGGGCCGCACCCCCTGGCTACACTTGTACTCTCTTCTGCTTCTTGCGAAGTTCAAACATTAAACAAACATTGGACTACACGGAAAAGTGTAGTGCGGCTCCCTGTACTACCCATAAACAAATTTGTACAAGATTGTAATTACACATTGTAGCTCCTAAATATGAGCCTAATAGGAGGTCTTAAAGAATCGAAACTCAAGTTAAATTACATTTCCAAAAAATATCTTACTTCTATCTTCATCATTCATCAAACAGACATCCCTGTCCATAACAATTTGTGATACGAAGTTCGATAAATATCAAAGTGCACCTAACATTTACGACCTAATGGCAAATGAGGAAAGCGGCTTAGAGTAGAGCATAGTACCAGACGAAAGCAGGCGGCGGCACGGCGGGCCGCTGAATCCGAGACTTGGCCGTGAGTTCAAAATGTATCATACTGAAGTAAATTTTCCAAAACAAGCTTGCAAACTTTAAGTACTGTTTTCACAAAAAAATGGCAGATTTTAAATAAAATTGTCGTCTAAAACAAAGTATGTAAGGCCAATCTCACTTGGCAAATGCCTTGTAGTATGTGGGGTGCCTAGCTAACGGTCCAGTCGAGCCCCCAGCGCTCGGACACCTTGAGCTGCGCGGCGGCGGCGTCCTTCAGCGAGAACAGGTGCGTCATCTCCAGCTCCGTCTTGGCGAGCGCGATCGCCTTCTCGAACAACTCCAGCGATCGTTTCAGGTTACCCCTGGAAACCAACAAAATACTAATGTTTGATTTGTATGTAACATGATTCCAGATGGCCTACCGCAAACACCAAAATATGCTAATTGTTATTATAGAGAGTTAAGCCGCTAAGAGACAATTATGTTATTGATAAATACAATAATAAAGCATGAATATTCCACTCAACAGTGTTCAAGTTAAAAATCCACACTGAATTTTAATGGCAGAAAAATTTAAATACTTTTCCTATAATAAAATATTCTGTGTAAGGAATTTTTATTATCTAACAAACCAAATACTTGAGATAAAATCCATTTCATTTCTCTTTAGGTGTTGAATCAGAGATGATAATCTGTTATTATCTTTAACTCAAGGATATATACTGATAATGACTAATGTAAGCGGAATGGTGGAAACCAGTATTTAATACCAGTATTTTTTCGATCTTTTAGTTATTTGGTTTATTATTTTGTTTTAATGGGACAATCTGATACGTCGTTTTGTTACGTAAATACATTTCGAAATATTGGCCTGTTTTGTGGTATTAAGATTAAAAAATGGTTAAGAGTCCTAATCTAACAACTAACGATAAAATTGAATCATAAAATCATTCTTTAACATTTAAGTAGCCAAGACAACAGATAAATAAGTACACAATGCAGTTTGAGACAGAGGTGGCCTAAATTGTGTTGGCACAGCGCCACAAGCTGCTGATAATGACACTGCAAGTGATTACAACCGGGCTGACCCCTGACCCTGAACAATGTGTTAAGATATGTTGACAAGCAGTCAACTTAACACAAAGCATTTGTTGTTTGTCATTTGCAGAGATATTATTAGTTTGGGGAAGAGGGTTTTGTACCTCAATCTGAACAAAACTTGGTAGTATTTAGAATATCATCTGTCTCAAAGCCAAATTCAAATTTAATACAAATTTCTTTTTAAATTGAGAATTTGTAAAGTTAATTGTTGTTTACAAAAAATATATCACAATTGAATAAATAATTATTATCTCCACAAAATTATTATATCTACAAAATTTAAAAATAAAAAAAAAGTATAATCTACAATATCTGCAACAATTTAACACTAAATCGTCATAAGAATTTTCAGTGCACATTTATTAAGATTCAGATTTAATTATTTATAGAGTGAACAATTGAGTAAGAGTGGGAGAAACTTTATCTGGCCAACGAGATATTCACAGTGGCGTTCCACAAGGCTCAGTCTTGGGCCCAGTTTTATACCTTATCTACACATTTGACCTTCCTCACTGCCTGCACTGCAAGGTTAGCATATTTGCAGATGACACAAAAATATTTGCGAACCCCCTGACAGATTATGATAAACTGCAAAGTGATCTAAATAAAATTGCGAATTGGTCGAAGGAATGGCTTATAAACTTGAATGCCAATAAATGTACAATACTACATATAGGAACCCAAAATCCACATTTAGTATACAAGCTTAACGACGTGAATCTACGGGCAGTTGAAGAACAAACTGACTTAGGAATTGTTATCACTTCAAACCTAAAATGGGAAACTCACATAATAACAATAACAAAGAAAGTTAAGAGCTTTATTTACCTTATCAGAAAAGCGTTTGGGATTCTTACACCTGACATGATGCTCAAGATCTACAAAACATATGTTAGGCCAATACTGGAATATGCCTTTCAAATTTGGAACCCTTACTTTGTGAAAGATATTGACCTACTGAAAAAGGTGCAGCGTAGCTTCACTAAAATACCAAGGCAGATCAAGAGACTACCATACGAAAGTAGACTGGAAGCACTGAAGTTGACTAAACTCAAGGAAAGAAGAGATAGAGGTGATCTTATTGAAGTGTATAAAATCCTGAATGGACACTATGACCTCGAAGACTTCAAATCTATACTCAAAAGAGACACCAATACCCGACTGAGAGGGCACCACTTAAAACTACAGAAACTCTGCATGTCAAACAACAACCCACATAGGCACTTCTTTGCTAACAGAGTAGTCACGCCTTGGAACAAGCTACCAGAGGAAGTAGTCTCAGCACCCAACATCAACAGTTTTAAGAACAAATTAGACAAACATAATAACATGAGATAAACCTAGAAAAAGATACCAGGATACAGGCCATATCAGTTGTTTTTTCAACTGCCTGCCTGAATTATATAAATAATAATAATAAATTGAACATACAGTGAACTGAAAAAGGATTTTGTTAACTTTAGGTTTACTGTGTTGTTTGTTTATTTTAGTCTCTAAAATAGTAGACACATGAAAACAGCTTACCTTTGAACTTCAATGGTACCCAGAGTTTCATAAGCAAAATCACATTTATCATCCATCTCAATAGCTTTGTTGATAAGTTTGACAGCCTTGTCGAAGTCTGTGCTCTTCTGCAACTGCACCAGTCCCTTGTGCACATACAGCGTGGCGTTGTGGGGGTCCACTGTCAGAGCAGAGTCAAACAGAGACTCCGCCCGACCCCATTCTTGCTGGTCTGATAAGACTTGAGCAAATAGGATGTAAGCTTCAGCGCATTTTGGGAACCTCTCCAGTGCACGTTCAAAGTCTGCCCGGACCTGTGTCAGAGCACCCACATTCTTGCTCAACTGGGCATGTCTGTAGTCGGCATAGCATTTCTGAATATAGGCAATAGAGAAGTCGGGGTTTAGTTGAACGGCTTTGGCGAACTCAGCAGTGGCTTCGTCCATGCGCTCCAGCAGTAGATACACTTGGCCTCGGTGGTGGTAGATGTCAGAGTTGTTGGGATCCAGCTGGGCAGCCTTGGCAAAGTCTTCCAAGCAGCGTTCCGTGTTTTCCAGCTGAGTGTACAGAGAGGCCCTCTTGATCAGAGCATTCACTTTCACCTTGGTTGAAGCATCACTGTCAATCACCCTGCCAAGATCAGCCTGGGCCTCCTCATGGCGGCCCAGCAACAAATAGAATGTAGCTCGCAGAAGCAGTGCCTCATTTTTGTACTTTCCATCTGCCTGCAATTCTGCAGTGCATGCATCTACAATTGAATCATAATCCTGGCCATCAAGAGCTTGTTTTGCCTTTGCAAAGCCACCGGTAGCCTTATCGTCCAATTGGATCTTGGCAATAGGATCTTCAGAAAAGGCAGAGAAGTATGTTTTGATAAAATGCTTGGACGGCATGACCGGGTGCCGCCGCGCCAGGGCCTCGCGTGCGTGCTGGCGACCTAGCGCCTTTAGGATGCGGTCGGCATTGACTAGGGAGCTTTGCACTTGGAACCTTTCTAGGATGCAGGCAGAAGTAACGTCTTCTAGGGCCAGAACGAGGTCGCCACTCTTCTCAGCCGCGCGGGAGCGCCGCAGGAATGCCTTGACATACTTCTCGTTGAGCTTGAGCGCGAAGGTGCAGTCCTCCTTCACTTGCTCCCACATCTCGCGCTTCTCGTAGCACGCGGAGCGGTTCTGGTAGAAAGTAGCAAGGTCCACTGGCCGGTCGGGTGGACACGACTCGATGGCTTCGTTGTACAGCGAAATCGCCTTGTCGTATTCACCTGCGTGGAAAGCTCGGTTTCCTGCACCTTTCAGCTTCATGGCGCGGTCGATTGCGCTTTCGGCGGCTTTCACATTGTTTTCCTCATTGTCTAGAGAAATTGTAGTTTTAGCTTTCAGCTCTGCGACTTTTTCTTTTCGGGATCCTCTAATCTATTTCTTAGATAAAGGTAACCTAAGCCGATGGCCAAAGGTGCGCCGAGAAGGATGGCCAGTTGCCATTTAGGAAAGGGTGTGCTGCCGGTTGACGCCATGTCCTACAAGGATTTCTTCAAGAAATTTCAAGATTACACCATTTATTTTGTCTTTACACAATTACAAGAAAACCTACAAAAACTATAACTATTACACCGCTCTTTCCATTTCGATACCAAGGCAAGTTCCAAGCGAGGAGCATACATAGACAAAATTTTGACAACTAAGTTTTTTCTGTAATTGATTAATCATGTGCACACATCCTGCCAGTAGGTATTACAAATAATTTATTTAAAGGTTCTATTTAAATAATATGATCAACGCATATTAAAATATACAATTGTATTTTAAAGGTACCGTTGTTATTAACACCCGATTAGTGGCAAAAAATATATAATTTTGTACAATAATTGAAGTCTTATCGTGTGGATATTCCTTAAGGACATTATTTACATGTTGGCAGTACTGTCTTAAGGCGTTTTGTTCTCTTTAACTGTGAAATCAATTGGCTAAAAAAACTCACATCCAAGTCATATTTGCAAAAAAGTTGAAATGTCAAGTCCGAGGACTGTCAATGTCATTTTCGCAGAATAAAAATAGTTTATTTAGGTTCACTTTTCGTATTTAAATTAATAATCACTGACGAGATATCCTGTATACATTTAACTGATTGAAAGAACTAAACAATGTTCAGTTCTAAAATTACTAAACTTGTAAGTTTCAGTTAACAATTTTTATTTGTCTAACATTGTTTAGGTTATGTTGTACATTCTTACGGAAAGTATTATATTTTACTCAAATATTTACAGGCAAGGTTCTCACAATTGCTGAAATCCAACAGCAGGCCTAGCTTAGGGGCTTCAGTATGCCACCAGAAACGATCAAAGACCGATTTATATGAACCAGATTACTTGATTGTAAGTATACAAATGAAATTAATATAACCAATACACATTTGATGATTACGTGTATAATAGCCTAAAATTTGCAGAGTATGGAGCCGGACGAACCTGTATACGACTGCCTTAACTTGCAATTGAAGGGCTACGACTTTGCTGTGCTGGAGGCCTGCCAGAAGCAGATCCACAGATATGCTGAAATAATGGGCATACAGGTTGATGACAGGTATTCGTGACAGAAACTAAGCATATTAACATGCTTACATATAAAAATGTTGTTCAACCTACCACTTTCCTGAAATATCATCATTGTAATGATCCACTTTTTTCTAAATCTCCATAGCACTCCATTTTAGATATATATTTTGCTACTACTTTGAAATAAACTCATCATAAGGCACTGTCATATTATAGGAATGTATCTGACAGATTCTTTTTACAAGTTTGCTAGTTATTGGAAGGGGGTTACTGACAATTTACTCTACCACATTTTCTATTGGTTGATCAATCATAATTTTTTTCTTTATTCAAAGTATCAATAATATACCAAAATGAATAGGCACAACATTTAACATACTTATTGGTAGAGCTCAAAAAGCTGAGCTGCCGTATAAAATGATAAGCCATGTCAAATTATAAGGAAACTAGCTCATTAGTTCCAAACTCTGCTTATTATCGAAAAAATGTTTAATAATTTTCTGAGGCATTCAAAATTATCTTCTTGTTCTTTAAAAAAAACTTAAGCACATAATTCAAGATCGGAACTTGCATTTAGAAACTTGTGTATAATAAGTGATGGTTGTGCGCAGTTGGGCCACACCAGCTCAGCAGCTGAAGGTGCAGCGGTTCAAGCCGGGAGGCACCATCGTTGATGCAGAATACAACCTCAATGTCTATGAACGCAATGTACAGGTAAATTATAAACTTCATATTCTTTTGTTTGGTTTTTAAAATTTTTATATATTTGGATTTTTGAAACATTTCAATAAGTAACCACCCACTCCTACTCAGTCAATCAGTTGTGATCTTCTCAATCAATGTATTTATAACAAATGTAGTTGTCATATCAATATGGCGCTATTTCCTCAAAAAAATCTAGTTTTGTTCTATGATTTTGCATGTTTTGTGTGATTAATCGTAACTTAAAATAAAAGATATATTCAAAATTTCATTATAATCGTTATCATTACCAAATAGTAGGCTTGTGTCGTTCACAAACTATGAACTGTTAGGAATAAAATCCCATCAATGACCGAAATGAACTGAATCTTTCCGTGCTCTGTGAATCGGTCTTTGTTCATTTAGTTCAGTATAGGATTGGCGAGCGCGAGCGGTTTGGATCGAGAATGAGTGTGTGACTGCGCCGACCGAGAGCGAGAGCTACTTAGCAGAGCAACAAAAAAAAGTCGTTTTCATATTAAACTTTGGTTACTTACAACCTTTCGGTCCGGAATGTTACTATCTGTGGACTATTCGTATAATTTTGACACTATTTGGTCCCATTCGTTCCGACCGCAGTGGTCGCTGGTCTGGCTGAACTAAATGAGCAAAAGACCTAAAAGAGCGAACTAGTTCGTGGGAGCGAATGAACGAGATCGGAGCGCTCCGATCAACGAACGAAACGGCACAAGCCTACCAAATAGTAAGTAAGTAAATCCTTTAATGTAGAAGAAAATAATACAACAAATATAAAATAAAAAGTTTCAGTTCAAAGGCGAACTTATAGTTGCGGAATTCAGATTCTCCGACTAGACCTTCTGTAGACAAGAAAATTGAGCGTGTTGTATGCGACTATTTTTATTAGTAACATTTCCCTACTCTATTCTGCGACTCAGGTAGTGGACGTGCCAGCGTGGGCGCTGGGCTCGCTGCTGCGCTGCGCGCGCGCCATGCTGCCGCAAGGCTGCGAGCTGCGCGTGCACGAGCACGCCGTGGAGCACGAGGAGACGCGCTACGTGCCCGACAACCAGCTCCTCGAGCTCAAGCAGCAGCTCGAGGTCATGGGCGGCAGCCGCGCCGACAAGAAGAAGAGGAAATAATGTCTAGTTAGAAATAAGTAGGTTTAGTAGGTTAATTAATAAAGCTTTGTTCTTATACTGTTGTTTTATTTGTAATGAAGAACTTATATTTTCGTACACCTATCAGTACGACAAATCTACAATTCTAATTTGAACGTACAGTGTGGCAATAGTTTTAAAATGTTCAGTTAGGAAATCGCTTTTATCCCACCCGGCGCAATTATCCCGGTTAACCTACCTACCTATTCATTTCTGTAGGTATTTGACTTTTTAGATATTTCCGGGCTATGTAAGTTGGTAGGTGGTACCAAGAACGATGTGATACGGGACTGACAAAGCCCATACAAAAAAGCGTACCCCTGAAATGTATGGGCCTTTTAGGCTTAAACTTAAAACTAGATAGCGCTGTTTCGCAGCCTGAATCATATTTTCCCCAAATATTTTTCCGTGTTTTTAATTTTTATGAGAACAAATCTTCCTTCCTTCTTCAAATTCTTTATTTTAAAATCATGATATCACGTCAATGCACATTTTGAAAAAATAAATTTGTATAAGGCATCATCAGAGTAGTTATCATAGTATTGAATAGGTGGCGCTCTAAAAAATCGAGGTACGATTCTATGAAGAATGAAAATCCTATATAAATAATCCTTGGTGAAACGAAGTAATTCGGCAAATGAAACTCCGCAACGGGATTTTCGATACGCAAATTCCCTACCATATATGGCGACGTTTGTAGAAGCCATTATTCGTAATCAATCTGGCCAGCATCTGAGAATTCATTTTACCTTCTTTTGTTCGCACACAACAATAAGAACGCCTCACAAAACAGTAAAGTAACAACGTAATCGTTTTAGCGGATCACTTATTTGTATTCGTCTAATAATGGCTGAGCAAAGCTATAATTTCGTGGGACGCGCACGGCCTTGGCTGTCCATTTTTATTCTTTATCTTATTAAGCGCGATCAGTTACAAATAAAGCCTGCTGATTTAAAGTTACTTCTCGTAATAATTATGAGTACTCGTCGTAGTTAATAAAATAAATATATAATTTGTATTTGTTTTTATTGTTATACGACTACTGGTGTCTGAGTACCCACAACACAACGGCAATGCATTCGTAATTTTTTTTTTTAAGTACATAAAATTTCATAGGTGGTGTGGTGTAGGCGAGAGGCTGGCAACCTGTCACTGCAATGCCACAGTTTCGTTTTCTTTTAACCCCTTATTTGCCAAGTGTGGCCCTGAAGCTTTAGTAGTTTCATGTGCTCTGCCTACCCCTTTATGGGATACAGGCGTGATTGTATGTATGTATAAAATTTCATAGTAAACCTCCGCTCTGAGAGATCATGACCAGATCAAATGTGACTCTTAGAAAATTAGCTTTTTGAGGATTGATAGTGTCTATCATAAAATTGTCTCTGTTATGACTTACTCTCGTTGTTCCGAAAATCCGGACCAGCCGCGATGTTATCGTGTCCGGTGGAAACCGGGGAGATCAAACACATTGTCAGCGCATCTTAATGTGTTTTAAGGTGATATCACACTTGCAATTTTCATGCTGCGATCACTGGGTGTCTGGATTGTTTACGCTTCGTAATGAGCGACACGGCAATGTCTCTGTCGCAATAATGTGGATAGATTAATTTATTAAGAATTCAGTAATGTGCATAGTATAATAAAGAGTAGTATTGTACAGTATGGCCACTCCCGCTCCCCGCTGACAGTGCCGCCCACCCCCTCTCGGTTACCTGACAGTTACCGTCTGTCAAAAACGCGAACAGTCGACCTATCATATCTCACTCATACAAGCATGGTACGCGTTCACCTACACGAGCTTAGACTGTGTGCTAGGAACGCGCCTCTTTCATATATTTAATCGCCAGTGTCCGAGCTGTGACTGGGCCATTTTTTTCAAAGTTGTCCACCCCACTTTTTTTGTAACATGGGTATTTTTTACGCGATTAATACTCAGAATCGCGAGCTCTTTCGATCCTGATAGGAGAAAAAAAATGTCCCAAGATTTCCATACATTTTTTCGAACCTTCCATTCCGTTACCGCCATACAAAATGTATGAAAAAATGGTAACGGAATGGGAAAAAAACCTTGGGACACTTTTTTTCTCCTATTAGACTTGAAAGAGCTCGCGATTCTGAGTGGAAACCACATAAAAAAATCCAAATCCAAAAAAGAAGTGGGGTGGACAACTTTGAAAAAAATGGCCCGACTAAAGCGAGCTGAGCGGGTCCGTCCGCAGTTTACACTTTAGGTACAGAGTGTTCGCTGCGGTTGCATAGTGAAGCGTTTTATTTTCAATGAAGTAGCTTCTGCCTGATAAATTCTGTTTTTTTTTTTACTTATTAGATATTTAGATAAAAATAATTTATTCGTAAACCGCAGTGCTCAGTGTGATAAAGCCTTTACTTAAGCCCCGGTTTAAATTATGGGGACCTTCAATCTCCAATGTTATAACATTTCGACGTAACTTTGCGTAGAATCTTAGATACGTAGATATAGGTAGGTAGGTACTAGGTACATACATTATCACAACATAAACATATGGTTAGGTAGGTACCCATCATGTTTCGCAATACTACCTACTTTGAATATTAGACTTAACATTAGAATTCTGATGGTCTTCTTGGAACGTAGCGTATTCCTTTTATTGCCTTTCCGCAATTAAGAATCGGCTTCAGGCTACTTACCTATAGGAACGTCAAGAAATTTAAAAAAAAAACCCTGTTGGTCAGATTTTTGTATATCGATACTATCCGCAATTTTGGAAGTTTTCGTCAATAGGTAGGTACTAGGTACATCATCAACGGACAATAGTAACTGTGTGATAAGGCCTTGGACGCTTTTTTGGTCCATACGCCGACGACGGTGGCGGGCGTATATGTTATGTTTGAAAATGCTCGGATCTGATAGTTCTCATCCGATAAGGAAACACACCATTCAGACGCCGGACGTCGGGCCGGTGCTCGCCGCCCGCGGCGGGTCAGAAAGACCAAGGTCTAAGCTGATAGGAGTGATAGAATTTTAACTTATTTTGAATGCGGTCCGTCTCAAGCTCGTGTGTGCAAGATGGACGTTGCATAATCTTGCGTAAGGTCAATTACAATTCGTGCAAATCCTAACAACGGGTGCATTTTCGCAACGTCTAGGCAAACAATGATAATTGCTAAGGTATCCACGTCCCCAGATGCGATCTAGGCGATACTTAACACATATCTCCAAGTAGTGAAGGACGCAGTTGTTATTGCCACTAACGAAGCGACCATTCGCTTCTAAATGTCCAAGCGGAAGCTAGGTTTAGACGAGGGCTACCAGCGATGGCTTATGACGTATAAATAGTTTTCAAGACGCGTAATTAGCCAAGCCAATTTTCCAAGATTGGTGGCAAGTAGGTAATGAAAACTTTCTCCTTTCCCTTTTTTGAAGTGTATCCCTAATTCCCTATACGTAAACAACGCATAGGTACGCAAACCAAGACCGCACTGGTATTGGCTAGTGTTAATTGGGAATAGGGCTAGGCAAAGGCATTAAACTCTGCAGCGCTTAAACCTATGCGACCTATGCGTTCATGATGTTTAAGTGACTACTTATCATAATGTGACATAGGTATTCATCCCTGCGTGCTTGTTTTATCAATGTTCCATTAAAATGTAGGTACCTAAATATATTTTCCCCTCACTAGCTCGGAAACACGTGTTTTGTCCTTTAATACCAGCGAGTAAAAACGCATTTTATCCACTAGTGGGTAAAGTAATTTGACCTTGAATAAAGTCAAATTAACTGCTTTAAAATTGATAAAAGTAGGTGAATCTAGTAATAAAGATGATTTACCACCTGTGGAACTACTGGAAGCAGTGATAAACGCATTTTTTTCGTTGTAGTTTCCTCGCTATAGTGAGGGGAAAAGTTTTGTGTTCCACTCGGGTGCAAATGTATTTTACTTCTCGTGTGTTAAAAAACTCGCAAGTTCAGGATTCTATTCTCGAACCACTCGCTTCGCTCGTGGTTCAACTAGAGAATCCTTTCACTTGCTCGTTTTTCAATTTCACACTCGGCTTTAAAATACAACTTTGCCCCCTTGTATAACAAATAACTATTATTATTAAACGGTCAATAAAGGTGCTCTTTGAGTATGTTAGTAAATTGTTAAATAAATGGGAGGTTACCAAACAGTCGCTTAATTCGAAAGTGATTTTACAGTAGATACCTAGGTGTAATATTTATTACTACATATAAGTAATATATCCAGTTATTCAAGTCGCGCTGGTTTCGAATTACCCGAATACGGCTAATGTCGAGTAGGTATTATTTTCACCACCCATCTATGTTAAGGCCTCCCACATCTAGCGTCTCGCGAGCGTAGCGTCGGGCCAACTGTATGGCAAAGCCGACGCGGCGTCTTTTTCCATACAGTTGGCCCGACGCTACGCTCGCGAGACGCTAGATGTGGGGGGCCCTAAAGCTTACAAAATTAATGTTTACGAAATGGAGCTTTGATCCTTAAGGTTTCTAAAGGCCAAGTGGTCGTTTGTACACAGGCTAATGTCCTGCCCTTTCCTATTCGCCCTACAAACACTAAACTTTTACAGCAACGCTTTATGCAATCTAATAAACGGATCTAAGCATCAGACCCGATCAATCAGCGGTTGGAGTGATCCATTATATGCACTGTGAATGACCAATCGTTGTGAAATTGCCACTCCTAGCTTTACTAAGCAATTAGGTGTAAGATTCCTAACCCAAACCTCTTCGTTACTTAAATCGGACAGTAAATGTTCGACCAAGAGTGCGGCAACACAATCCGGCATTGCTAGTTAACTTAGTGAAGCCTATTCTGAGTAGGTATTCTGCTTAGGTATTGTTAGGTTAGGTCCGGATACATATCCGGACTTTCTGAGCCCCTTATGATATACAACATATGTAATCAAAACCTTAGAACGAGGAGAGCATACCTCATGGTAAGTAGAGTAGGTTAATGCGTGAAAGTTCGGACTAAATACTAGTAAATAGTTAAATTCAAAAGTGCGAAATGTCCGCTCTTGCCGCCATGGCCAATTGGCCATGCGTCTCCGTCGTTCGTTCGTCATCGTGTTCCTTGACTTCCTTGTGAGAGCATATAGTAATGCTGAAACAAATATCCATACTATATTATAAATGGGAAAGTGTGTGTGTCTGTTTGTTTGTCCGTCTTTCACGGCAAAACGGTGCGTCGAATTGACGTGACTTTTTAAGTGGAGATAGTTGAAGGGATGGAGTGACATAGGCTACTTTTTGTCTCTTTCTAACGCGAGCTAAGCCACGGGCAAAAGCTAGTAATTACATACATGTTACATAGCATAGGTTAAGTGGTTAAGTATATCGAGTTCTACACTTGTCAGTCCGTCATTGCCCTTGGTTCCCACGGACCACGTGCCATGCATGAACGCATTTCCCCATCGTAAAAATAAGGACTGCACCAAAGTCCCAGAACAAAATAATGCCTAATAGTAACTATCGACATTAAAGTGGTAGAAGTAGGCAAGACCCGCATATGCACTTACGAATTATGATATGATAGTTATTGGCGGTGTTTGAAGTTCATAGTTCCTTATCAACATCGGATGTAGGTATTTACCTACAACTAAAACGAACACTTTATATTCCACGCATATCTTACGTGTAAAATCAGCCAACCAAATCTGAGTAGGTATTTTGTAATACATAGATATATATGCAAAATAGCAATAGTGCACTTACTATTTCATACCTACTTAGCTAAGAGAAATCCTTATTTAGCATTTATTTAGTATAATTTAACTACTCTTCCAAACTCCAAACTCTCCAAAGCATTTTTGTGCGTAGGTTTTCTTTTATTTTTTATTTAATCGACGCAGAGCTCGAATTTTAGTGTAAGTACCTAAAGTCAATTTAATCGTTATTAGACTGTGTGTAGTCAACCAAGCCAGTTACTAATTATTATAACTAGTCCGTAATAATCCTTGTAACAAACTTTAGTACCTAAGCACCAACTCACCTAGTAAATGTTTACCTATTTATTCTGATCTGACTTGTCTTGGGCTTTGACTTTTGAAGCTGTATTATTAAAATAATAGTTATTTTATACAGCCTCACGTTTTACGTCATACTTATATACACAACTAATACACATACATACAACAGAATTTAGCGTATGCATTATATTAAATGGTATTGTTACTACGTAACGTAAAAGATATTAGTTATGAGCGGTTTTTATAATACGAGACTATTGAGGATGTACCTAACGGTAAACAATGTGGACTATTTACGTCATCCGAAATTTAAAGTTTGTATAAACGGAAGTCAATGCGAATGGTGAGAGGTAATATTGGTTATAAGATTACGTATCTTCCGCTTGAATAAATACTAAAGGAGTTGACTTGCTTTAGGCTATACCGGAGCTTAAAGTCGCAATGATGACCATTTGTTGGCCCGTCTTTCACGGCAAAATGGAGCGACGAATTGACGTGATTTTTTAAGTGGAGATAGTTGATGGGATGGAGAGTGATATAGGCTACTTTTTGTCTCTTTCTAATGCGAGCGAAGCCGCGGGCAAAAGCTAGTGTTCTATAACTACAACTTCGGAAACTGAGCCTTATTGTTAAGAAGTAAGAAGGAACTCAAATTATATCGAGGATTTTAGTAGGTATTGTTTATCTCAAAGAATCGCTACATTTTCGATTAAGCATGCGCAATAATATCATCTTGAGGTCAAAAGTAATGTTATGAGCTCTTGTAAGAAATGAGATGGTCCAAACGTTGGAAACAGAATACCTATTAGTAACGCGTTTTCTTTCCTCTTTACTTGTTGTTGTCTTGTTTATTAACCGACTTCTTTTGGTGACTATTTCAGTCATAGTACCTATTGAACATACATATGATATGTGTATAGTAGGTATATGCTTTACAGACATAGATAATTATTGAACTTTGATCAGTACAACAGGACAAAATGAATTATTATCAAACGTCATATTTTTATATAGACCCAGAGAGCCCAGGCCCGCCAGACCTTCCTCAAATTCTCAAGGATGAAACTTTGGGACAATGTAGAGTTCATATCGGCGGTTAATGTGTGCATATTTTCTAGTTCGGCCCATCGGCCAATTTTTTGCTATCAAGTGATGAAGGTGAAAAAAAAAAGTGCTTACTTTCCTTAAATTCTCAAGGCTGATTTTTATATATGTGTTAGAGCACGTTGTTAGAAATTGGTTATCATCAATGCCAGACCGTTTCCGCCGGCCATAACTTTTACCAGACGCGACAAAGTTGGCAAAAAACGACTCTAACTTACCTCATTTTCTCAAGCCTGATTTTGATATATGATACGCAGGGACCTGTAACCAGACCGTTTGTAAGCAGCCAGACCAATCGGATGGACCCAACCATCCGCCAGACCGACTTAAAGTTTCGATATGAGCATTAGTAGAATTGAAATATTCCGGGTCTATAAAAGCTAAAAACTTGAATTTTCTACATTAAGCTACGTGTATATTGTATAGGTACTTGACGTAATAAGCGACTTTCAAAAATTTTACTTCTAAGGAAATAAAAAAATGAAAGTTTATATGTGGTGCAAGATTAATTTTAAGCTATGAATTTTATTTACACTGCGTAAGTACATGTATATTTTATTATAAATATAACTTTTACCAGACGCGACAAAGTTGGCAAAAAACGACTCTAACTTACCTCATTTTCTCAAGCCTGATTTTAATATAATATGATACGCAGGGACCTGTAACTAGACCGTTTGTAAGCAGCCAGACCAATCGGATGGACCCAACCATCCGCCAGACCGACTTAAAGTTTCGATATGAGCATTAGTAGAGTTGAAATATTCCGGGTCTATAAAAGCTAAAAACTTGAATTTTCTACATTAAGCTACGTGTATATTGTATAGGTACTTGACGTAATAAGCGACTTTCAAAAATTTTACTTCTAAGGAAATAAAAAAATGAAAGTTTATATGTGGTGCAAGATTAATTTTAAGCTATGAATTTTATTTACACTGCGTAAGTACATGTATATTTTATTATAAATATAACTTTTACCAGACGCGACAAAGTTGGCAAAAAACGACTCTAACTTACCTCATTTTCTCAAGCCTGATTTTAATATATGATACGCAGGGACCTGTAACTAGACCGTTTGTAAGCAGCCAGACCAATCGGATGGACCCAACCATCCGCCAGAGCGACTTAAAGTTTCGATATGAGCATTAGTAGAGTTGAAATATTCCGGGTCTATAGAAGCTAAAAACTTGAATTTTCTACATTAAGCTACGTGTATATTGTATACTTGACGTAATAAGCGACTTTCAAAAATTTTACTTCTAAGGAAATAAAAAAATGAAAGTTTATATGTGGTGCAAGATTAATTTTAAGCTATGAATTTTATTTACACTGCGTAAGTACATGTGTATTTTATTATAAATTTAAAGAAGAAAAGTAAATTAAACTTTTTTTCGGTCGTCGAACAAGGTGGTTTAAAATTAGTTTTAAGATCGATCCTTTTTAATTTGTGGGCGAGGGACCTCACACTATGTATAAAGGCACTATGTGTATGTTGCATATAATGTCAAATCCCTCGCATACTACAAAAGTTATTTAAGCATTTATATAAGTTCAGTTAAAATGAGGTGGAAAGTATAAGTGTATATGTTGTGTACACACGTAAAGTATTCTAAACTTTTTATAACGGCATACATGTATTTGAAGAATGCCAAAAATGTATTCGTGTCTGAAAATTCAGCATCTCCAACATGGGTTATAACGGGGTCGATGATGTTCGTATTGAGTACAAATGTTTAAACTTCCTAAACTTGTAATTTTAAAGTTCGTCACTTAGGTATGTTACCATGTTTTGTAGGAGAAAGGAAATTCGTTTAGTTATATACCGTTGTAACATTGATTGTTTACTTCTTTGAATTGAATATTTAATTTATAATGCACTGTACCAATTTGTTTTTTCCTTGTTTAAGTTATTTATAATATAAAATTCAATTCATTATTCAAGTTTTTAGCTTTTATAGACCCGGAATATTTCAATTCTACTAATGCTCATATCGAAACTTTAAGTCGGTCTGGCGGATGGTTGGGTCCATCCGATTGGTCTGGCTGCTTACAAATGGTCTAGTTACAGGTCCCTGCGTATCATATATCAAAATCAGGCTTGAGAAAATGAGGTAAGTTAGAGTCGTTTTTTGCCAACATTGTCGCGTCTGGTAAAAGTTATATTTATAATAAAATACACATGTACTTACGCAGTGTAAATAAAATTCATAGCTTAAAATTAATCTTGCACCACATATAAACTTTCATTTTTTTATTTCCTTAGAAGTAAAATTTTTGAAAGTCGCTTATTACGTCAAGTATACAATATACACGTAGCTTAATGTAGAAAATTCAAGTTTTTAGCTTTTATAGACCCGGAATATTTCAATTCTACTAATGCTCATATCGAAACTTTAAGTCGGTCTGGCGGATGGTTGGGTCCATCCGATTGGTCTGGCTGCTTACAAACGGTCTAGGTACAGGTCCCTGCGTATCATATATCAAAATCAGGCTTGAGAAAATGAGGTAAGTTAGAGTCGTTTTTTGCCAACTTTGTCGCGTCTGGTAAAAGTTATGGCCGGCGGAAACGGTCTGGCATTGATGATAACCAATTTCTAACAACGTGCTCTAACACATATATAAAAATCAGCCTTGAGAATTTAAGGAAAGTAAGCACTTTTTTTTTTCACCTTTATCACTTGATAGCAAAAAATTGGCCGATGGGCCGAACTAGAAAATATGCACACATTAAACGCCGATGTGAACTCTACATTGTCCCAAAGTTTCATCCTTGAGAATTTGAGGAAGGTCTGGCGGGCCTGGGCTCTTGATCTAATACCACAGGTACTCTGTAGATGCTCTGTAGTGCGACACGTTTTCGTAGCAAATATTATGCCCACACTTGTAGAACAAAAGACATCAACGAGTTCGCGCAGACTGCCGGTGCGCACGCGCTGATACTACGATTGACTAATTTATTGTTAACGAAAATTAAATCATTTATTTTTATTACTATTTCAATGGTATATTTTTTTATAGACTACATCGATGACAAACAAGCATACAGCCTGCCCCTAGCCAATGGACGTTGCGTGTAGCAGGGACTACAGCCTACATTCACTAAAAATCTAATCATACATAAAAGGTAAACAATGAAACAACTTGTCTGCTGGATTTTTAGCAACTGAAATATTTAGTTACTGGTCGTTCAGATTTGAAAACTGAGCCACAGTTGCACAACCCACGAATCTGTGAAATGAAATACGGCTCGACAACGACATAGGATATCAGTATCACTTGTGTGCAATTCGTAATCTGGCCGTGAGATATTGCACTTGTAACAGGAGCGGGATGTGGAAAACTCACAGCGGTTGTCAGAATATTTTGTAGAATAGTTAAGATTTTTTTATTTGGTATTCTAATTGTGGCAGTAAAATTAAAAAAAAAAAATTATTTGATTAGTGCTTTCGTAACAGTCAGCGCGAATTGTTAAGTGCTTCCGAATCAAATAAATATTGAATGGTCAATAATTATCGGTGTTACGGCCCAGCCACGACATTGGTTTAAGCGCGACAGCGGTGAGCGGCAGCCATACGTGCGAATGAAAAGTCCCATCGCTGTGTCTCGCTCTAATGCAGGGCCGCCGCTCACCGCTGTCGCGCTTAGACCAATGTCGTGGCTGGCCCCGTAGCCGAATGGCATTTCTCCGACGCCAAACGAAAGCGATACGCCGCTGGCTCTGTCGCGCCAATACGCAAGCGCGATAGAGATAGATATCTACTAGCGCTTCGTTTCGTGAGCGTTTCGTGAGCGATTGTGCCATTCGGCTAGCCACCCTGAGCTGTTAAGATAATAATCGTTAAAGACCATGCTACATGATAGATATATTAGGTATATATAAACTTGCTGTTCCAACCCCAAGTAAATAGGATAGGCAAGCGAATGATGATAAATAATAAAAAAATAATAAAAATATTGGTGTGACCATGTACATATACATATGTTACATACTTAATAAAATCATATGTTTTAGTAGGGTACTACGAACCAAAACGTTTCGTAGCGTATTGAAAGAAACCAAACCAAACCACTCGCTCTACCGTATTGGCGCGACAGAGTCAGAGTCAGTCGCGTTTACCACTGAACGTTAACGATTATGACTTTGGCTAGGCCGCCTGTCATCTCCGACAGAGTAGACCTTTTTGTGGAATGTACCTTTCCGCGGAGTGTTTGGCCACAGCCTCCGGTGACAGTTCACATGTTTAGAGCCTTCTGGCGTAACACGGTGACGTCACCGTGACTAGGCGATGATGTCAGCGAAGTGCAAGATCAGCATGCTAATGCTAACCACGAGCGCTGTGGGAAAGGTATCACCCTGAACGGGGATTTCGGGGCCGTGGATAGTTGGATACCGACGGATTATAGTTTACACGAGCGGCTCCACTTGAACTTTAGATAATTAGAAGGTACCTCTAATTACGATCATAAAGCACATCGCATAAAAATGCAGTTGGTTTGTATACAGCAGGCGAGGTAGGGTAGGCGGGTAATAGGTTTTTCATCACACCCGCACTTTAAATGTGCTATTTCCACGCAGGCGGAGCGTTAGTTTTAGAAAAATCGTTCTCCCAAGGGAATAATGAAATTTCTTGTTCCGTACTTAACTTTTTTACATCTATTTACATATTTTTTACATTGCGAGTGTGATGAAAAACGTGTGTAACTCGGGGAGTATGAATATTACAAACTCGAGTCTTTAAATCGCTCCGGCAAGCCGTCGCGATTTAACTTACTCTCGTTAGTAATATTCAACTTCCTCCCCTTGTTGCACAATGTACTATTAATATGAAAAAGTGTGATAATAAAAATTGAATAGCTTCATAACTATTTATACTGTGCACGTAGGTTGTATATTTCGCTGTGCTTATACCTACCTACATAAATTCAGCCAGATTAAACTAAAAACACGAGTTTAATACTAACATTTATTATTGTAGGTGTGGGCAACGGGCATATTTCATAATTATAATTTATATCCGTCCTCAGGGCAAAGGCGAAGGTGATAATTGAAATATGTTCAAAAATTTGAATTAAATTTATTGTTAGGTTGTAGGTTATTAGGATGTTACAAGAATATAGCTGTGTCCAAGTCGGGATAATGTACTCACTAATAGTAGAATTATACTATGTAGCTACAGGTACTTAAGTACGAATATAGTTTAGATACGCTCAATTAGGACTACAAATCTGATGTACCTACCTACTGTCATGCTTGATGATTAATTTGTAGACCATCAAGCTCAGACTAATCGCCTATTACCTAATCTAAAACGCAGTATAAAGAACCATCTGCATCTAATGCTAAATGAACAAATGGGTCATTTATCACGAACACCAATCCATCAGCACCTTAGTCATAGTCACATAGGCTGATTCACAGGTAAATTCGAACTTACACTAATCATCAGCTATCGTGAATTTTGCTAGTCTTTTTACGCACCTAGGTATCTATTTGGCGCGGTCGAGACGCACGAGAACAGTTCAAATATGAGTGTTTTTTCTGATGTCAGTGTATGAGTGTAGGTTCGTTAGAATTGGCCTGCCAGTCGTAATTAGCCTTTATAGCAGTCATTACAAGAATACGAGTGATCGAAAAAATTCGAATGCACAAAAGTCCAAGATATAATTTAGAGCGAAGGCCACGGGGCGGGTGAAGGAAGACTAATTATTAACGTGTGCTTCCAAATAATGTGGCAACCGGTAAGGTCAGCTTTAGAATTGTGTTGGTTTTACCACTACATTAAGTATTTACGCGAAAATTCATGTTTTGATGGGTGTTGAGGCCGAAGTCAAGTGGTAAACTGAGATTGCACTGTATTTTTGGCACCAAATTCTGCGTCATCCTACTTATCTCATCACTACACGACACAGAATGTGTCTTAACTCCACATAGCATTGTGATATTGCGAAACTTCAGCAGATTAAGCAGCAATGTCGAAAATTTCTGCTCACGGCCCGGAACTGCATTATCAGTCCATCTTACACAATTATATTAATGCATATATAATTTACTAATCTCCTCTATTATTATATACCTCTATTGTAACATTTTTCATGCAGTTTGTATTTTTTGAGCTTTTTTATGGACCTGATTCACCATGATTGTTGAGTTGAGTTTGGTTTTTCGAATACTTACTCGAATAAAAATTGCACAGTTGAGTTGAGCTTTTCGAATACTCACTCGAATAAAAATTGCACACTTTTAACATATAAAGTTTAAAATCTTTGGGGCACGAAATAGTATAGCGAACGTAATAATACTAAGGGCCTATTTCACTCGAGAAAATATGAGACGGTGATATGTCAGTTGCAAGACAGTCTCACAGCGTAGCACAAAATAAAGTAAATAAAATGTATAAAAAAAAATATTTAGAGTAACGTCATTATTATATATGTGAATCTATATTTTCCATTTTTTAATAGTTTATTTGTAGCCGGGCAATTTTCCGAATTTTGACATTATAGAAATTTTGAAAATTAGTTTAATTGAAGTTGGAATGTTTGGCACGATATAATAATATACATAATTGATATATCCTCATCACGCCTGCCATACAACATTTTTTCTAGAGAATTTTTGACCGTAGTATTCCTAGTTGTATTTTAAAATAAGTTGAGTTTATTTGTTCATATGAAAGTTAAAATTCCACAAACAATATGATGTGCAGTGCAATGTAAATTGGGCGGCAAGAGCGTACATGCTATACCTACATCCCATTTCTGGGTGTGTACAGTGCATGAAGACCCAGACCCATGATGAATTCCTATTCGTTGACCATAATATAGAGGAAATCTGATTTCAGTATTTAAAAATATATTTTTCCCCTCACTAGCTCGGAAACACGTGTTTTGTCCTTTAATACCAGCGGGTAAAAACGCATTTTATCCACTAGTGGGTAAAGTAATTTGACCTTGAATAAAGTCAAATTAACTGATTTAAAATTGATAAAAGTAGGTGAATATAGTAATAATGATGATTTACCACCTGTGGAACTACTAGAAGCAGTGATAAACGCATTTTTTGCGTTGTAGTTTCCTCGCTATAGTGAGGGGAAAAGTTTTGTGTTACACTCGAGTGCAAATGTATTTTACTTCTCGTGTATTGAAAAACTCGCTAAGTTCAGGATTCTATTCTCGAACCACTCGCTTCGCTCGTGGTTCAACTATAGACTCCTTTCACTTGCACGTTTTTCAATTCCACACTCGGCGTTAAAATACAACTTTGCCCCCTTGTATAACAAATAACTATTTACGGCTATGTGTATTACGCAAAGAGTGCATATACGAATTACCTACTGTGTACATGACGTTTTTGTTTTGATGTTATACATGTTTACCGACACAGAAGGCTAAGATGAAAACGCACTCGCCGCCTTACCTTTGACCTCAATATTAAGCATACACGTACTTAACTTGGTATCTTAATTATTGACGTAATCCCATTGGGAGATAACTAATAACTACCGATCGGTAACTAATAAAAAAACTCTTAAGATCATCTTAACCTCGCCAGTAGTCTGTTTTCCGGCAGGAGTATTTAATAAGCCATAAGATAATGAAATACATTTGTTTCCCGGTGTTTCTTGCTGTTGAGTAAATAAAACGAATGTAAAATGTAAAAGCCTTGGTCGTGCGGGTGAACGACTCAGTAATATTATAGCTGAAGAGGACTGACGAAAAAATCAACAGGTTAACGATATATTTATATTATGTTACTAGCTTTTACCCGCGGCTTCGCCCGCGTAATAAAAGTATTCATTAAGATTTTCATTTGGATCCGTAGGGACCGTAGGTTTCTCTGTAGGTATATTTATCTGCGATTATTTCGATTGCACATAATACTTTTGCTTGCAATGATTGTAGAAATATTACACATCGACCACAGCGTAGGTAATTCTATATACGCTGGGGAAACCTTTATAAACATCCCACATAGCCCGTATTTAGACACTATGATCGGTGGGTAAAAAGTACTTTTTTCTATTATCCCTTACAATTTTTTACATTTTGCTTATACTTATCGCAAACTTAATCTTCAAGCAAGCAAACAACGATCGTCTTAGAGCACATTGATTGTAAGAGACCGCCGACCGATTATCCGTATCCCTCTAACGATACCCATATTATCCGTATCCGTATCCGTATCGCTATCGCTATCGCTATCACTATCGCTATCGCTATCGCTATCGCTAACGCTATCGCTATCGCTATAGCTATCGCTATCCCTATCGCTATCCCTATCGCTATCCCTATCGCTATCCCTATCGCTATCCCTATCCCTATCCCTTATCAAGATGTTTAATGATATAACACTTATATTTATTTATTATATTTACACATATTTAAAGTCACATACAGGTCGAACGCGATTAATTAACATTATTTTTACCTTTTTTCCCAAGGTTTCGGCCAGGTTGCACTGGCCGTGGTCGCGGAAGACTGACGTCCCAGCAAAATGTCACCGGAGATGTAAACAACACAAAACTACCCGATATTAATTTATATAAATGTTCGGGGTAGACAAATAAATATAATCTACCCGCTTTTAGTTAATGTTTATTTCCCACCATGTTTATTTTAAAGGTAAAAATAATGTTAATTAATCGCGTTCGACCTGTATGTGACTTTAAATATATGTTTAATGATTTCTTATCAAGTGCTAAAATATAAAGTTTCATGGTTTTATCATTTAAAATTAAGAAATCCCATACAAACTTTCAACCTCTTTTTCAACCCCTTCATCCCTTTTTTTCGAAATAAAAAGTAGCCTATGTTCTGTCTCAGGGTCTAAAGATTGTCTGTTCCAAATTTCATCAAAATCGGTTGCGTGGTTTAAGCGGGAAAGCGTAACAGACAGACAGACAGACAGACAGACAGACAGAGTTACTTTCGCATTTATAATATTAGTATGGAATGGAATAGTATGGAATAGTATGGAATGGAAGTATGGATTTAGAAAGAGCTCAAACCATGCGCGGATCCAGGGCCCCCCAGGGGGTCATGACCCCCATGACCCCCGGTCATGGGGGTCATGACCCCCCCTGGAGCCTAAGTTGGCCATACAAATAGACCACGTGACCCCCTCCTGGGGCCCCGGGCCTTTACCACGTGACCCCTCCCCCCCCTGGGCACGAATCTGGATCCGCGCTTGGCTCAAACTGTACATATGAAAACTATTTGTTATAATTTTTATTAATTATATTTCTATATACGAGTTTTCTATATTAAATTTCTATTTTACGTATCCATTGTTTAGTTAGTCCAAATAACTAATGATGGAATGGTCCTTCCTAGTACCGTGCACAATACCTCCTTTTGTAAAACGTTCAAAACGCACGAGGTACAGGCCCCGTAGTAGCCAAATGGCATTTCTGCGACGCCAAACGCCGCAGAAATGCAGTCTGGCTCTGTCGCGCCAATACGCAAGAGCGATAGAGATAGATTGCATTTTTGCGGCGTTTTGGCGTCGCAGAAATGCCATTCGGCTACTGGGCCAGGTACCTACAATTAAGTAGGTACTATAGGTACTGCTGTCGCTGTACGGAAAATATTTGAAAATCCTTTTTTGAACTAATTCCCTCCGATGTAATTATTATTTTTTGAACGTCTAGTGGAATCGCATTGCATAATAAAGTAAAGTCTAGTCTAGTTCACCTGTCTGTCGTAAGTGGCTTTCATTTGCCTGACGTTTTGGATGGTTCAAGCCACAATCTCGGATTGCTCGTACTTAGCTCGCGGGTTGCGATTTTTGCTATTGAGCAATTCGGCTCCTTTCACGGAACGGTTTTTCCTGGTCGCTCACTTGAACCATTAAGTCACACATATGGAGAGTCCGAGTCGGAAGGCATAATCCTCGTAATACTTACGGCCGTATTCTAATAATGCTTATAAGATTTCACTGTGATACGACACCGATCTGTCCGTATAAAAAGTGACATTTCTTCAACAAAAACGTCACTTTTGACTCTAGCCGGTATTGTATCGATGTGGTATTTTATAAGTTTATTAATAACCAAATAAATACAAACCTGATCCGCCACATGCTTCGTCAAAACACAAATGTAATCCGCCCAAGCGTCGTCAGATTTTTATTCTACATTATCAATAAAACAAACCACAATATCTGCAACACGCTTCGTCAACACACAAAAACTAACATAACTACAAACTATTTCCATCCCCTCTCTGCATCGTGCCCGGCCCGAAAGTTCCCATCACACTGGCCGCATTCCCACGCTGTATATAAGTATCGCTGCTGTTTTATAAGTATTGTTCGAATGTGGCCTGTACTTTTATGGTGTTTAACCGACAGCAAGCTACAAAATAGGGTAATGAGTTTTATACCTAAGCCTACGTGCTTTCGGGTTCCATGTGCATTTCTATAAATCGTGCGTAATTAGATAATTTGTCCTAACTCTTACCTTTGGAGGCTACTGATGTATTTAGGTCATTACCACGGCGGACGGTAAATAATTTATTATATTATTAGTAGGCACATGTTTTGGGAAGTTCTAAGAAAAACTCCTTAAGTCACTAAGGGGCGGAAAGTTTTATACGGACGGGGGTTGCCGGTTGAGGGGTCAAGCAAGAGTCAAAATTAAGGGGTCGGGGTACAGAATCAAGGCATTCTGTAATCAGGTAGGCAAGTATGATCGCGCTATAAATGATAAAACGTCAGGCCGTCCCGATCGCACTATTTGTAAATGCGATAGGGACGGCCCGATATTTTATCGTTTTTAGCGCCACCATGATTGCCTGCCAGGTAGGGAGTTTATAGATTCGGGTGATAAATAGTACGTTTTACCATACGTCCTATAAAACTAATTATTTTAATGAAATGTTTGTATGAAGTGAGCTTACTTCTCTATGTTAAGCTTAAGACGAACCTTTCACGGAACATGCAAGACCAATAAAATGAAATCAAATGGCAATAAAATGATTTCATACTGATAATTTTATGGCCTCCCATAAAATTACCTTTAAGACATAAGTATTTCATAGACAATTGTTGATAACGACCTACCTTCCTACATGTAACTTACCTATAGGTAAGAACCTATGTAATAGAAATTAATTGTTTTATTATCTAATAGTAATCAACACGTATTATTTCAGGAAATATGTGTTTACTGATTGTTTATTTTTAGTGACAAATTCTAAGCAATAGTTAGGTACTTATTTGTATTACAAGGGGGCAAAGTTGTTGCTTAACCGCGTGCCAATATTGATATCCGAGCAAACGAAATATTCCAATATTGAACCGCGAGCTTTTTGCCACCGAGTGAAACACGACAATTGTCACCACACTAACACAAGGAAAATATTAACTTTAAAACAGCCATACGTGCGAATGAAAAGTCCCATCGCTTACCGCTGCCGCGCTTACGGCTCAGCCACGACATTGGTCTAAGCGCGACAGCGGTGAGCGGCGGCCATACATTGGAGCGAGACACAGCGATGGGACTTTTCATTCGCACGTATGGCTGCCGCTCACTGCTGTCGCGCTTAGACCAATGTCGTGGCTGGGCCGTTAGACCAATGTCGTGGCTGAGCCGTAAGCGTCAATTCTACTAGCCAGATTTAGGCATCAAGTAAAATTTTGTATGAATTAGCTTTGCACTCGTATGGATAAAATACAACTCAGTCATTCGTTTTTGAAGTATCAAGAGAGCATATTGAACATGTAAAATCGGGTAACTCACGTAAAATTGTCGAGCGACCTTCGACAATTTTATAGTATGAATTTTCTGAGATAAACTTTTCGGTTTTGCCCTAATCTGTTAAACAAAGGCCTTTGTTTCTATTATTCGCGGTGGTTAGCTCCCGTTTCCACAGCACGTGCTAAAGTCTCAGTGTAGTTAAAAAGCAACTATCATGATAGCAATAAGGTTAAGGTAATATGTCAGTGTCTCACGGTAGTTTTATTATTAAAATTATAAAGAGAGCATTTACCGGGGAGTGGTGAAAAATTTCATTTTATTGGTAAATTGTTTTTAAATAAAATAAAGAATGAAGACATTGTTCCTCGAAATATAATTTGATGTTCACTAGACGCTTTTCGGCGGAGAAAAGAATCGTGGGGAAACTGGACTAATAAGACCTAGTTTACCCTCTGGATTGATAAGTCATCAGACGATGGTCGTTTCCGTAAAAACTAGAGCCTACGCCAAATTCTTGGTACGGTCAGTCAAGAAAGTGGTTTACCACTTTTCGAGTCTATGTTAAACACATAAGGTCGATAAGTGATAAACCACTTTTTTGGCTGACTCTAAGTATATATTATTTTCCAAGCAATTCAATATACCTACAATACACATACATACGTAGTTCTACCTTCTTATTTTACTTTTTTTTTTTTTTCTTATTTTTTTGGTTGGTTTCAACACAAGGCCCACCAAGCGTGACTAAAAAGCTTTACAAATTAATATTAGATAGTACGATTTTATCATGTTTAGGGATTTTACTCTCGTCTAAATGCGAGCCTAGTAAGGTATGACGGTGTAATACGCGCTTAGTATACAATGGAAACATTATTGACAGACATTAAGCAGGCTATTTACACCTTGTAAAACATCGTCGTTTGTCACGTTGCGGGGCTACCGCTTGCGATTGCGTGGGTAGAGTGTAGTGTACCATGTGCGATTGTGCGAGTCACAATCACATCATAACATAAACGTTCGGGACAGCCGTTTTTTCAATGGACTATTTAAGATTTACATAATATCGTCACAACTTTTAAAAAATCTCGTATCTCACGCTGTTCCTCAAAGTTAAAACAAAACGCGGTAAGTCTATATGCATTCCATACATACTACAATTTTCTTTTAATTGACAGACGAAGATACAAGTACAAGTAGTGACGATATGTAACGTAATATTATTTGTTTTACAAGGTACCTGATAACCCGATAACACGAAATATTCCAATAACACATTGTTCAAAAAGCATCCTCTTACGCTTTTAGATAATGTTCAAGCGTAAGATCATTATTGAAAGGTTGCGAGAGATTCAAGGCACAAATTTTGACATCGAATGAAACACAACATTTTTCAGGGGACTTTCTAGTATAGTTCGAGTCGTTAAGGACCGCTCTTGTATGAAAAGGCGATTTTGTGCGGACGTCTACATCCATTACCTATACGATAAGTAGATTCAAAGAGGATCGAGTATTATAGAGAGGTACTGTCGAAGTAAAATGTGTAATTACAGTGCATAGACTGCCATCTCTTGACACAGGCTTAAAACTTTTGAACCTCAGTTTTGACAATTTGGCCCATATTCTTAGCTCGATATGTTTTAAAATGTCAAATATTAATATTAGCGCCATCTAGCTGAGCGTAACCCAAAGATGTAATGCCATCTAGGCCACCGTACCTTTTTCTGTATGGTACTGGGTACCTACGTTTTTTTTCTTAGACTTTATCTGTCTTTACGGAGTTATATATGTCTTTGGTAGATTATAAAACGTTCGCCATTTCTTAAAAATAACAAAGCAGCTACATGTCACGAGTTAACATTACAGCAAGTCGAATAAACCTCTCGAGCTGAGGCATCAGAGATGACGGGCTGGGAGCAAGCCACAATGGGTTGCATCAGCGTAGGAACCGCTTCCGCTCCAAGACCATAAATAACAATTCACAGCACATGTTGTAACTTATTCGAGCACGTCCAGTATAACTTGACAATCATACCCGTAACAGCTAAGTACACACGGTGATTACAGCTTACACTGGTTCTTCAAAGTTAAAGCGGCCGGTGAGCGCTGTACATACTGTTCAGACCTCGCCGCGAGTGGGAGATGCCTTTAGTATATAACGCACGACCACCGACCCCTAGGCAAGCACTCATCGCTCAGCTTGAAGCATGAAGGTAACTAAATTACATTACATGAATATTCGGCAGCATTTAGGTTTAAACCATTAACCTCATCGTCTTCACAACCGCCTTTCATATTGCACTTTCAATTTTTTCGGTGAGATAATAATTATGTCGCTGCAACAATAATGATCTTACGCTTGAACATTACTCGTATCTAAAAGCGTGAGAGGATGCTTTTTGTGAATACTTTAATGAGATTTATGAGGAATCGGCTTTAGATTTCTTAATGGTAGAGCTATAAAAAGGTTTGATTACAATAAAGGAGCTATATAATTATAAATTGAGTAAACGTCCTGGAACTTGGCGCTGAATGTGAAACCTGTACTGTATGTTTCTATTTTGAATGAAATGTATGTTTAGTTTCATTAAAGAGGACCTGACAAACATAACAAAATGTGTAGCCGGCCCAAACATAGGCCATTTATCTTCGTAATTTCTGTACCTATATTATTCCATAAATTAGGACAAAAATGGACTAGTTAGGTAGGTACCTTATTTTGTAAAATTGACATTCTTAATGATCGGTAATAGGTATAGATTGAAAAATTATTTCGAAAGGTATTTCTAAAAACTAACCTCTGTTCCAGGTATTCGTGTGCTTGTTGGCTTTGGCCGTGGCGGCGCGCGCCGGTTCTATCGGCTGGTCCGGCGGCAGCGGCGGTGGTTATGGCGGCGGCGGTTGGTCGAGCGGCGGGGGCGGATGGCCGAGTGGCGGCGGCGGCGGCGGTGGCTGGTCGAGCGGCGGCGGCGGTGGCTGGTCCGGTGGCGGCGGCGGCGGCTACGGCGGTGGTGGACGTAAGTTATTTTCTGATCAAAATATTGGTTATTAACACAGTCCGTTTAAAAATATTCTTATGCCTAAATGTAATTTCCATGATGAACACAAAATGTCATTAATTTCTACACAGAGTGCAATAGTAATTAATTAATAATTAGAATTCCCACTTGCGCTTTGCACGCTGACATGATCGTAAATCACATTAGAAATCCTGAACTGAACCTTAGAGCTCACAGAATTTTAAAAGTTTGCAATTTACGCTTATTGTGATTTTTTTATTTACGCTCATTATAGTTAATAACTACTTAGAACATAAAGCTTTGCAGTAAATAGTATAACACCATACACATTATGTAAGTCGCACCCTTCTTTGTTCCATTCCAGAGGTGAAGATCATTAAAATCATCACCAGCGGCGGCGGCGGAGGTAAGTTCAAGTTCACAGATTTAAGTCTACAAATTCTTCCCACGGCTTGCGTTTTTAATTTATCAAAATTAGTTGAGCGTTTCCTTTCTTGACCATTATTTTTAAATGTGATATTTTTGATAAATTTTATTATTTCTGCTCAGTAGGTACCACTAGCTTTTTCAATCCTAATAGGCACAAAAGTGCTACCTATACGATTTTTCCTGCTGTGTTACCATTTCCCATACATTTTGTACAGGATAACAAAAGAGGACAGTAACAAAAACCCTATTTATCCTATTGAGATAGAAAGCGCTCGCGATTCTGACCTAAATAAAATTCACTAAAAAAGTAAATTTGCGTAATCGACAAAATGTATGTACATCTATAATGATTCAAAGCTTTATTCAAATTAAGTACCTATTCTTCAGCGAATAAAACTTTGTATTCACAAACGGCTTAGTACTGAAGTTTTATTTTGAATGAACAGGCGGCAGCGGTTGGCCTAGCGGCGGCAGCGGCGGCTGGAAGAGCGGCGGCGGCGGAGGCGGCTGGTCAAGCGGCGGCTCCTCCGGCTGGCCGAGCGGCGGCTCCTCCGGCTGGTCAAGCGGCGGCTCCTCCGGATGGCCCAGCGGCGGCTCCTCAGGATGGTCGAGCGGCGGCTACGGCGGCGGGAGCGGCGGCTGGTCGCTCGGAGGCGGCAGCGGCGGGTGGAAGTCCGGCGGCGGCAGCAGCGGCTGGTCGCTCGGCGGTAGCAGCGGCGGATGGCAGTCCGGCGGCGGCGGTGGCTACGGAGGCGGCAGCGGCGGCGGCTGGAAGTCCGGCGGATCGTGGTGATAACCATTCTTAGCTCAATTGTCAACAATACATTAATACTTTCATATGAATTCGTTTTATTTACATTTTACCTTGCCTAAATCATAGGCTAAGGCCATTCCCTTCATCTCATTATTTGATGCCATGGTAATACAACTCCAAAATGAAAAATATACAAATCTATCACCCAATAATTATGAGTGGGTATGTATAGTAGGTACCTGTATATGTATAAATAGGTACGGTCATCCAAGAATGTGGTTTACCACTTTTCGACTCTATTTTTAAACAAATAAGATCGCAAAGTCTTAAACCACTTTTTTGGCTAACTGTACCTATTGAAAGAAGACATGTATATGCGAGTAAACACAGGTGCAAGTTATTATCATTACAATCTGAAAAGGTTAATTATTTTATGGGCATAAGAACCTTGTGTTTGCATTCGTATAGTCATTTGATTTGACTCATTTGCAATAAATCGATGTTGAAGCACTTATAATAAAATAAACTAAATACGTATCTAATCCAAATATCTTGCAATAGAGATGATTGAAATAATCGCTAAAGTCAGGCCAGTGATATTTGCTGTGACAGTGTGGCAAGTTTCCAGCTTTCTTTGAAAATATGTCGTTCATAATGCCACTGCTGCATTTGTTGTGCTCAAGTTGGTGCAGAGTTAGTCTAGACGATGTTTTTAACTTCTCGTGGCGGCACGGATGCGAGAGGATCAATATATTACTATAGCGCACTTCCCTAATTAGAGCGATGACCGCACTGAGAGAAATTTGCATTGTGAATTTTACAAGTTCGACTTGTTGCGGGTTTATCCGTTTGAAACAAAAGTATTTTATTTAGTAAACGGAATAAATCACAATGGTGATGATACAAGTCGAATTTGTTCGAACAACAAGGTCAAACTTGTTAAAAGATATTTGATTGAATCAGCCAAACATATGTTTAAAACAATATGAGTCATGTTGCTTTTATAAAATCGACTTGTTGATTCAAATAAAATGAAACTTGTAGAATGTACTAGTTACACTTAACAAAATCTAACTTGTTGTTTGAACCAAAGAGCACGTAGGCGCTATTTCAACCAAAAAACTTGATGAACTAACATGAAAATTGGTTGTTTTTTCTCTCAGTGCGAGGTTATAATGGCTCTAGAGTCTAATGACTTCATAGTTAGTACAGAAAAAGTCTGTTGAGGTCAAAATACACGACCATGTTGTTTTTTTATTCGCATCATCTTTGCTAATAATAATATAACCATGATAATAAATAAATACATATTATAGGACATTCTTACACAGATTGTCTGAGTCCCACGGTAAGCTCAAGAAGGTTTGTACTCGAGAAGGTACTCAGACAACGATATATATAATATACAAATACTTATATACATAGAAAACATCAATGACTCAGGAACAAATATCTGTGCTCATCACACAAATAAATGCACTTAACGGGGTTCGAACCCCAAACCGCGGCTTAGCAGGCAGGGTCACCACCGACTGAGCCAGACCGGTCGTCAAATGGCGAATAATGCTTAATTAAATAGACATCATGATTAAAATAAGACAATCTTACACAGATCTACTATTGATTACGTCCCACGGAAAAGTTCAATAAGGCTTGTGATGTTGGGACTTAAACAAAAATATATACTTAAATACTGTATATATATGTACCTAGAAAGTATGTACCCAAGACTGGAATATAATAGTATACAATTTTATCTGAGTATTTATATTCGTTTTAATCCATAGGCAACCCTATATCGTCCGACGCTGCGCACATGCGGCTCGTAATTAAGAAAGTAATTTAAGAAAATAGGCAAAAATGAACATTCTCCACCCCCTCCCCCTTTATCTCCGAAACTACTAAGCGCAATAGTTTAAAAAACACGGGATAGCCTTCAATCTATAGATTACAGGAAAACCTATTAGAAATCTACAGTCAAGCGTAAGTCGGACTTAAAAGAAGAAAACTCAAATTACGAACTTCACTCACTGCCGCTGCAAGGAGTTACCAAACCAAATCTCTTGAAATTGTGTGAGTGCGTTTGAATATTACATATAAATTCATTCCTGTTTCATTTATTAGAAATTATTCAAAATATCGATTATTCGTAAAAATTACTTAAGTGCTTCAAAACAAGGAGGCGCTTAAGCCCTTCTTGTGGTGAACCCTTGCAACACGAGTACAACTCGCACTTGGCCGGTTTATATTAACAAGAATGCCATATACATATGTGTCCAGTCCACTGAACACGCGTGTCATGTGTAACCGGGGGACACTCTTATATGTGAAAACTGTAAAACATGACAAACATTACTCCTATTTGAAATTACCAATTCGCCATTGTAAATTGCCCCCTGTACCTTATCTAAATTATATATATAAGTATATACATAATTACATAATTTTTAAGAAAAAAAACCGCCTTCCTTTGGGGTTCTGGTGATAAATACTTTCAAATTTTGGATTATGTTATCAATTCGTCTGTATATTTTTTAATGTTTGTTATTTGATATCTCCGTCATTTCTGAACATCTGAACCAATTTTGAAATCTGGATGATTCTAAAGTACCTACTTACAGATGAGAATGATTATCAGAACGGAACTCTAACCAGGGGCGGCTCACTCTTCATCAGCAGTTCCACTACACCAAATGTCACTGTTCTGGACGTAAGTAAATAAATAAAATAAAATTCATTTATTTCAAGCTTCTTGGCTCATAATATTGACACATCCAACCCAATACAAATAATATATACAATAAAAATCACAATATTTACATTAAATCAACATTACATAATTAAATTACATTATATATTAAATTAAAAGAACACTAACCTATTCCCTTCTTAATTACATGCCTGTCGCAGCAGTGCATGATGTAAGGACAGTCCAGTCTATCCGCAATCATCGCTAGGACAGTGTTGTGGCTGGCCCGCACCCGCTGCACCAAGGACGCGGCGCGCAATCGCATGGTAGTATTAAAACACGCCGTGTGCGCCGCCGCGAACATGCCCGAGGCGCTGCAGTAGCGAGGCAGCCCCATCACTGCCCGGAACGCGTTATTGTATTGGACGCGAAGTGCATTGTATGTTTTCTGAGTGTAGCTAGCCCACAGGCTGCACGTGTACAGCGACGTGCAGAACGCTTTAAATAGCGTCAATCTCACGCCGCTAGAACAGCGAGCAAACCTGCGGGCCAACATGTTTGCCCTTACACACAATGCCCTTCGCTCCCGCTCCATATCAACGTTGTCTTTTAGGTCGGCAGTAACGACGTGCCCTAGATATTTAAAGGTATTAACCCTTTCAAGCGGTGTTCCATACAAAGCTATCTCAGGAACATTCATAGGTCTATTACTGCCTGTAGTAAGTGCATGCTGTTCTTATAAAAATACCAAAGTCACTATAAGAAGTGTGCCGTTCAGATTTGAGGAGTTCCGTTCTGACCATCATCAGCAGTTCCACTGCACCAAATGTCACTGTTCTGGACGTAAGTGCATGCTGTTCTTATAAAAATACCAAAGTTACTATAAGTGTGCCGTTCAGATTTGAGGAGTTCCATTCTGACCATCATCAGGAGTTCCACTGCACCAAATGTCACTGTTCCATACGTAAATGCATGCTGTTCCTTTAAAAACACAAAAATCACCATATGTATGCCTTTCAGATTTGAGGAGTTCCCTCGATTTCTCCAGGATCCTATCATCAGAACTGGGTTCTGAGAAAAATGGGATCAATCTGTATGCATATACATTCAATCAAAAAAAAAATTTCAAAATCGGTTCAGTAACGACGGAGATATCGAGGAACAAACATTAAAAAAAATAAAAAAATACAGACGAATTGAAAACCCCTAAGCTTCCTTTGAGATTTGGAAGGCGGTTAAAAAGTCAAAATCAAATGTATTTAATGTCCCAGAATCACTTAATGACGGCGATAGCCTCACTAACGTCGTTTGAAGAATTTTAACTATTTTCAGCTTAAAATCTCACCAAACAGCGCTGCATCAACCCGATCTATTCAGTAGGTAAGGTGCATTAGGGTAATTCTGAATGACAGAAATGATCTGGTAATTCCGAAAGGGGAATCTTGATATGATGGAAATAATGGTGATTTTTGTGCGACTTTCGAAATTAGACGACTTTCGGAATTATCCTAATGCACCTTATTAGGTTTTTGACAGGCTGTAACTGTGAGGTAACCGAGAGCCGGTGGGCGGCACTTTCAGCGGGGAGCGGAGTGGCCATACTGTACGATAATACTCTTTATTATATGTACTATGCTACAATGGAACCCATATCCCATACTTGGCTTCTACGACACAGGAGGAAAGGGGGTGGTGAAATTCATAACCCGTCACCGCACAGGATAAAATCATTGTCCGTCACCTTAATATAAAATGCCATAGAATTGTGCCTAAGGGCATTTTCAGAATTTAGGACCCCCCAATTAGCGAAAGTTGTTAACGAAAATTAACTCACTGTCAGTTTTATGACGATAATTAAGAATGAAATTTCAATAAAAATATTGTTTTTGTGTTAATTTCATAAACTTTAAGCGATAATCCACATTCAGAATGTGAAAAAATTTAATTTTTAGAGAATTTCATGCTTAATTGTCGTCACAAAACTGACAGCGAGTTAATTTATGTTAACAACTTTTGCTAATTGGGGGGACCCAAATTCTGAAAATGACCCTAAACCAGAAGGCTCGACATGCCAAGATTTTACGCGCGAGCTGCACTTCTCGTCACTGCATTATTTTCTTACAATAAACCTAAGAGACTGACAGGTCCCAACGACCTTGAAATGTTTATTTTAGTAAATACAGCAAAAACTATTTAAGTTAATATATTCATCAATTATATTTAAGTGATAATAATATAGGTAGAGCCGATTCAGGATTGGGCAAAATCGGCTAGGTAGAAAATAATTGCAAGGATTGGTCTAATAGGTAATCTATGTCTTTATGTCTGAAATATTGACTTCTGCGTCTAAAATTAAAATCACAATTCAGATATTCTGTATATCGACTGACGAGTGATAGTTAATAAAAAAAAAGTTTTTGATGTTTAATACTAAATAATTTAATATGGGTTCCATTATATTGTCATAACAGTTATTAGTGCATAAATATCCGAGCTCAAGGCATCACAGATGTCAAGTTGGGAGTAAAGCACAATGGGTTGCATCCGCTCCCCAAAACCGTTTCCGTTCAAAAAGCAATCTAATTAAAAACACATTTCGCACCGAAATGGTTTCGTACAATGTAACCTGACCTCCAGATCAGTAGGGGCTGGGTACGGATCGGGGATCACGCTTTTGCCGGTGCCCTTCAAACAAAGTAGTCTGTGAGCGCCGTGAACCAAGACCAGACCTCGACGTGAGAAATGCATTTAGGTATATAATGCACAAGTACCGACCCCTTGACAAGCATTCATCGCTGAGCTTCGATCATGAAGGTAACTAAACTACAATTTACATAGACTACACGAATTTCATTAAAATACAGCTCCTTAATACCTCTCTTACATTGTAAGTGGGTATGGTAGGAGCCCTAAGCCCTAAGGTTTATGTACCCTATACATAATCGCCGCCGTACAAGCTGTGTGAAAAAGTGGTTTCCTGCGTAACATATACGCAGAGCACCAAATAATATCAGAAAATCAAAACTAGAACATAATGCAACTTCTAAAGACGCTTACCTGTATTCCAGATATTCGCGTGTCTGTTGGCTTTGATCGTGGTCGTGCACGCCGGGTTCATCGGCGGCGGCGGCGGGGGGTGGTCGGGCGGCGGTGGGGGGTGGTCGGGCGGCGGCGGCGGCTGGAAGTCTGGAGGCGGAGGCGGCGGCGGCGGTTGGCGCAGCGGCGGCGGTGGTGGCCGTAAGTTATGTTTATGTCCTGTACGTGATGGCTCCTTGGTACAATTGGCCACCAAAACTGACAACTGACGTCAGCGGCTATTAGCCATGTCCATTTCGTCAAGTGGTGTTGGGAACATAATTATCAAAGCACGAACGAATAATTGGAGTCAAAAATTAATTTGAAATTCCCTTCAATAATTAGAGAAAATTTTAATCAGACCACACAATACACTAATGGTTGTTAAAAAAAACAGGTTAAGTGCAAGTCGGACTCGCTCACCGAGGGTTCCGTAAAAACTTTTAATAGTTGAATCATCAAATGTTATTCATAGCTCTACAGACTTGACTAAATCCCTCAAGACTCAATTTCCCACATAACAAGTAATATTTTGATATACATATTTTATTGTTATACAACGTCCAAATAAAATCTAGACTACGTTTACGACTTACGACATGTCGCAAGGACGCTCCTGAAGCGACCTCATTATATCAGGAAAAACGCGATGTAGGAAATGAGCGTTCAACGTACAGCGGCAAATTAAGTAAACTAATGTGCGCGAGCTAGTATGGAAGATGATTTTTATGGGATAATTGTTTGTTGCGTGAACCGATTTTAGCCATTTTGCCTCTATTTGAAAGCAGGTAATTTGATTGTTATTCTGTTAAAAAATACAGGTACAATGAACACCCGCAAGGGTGTTGAAATTCAAAAAGTAAATCTGAAAGGATTTTTATAAATTAAAAAAAGTTTTCAAGATACGTGTACGATTTTATTTTTCCTGTAATATTATTTCACTATTATAGGCTATTATAGCCATGTTTTATAAAAAAATCATAAATTTATGTTGGTAAACTTCGGAAATAAGGGGCGAACGATATTTTTTTTAACATTTTCCTTCGAAAAACATTTTTTTCCACAACAACAAAATTATAAAAGGTAGTTTTGATATGTACAGTTTGAGCTCTTTCTAACGATAGCCCACTTGACCTAGTTACTTAAAATTTAGTTTGCCCCCCTTTAATTTTGGCCATTTTCTGTAATTAATATTAATAAATTAAAAAAAAAATACTTTTAATTTGTAGAGGTTAACGTTGTTCATAAGTAGGTATTCCAAATTTCAAAGTGATAGCATAAGTAGCTCTCGAGATATTTAATAATGTGACAGACAGACGGACAGAGCGGCGCCATAAGGGTTCCTTTTGTACCTTTTTGGTACGGAACCCTAAAAGCGATGTTCAATCTATGCAATTATAGGTCTGAACTAGGTATACATACATTTGTTCCCATAAATAAATGTTCACGGATTTTTTGGGGACCTACTTTAACTTTTTTTTTTTTAACAATATTCTTTTTGTTTATTCGCAGAGGTGAAAATCATTAAAGTCATCAGCAGCGGCGGAGGTAAGTCTACGTTCACTCACGTCTCTTTAACTTCTTAATGGTTTAATAACATGCAGGTAATATAATATCCATCATAGTTCAAGGATTAACCAAGTTTAGGTACCTACATACTAGGACGAACTGTGTAAAGATGAAGATGACGTTATTTGTGACCTAAAACAAATAATAATGTAAGCAGGTGTTTACCATAAGTAGTTATTTAATGAATGATGTGTAGTTTATGCTAGAGAACGTTTGTCCGCCAAAGGCCGGGTCATCCATTCGCTCGACGACCCGCGGTTTCGCAACCGCGCAAATTACTCCGAAAACAGACGATACGGAGATCGTTCGAGGTTTCATTTTAATTTTTATATCTGTTATTATTGGTTATTCTGTTTTCCTACCTAAAGCTTCTAAACTATGTATTAGGTATGATATTTATGATGCTCGTATTGTCTGTTATTTTTACGAAAATTATAATCGTAGATGATTTCTAACTTGTCATTTATAACTATTAGGGTACCACGTGGTTAACTTTAGGCACATAGATAAATAAATTATTATTATTGGACATTCATGGACACCCGAAACACCAGAAGTCTCACAGACTCAGCACAGCCAGAAGTCATTCCAAACCATTAGTTATATTTAAAACCTTTACTTACTGACGGCATCTCACGGAATGTCCCTGCCTACAGGCGGAGGCGGTTGGCGAAGCGGTGGTGGCGGCGGCGGCTGGAAGAGCGGCGGCGGTGGCGGCGGGTGGTCGTCGGGCGGCGGCGGCGGCGGCTGGCGGTCCGGCGGCGGCGGCGGATGGAAATCTTGGTGATCCCATCCGTAGCTCCATTATCAACAATATATGACTCCTCCTACATACGATCGTTTTATTTTTATGTAATTAATTCATCCCTTTCATACCTACCCCGAAATATTCCCGGCTCAAACCACATCTTTCGCAAATTAAATTTCATTTAGATATGAATGAACAACCTCGAGAATCGCGGGTCAAAGAGGCTTGGTTGCCGCAGAATCCCGTGGCATGCGACAGACTGTTCTCTGGCGCACCACCCGTGAGTGTTGCGCTGGTAGGCCTTCGAAGTATCCCAAAGGATTTTTTCCCTGCTTGAGCTGCAGTATATGCGCCTTCAAAACAGGCAAGTGAAATTATTGAATTCTTGTTTTGTTGTAGGTCTTCAATGAGGCTAAAAATAAAAACCAAAAATGTATAAAAATATAAAATAAAATGCTTTAATTTCTAATATATACTTAAAACATTCATATGGCTTGGCTTTATTTAAGGATTATTTTTTATTTTTCTTCTTTTTAGCCTGTCTCTTTTTCCGATTGGGATCACAGTTCTCTTTGTCAGAGGAGTTGTTGCTGTCCGGCGTGGCTCCGCGGCCTCGTCTGGGCTTTTTGTTCTGGAGTCCAGCCCCATCTAATGGATTTAGGACACCATAATCTCTGAAATGGAATAAAAGATTTAATATGTAAAATCAAATATATAATTGAGGATATAAGGACATTGTAATATCCAGTTACAAAAACTAAGTTAGATTAATAATAAATTGATTAATAATTTGATGAACCCATCTTGAATGCATTATGCAAACACACAATTCATAATCGATCTGACTTAAATCAACTATCAATAAAAGAATATAAAAGTGTTTTATTTGATCACAACATCAAACTTTCTTTTATTTTTTCTATAAGAATCCCGTTTCAATTGCTCTTCCATTATCATTGATGAGCTCTTTAATGTCATAAAAATTTCAACAGGCAAATATTTAAGTTAAAACTAAAATTCTACCAATGATCTTCATGCACACTGTTTTTCATAAAAAGCCTGCTAATTATACATTTTATTAACTAAACTAATTAAGTATAGGACAGATTCCAACTTCAGAATTTACAAGAGAAAAGGAGGTATTAAATTAACTTACTGTTCGCTGCTATGCCCAAATCTAGACATATTATCCTCCTGGATGTTTTCATCAGCCTTATTCACTTGCTCCTCCAATAATATATCCGTACAAGAAGTCTTTTGAGAATCAGTCTCTGGCATATCACCTTTTATTAAGTCTGCAGTTTCAATATATTCTTTCATCTTAGCAAGGAGTGATGAAGAAGCCTCTTGTGATGGCTTTTCAAAGCCTAAGAACGGCTCTTCCACTGTTTGAACTGCAGTTGACTGTTTTTTACCAGGGTTACAATCAACTATACTTATAGTAGCTATGAAACTTTTATTCTCTACGGTTATTGAGACATCGTTAGATTTCCTTGGAGAACTCTTGTATGAACTTTGTTCATTATCAGTTGAAGTGTTCATGCTAGCATGAATACATTCTGTACAGTTTTCAAAAAGATATCTCTTTTTCAAAAATGGCACATGAGATGTTTTTTGTGACTGTAGAGTATTTTCTTCCGAATCTTCTATTATTTCCACAGATACCTTGCGACTGGCTTTCTGCACTTCTAAGAGAGCCATTCTATCTTTATCTATAATCTGATCCTGTGTGTCTTCTATAGTATAGCATTCTTCAATCTCAATCACACTATCGTTATGTTGATGTTTACCATACCCTTTAGATTCCACATGTTTGGGTTCTCCAAATTCTTGCTTTAACCTCTTAGCACCCCAAGATTTCTTAGACTCAGCTTTTTCTACAGGTTTCAAGAAGTTATCTAGACTTGTCTGTGGTGTTGCAGATGTCTGTCTTAGCCTTGGTCTTTTCCTGCCTTGCTGCATTTGACTGCCTGCATTTGACTGCCTTGTTCCTAACCTTGGAATATTTTCTTTTTGTACATCTTTCACTGGGGTAGAGTGTGGCTGGTTGTGGTGAGTATTTACTTTAAGGTCTGAGAAGGGTGAGCGTGGCTGTGGTCCAAAAGAAGTGTTTGATTGTTTGCTCAACCATTCCTGAACATATGATCTTGACTTATTCATTGTAAACTCTCTTGATCCTGATATCTCTTCTCCGGGAAATATGGTGTGTCTATTTTCTTTGTCCTTCCTAGACACATTCAAGCTTTTCCTCTTATTGTAGTACTTAACAGGAGCTTGTATGCATTCTGGGAACAATTCTTTCTCCACCCTTAGTTTTTCGGATACCCTCTGCCTCTGGTACTCTAAAAATAAAATAAAATAATTTATTAACATGTGAATAAACAAAAATAAAATCTAAATTAAATTATATTTTACACCAAACCTACCTTCTATTTGTAAAGTATCCTGAAGAGAAGCTTTAGCTGCTTCAGAGTGAGGGTCATCCAATAAAGGGACATCGGAACTTGGTTCCATCAAGGGTGCACAATCCTTGCACTCGCCAGCAGCCACGCAGTCACTACAACCCGGATGACCGCAAGCGAATATCGCGCTTCCATCCGCTTTACCACTGTTCGAATTAAGAACAATGAACACACAGTAATTACAAAGAATCTTTTCGATAATTATATTGCGTCTTACCAAAGATCACAGCGTTTCATCTCGTCTGTTCCCAATTGAACAGCGAGTTGTTTACGCAAAGCATGCATAGTAAACGATTTTAGCATGCGTATATTTTTAAAGTATGGGTACCTGTTTTTAAATAAATATTTCAATTAAACAGTCTCATATAACATATAAGTTTAAAGTAATTATTTCGTTCACAAAAACAGACGCAAACGCAGCTTTCACCTTCACCGAAAACTTGAACTTAAATTTGACAGTTAGATGACGTGACAGGAGTTTTTTTTTAAGATCCATGTCCAAATTGCGCTTTGGTTACTTTGGTGTGTGATCCTAGCGCAATCCTAGCGTTTATTTCTAACAAACTACAGGATCAACTAGTGATAAGATCCGAAAAATAAAGGAATAAGCATATTTGCTCTAGATTAAAAGCGTGTATTTGTAAACAAAACAAATAGAATAATGTAGAATCTATCCACGAGCGTAAAGACTTGGTAAATACAGCCAAGCAAATCTTGTCACTAAAAAAACCGGCCAAGTGCGAGTCGGGCTCGCGCACAAAGGGTTCCGTAGCAGCAAATATAATAAACCAATAACTTAACCAAAATTACAGTTAAATCAACCTATCTCAAAAACTATAAGAGATACTTTGATCAAACCAAAAATCGTTGAAAGAGTTAATTAGCATGCATCACCTCTATTTTTTTTAGAATTTTATACCCCGTAGTTATAAAAATAGAGGGGGGGGGACATACTTTTTACGACTTTGAGAGCTGATATCTCAAAAACCGTTCACTTTAAGAAAAATGTTTTTTAGAAAACTTTATATCATTTTAAAAGACCTTTCCATTGATACCCCACACGGGTATGTACATCGAAAAAAAATTTTCATCCCTCAGTTACATGTATGGGGGGCCCCACCCCCAATCTTTTTTTTACTATTTAGTGTCATAATTTTGTAGCGGTTCATACAACACATATTCCCATCAAATTTCATCACTGTAGTACTTATAGTTTCCGAGTAAATCGGCTGTGACAGACGGACAGACGGACAGACGGACAGACGGACAGACGGACATGACGAAACTATAAGGGTTCCGTTTTTGCCATTTTGGCTACGGAACCCTAAAAAAGTGGCAGAAAAATGTACACTAGAAAATTGATTGAAAATCACTTGAAAATGTATGGGCGAAGGTTTAAGTGCGTTTTCACATTATCCGATCCGATATCGGACCGATATCCTATACATTACAGGCGCCATCTTGGATTTTTTCCATTGAATTCCTTCCGACATCCGATCTCGGATCGGATAATGTGAAAATTTTTGACGTGATAACGTCTAATAACTCGTTACTACGGGCAGCATGCACGAAAAAGATGACGTCATTGTCCCGTTTCCCAATATAGCTTAAGCGCCATCTATTGGCGCGCGTTGGAACTAAGCGGCTGATCGATGCGCTCGGTATGGTTGTAGCGTGTGGCCTGAGTAAAGCACCACAGCTGCGACAGATGGCGCGCCCGTGTTTATTATTTTTGAGTGTTTGTAATTTAAAAACATGAAAGATTGCATTAAAATAAGCATCTTTTATAGAATGAAGTTGTTTGAAAAACCTACTTATTTAGGAGTTAGAGCAGTACGAAGTTGCGAATTTTCCCATAGTATTTACTAAGGCGCCAGAGACTTAATAAATTTACGATGATTTTTTTACCAATATAACCTATGTTAATATTGATAAATCATATAGAACACGTTTAAATAAGGATGTTTTGTTATATAAACTTTTTCTTCTCCATTAATATTTACTGAGATATTAGGGTTCTAAGATTAGTAAATGGCACTAGCACTTTAATAAAATTAACGCGTGTCTCGCAAACGGTCTAGGATACAAAATGACGACTTTTATATAGGTATAGGTTAGGTTCGTTAGGTATCTTCAAACGGCCGAAGGCTCCTATTCTGTGCAGTTTCTGTAATAAGCGGGGCTCCGTCGATATCGCTTTCTGTCTCTGGCGCCTTAGTAATGCTACGGGAAAATTTTGCAACTTTGCACCACTCTAACTCCTAAATTAGTAGGTTTTAAAAAAAACTTTAATTTATAAAAGATGCTTATTTTAATGCATTCTTTCTAATAAGAACAAAACACTATGCTAGAAAGAGTGCAGAGGAAGTTCTGTAGGCACATTTACAAACGACTGTACGGATATTACCCATATATGTATCCATCTCTATTCGTAACAGGAATGGTTGGTCTTCAAACTCTAGAAACCAGACGGAAACTGCTGCATATTATGCATTACCGCCAACTGTTTCACCATAGAGTAGATGACGCATCCGTGCTTGAGAGAATGGGGCTGCAAGTGCCAAGAGCGAATGTGGTGGTTGGCATGCCGGGCGCGGTGCCGGCGCGGCGGCGGCGGCGCCTGTTCGCGGCGGCCGGCGCACCGCTCGAGCCCGAGCTGCTCTTAACCGCATCATGTTGGAGACAGACGATATTGACATATTTGCTGATAGTGTTGGTGTGTTTTACAGAAAACTCTTAAGGTTCATAGACTCTACACTCCTTAGGTGATTAATGTAATAACCATAGTTTAACTTTTAAGTGTGTTTGCTTTTATTTATGTCAATTTAACATGTACATAATTATATTACCACATAAGTGCTTTGGTGAAATACTGTTAACTTTTGTGTATTTTTAATAAATAAATAAAAAAACGTGAAAAAAGTCCCAGAATCGGGCCCCTTTTGCTATACTCTGACCGCCCCTGTCTATACTACTGTAATGTTTGACGTTATCACGTTAAACTACCGTCCGTAAACCGACTTTACAGACAACCAATTTTTTGAAACACATCCCAAGTCGCCCGTGGGCACATACTCTAAATTGCCGTAGAAAATTTGAATTTCGCGCTATTTTTTAGCGCCAAGATGTGATTATAATGTATGACCGTCTATGATAGCAGTCACTATTTGTGTCCGTTGGGTCCTGTAAATTGTAAAGGGGTCATTTGATGCTGCGACAAGACCTGCACGGGAAGCATGGTCGCGCGATATGGCCCCTGTACACACATGGCCAACGGTTCCACCAGCCCTTTGTGAAACCCCTTGGCCAAGATAAGAGCCGCTGTTTACACATTGGCGAACCAATCACTTGGCATTGGCTCTTCATGAAAGATGGACGTGGAATGAAAAAATCTAGGAAATTCTTGGTCATAGACGTTGTCAGAAAAAAAATATTAAAAAATAATAACCCCGTAGTAAAATTAAATTATTTGCAATATTAAGTTATTAACAATTTTTTGAATATTCTGATAAGAACATTTATCTTTTTTAGGAAATACATTAAACATTTGAAAGGTTATTTTATTTCCTAAAATCTACACTATTATTGGCATAGATAAACTTATTATTTTCGTAAATATATCACTACTGTCCTCTCTGACGGCTGACGACCAACTGAATGAAGCGCCAACGTGTAAACGCAGTTGGCCATTGGCGCCAAGATCCTTTGATGTGTGGACAAAAAACCGACACGAATCGGTTGGCCGGCAAGCGCAAGCGCCAACTGCCAACTTACGGCCAAGTAGCCCTCTACACACATGGCCAAGGGGGTTGGTGGAACTGTTGGCCATGTGTGTACAGCGGCCATTAGACGATAAAATAGCAGGCCGTCCCTATCGCACTATTTGTAAGTGCGATAGGGATGGCCTGATATTTTATCGTCTATCGCGCGACCATGCTTCCCGTGCTAAACTCGTAATTGGCTTATTCCAAGCTGGCTTATTCGATAAAATTAGACACTTCGAATCACCTTCGAACCCAGTTAAAGCTAGGCCCCATAGCCGAATGGCATTTCTCCGACGCGAAACGAAAACGAAACGCCGCGAAAGCTAGTCTGGCTCTGTCGCACAAATACGCAAGAGCGATAGAGATAGATATCTACTAGCATTTCGTTTCGTGAGCGTTTGTGCCATTCGGCTACGCACCCTGACCAGAAATACTATTATCAAGAGGGCGCTGTTATTCTGATGTATGTGTTGGATTTGCCATTATAATGTTTAATAATTGTAACATTTTAAGGTACGTTTCTCTCAAACATTTAAATTTATGGCAATAATGTCGGTAGACAAAGAAACCGGGTCGGTCTGGCAAGTTTACCTGGACTGGTTATAAAAGGGACTGCTCGTCGGCGAGCAGTCACTTTTAGTTCTACCAGCGCCACGAACAGAGATAAGTACCTTAATCTGATTATATAATAATAATAATTGTCTGAATTAGTTTATGAAATTATTTGAAGTACCTTAATCTGATTATTTAATAAATACCTGAATTAATTTATAAATTTATTCAATGAAAATTGTCTGAATTAATTTATGAAATGGATTAATGAAAATGTAATTAAAAAGTTAATGTTTTAGTGTTTCGTTATAAACAACTCTACAACCCTGTTTATGTCTGATTATTTAATAATAATTACCCGTATTTAACTATGAAAATTAATTAATGAAAACTACCTAAATAAATTGATGAAACTGACTAATGAAATTGTAATTAAAAATAAGCATATTTTACTATTTCATTATACGTAACCTAATAGTAACCATGTTTATGATTTTACTCCCTTGTTGAATATTTGATTTGTTTCTAACGAGTAAATATATAATTGGTGTCATTGATTTATAACCAACGCAGTTTTATTATGTCCCATATTTGCCAATTGAATTACATATTTAAATTTATCCCAAAAACAAATTTAATTAGAATCGCTTAAATGGAGAATACAAATAAATGTTTACAATTATTTTATCATAATATTAGTCACTTCAGGTCATATGACATTTGGGTAAAGCTAATTTGTTCTTTGGAAGTTAGTTATTTCATCATATTAGTAGTCACTACAGGTCATATTATGACATTTGAGTAAAGCTAATTTGTTCCTTGGAAGTTAGTTACCTTTCTTGAAGTAAAAACGTTGATTATTATTTTAGACAAAAGGCTGCATATTATACCCCTTTAACATACTCGGTCGCATAATTGAATTGATATGATCTCTCATACAAGCATAAAATAAAAACGTTTCATTATATAACCAAAATGCTAAATTATGCGGTGACAGTTCAAAATAGTATGAAGAAAATAGTTCTAATGAAATTCCGCAATATGTCGCGTAGGCCGATAGTCCACTATCATATGTTTATCATAGAAGTATGATCATAGGCATCATGCCCTCCTTTTTCTTCACATTGGAGAAAAAGAGAGGTATACAAACCTATGATCATATTTCTATGATAAACATATGATAGTGGACTATCAGCCGTAGTCATATACATGTTTCTGCACGGGAAGCATGGACGCGCGATAGACGATAAAATAGCAGGCCGTCCCTATCGCACTATTTGTAAGTGCGATAGGGACGGCTTGATATTTTATCGTCTATCGCGCGACCATGCTTCCCGTGCTGGTCAGGCTAGTGGCTAGTTATAAATTAAAAATAAAACACAGTAATGTACTTGCAAAATACAGTTTATTATGACGATCTAGCTCATTTCTAATTACACACTACTGTCTAAAGATAGCGGCAACAAAACGCTAGAATTAATAAAGAAGTATTAACACATTTATATCTATAAATGCAGATAAAATCACAATTACTTCGTAAAAATGCAGTCACACTGCAAACTTAAAATACACAGAATTTTTAATTCAACTTTCAACTGGCACAAATATATAAATTATATGCATTATTTGCCTCGGTACCTACACGCATTTGGGAGGAATCATTAAAATATGAATACTAAACATTACAATAATTTATAGTAAACATCAAATTTAATTCTTTTATGCATAACATTATCGTCATTTCAGGAAAAAATAATAATACTAAAATGTAACAATAGCCCTAATGTACTACTGAGTGCAAGTGATTAGGTACTTCTTTTTTCATGATTGTTTATATTTATTTTTGTTCTCTAAATATTACCTAATTAATTAATTATTATCACAAACGATTAAAACCATTGGAAAAAGGTGTACTATCGAGGCCATAGATAAATGGTTAATCCATAGACATCAGATTTGGACAACAGGGGACACTATGTGCTGAGAAGGATAGATTCAACAATAAATAATACTGTGCTAGCCTTTCAGCTAAAGTCCACTCCAATGAAATCGAAATAATGCTCTCATTTTTGCGGCGACTAATTTCTTGTGAGTCTCAACAGCGGTAGGTAAAATAACATCAATATAAAACACTTATTTCTATACATATAGATTATTCAATGAAATAGTAACACATGAAATGAAATACGAAACAAATTTAAAATGTAAACGAGCCCTTTTAAAAAAGTGCGACACAAAATATACATACAGTTTTTAGTTATGATACTTTTAATCACTGGTTTCAAGAAAACACGTGATGCAGTCTTAACGTTAACTCGACGAGAACTAGTTACTCCACGATACACTATACAAATACAAGGTACATAAATATACCGTCCTATTAACAGAATATTACACACCGAAGCCCACTTCAAGATGATTTTGCGATACTTTTCCTACGGGTCTACCACGAAAATTGACTGAGAGTTAGAAAACGAAATTGTCATTTTCGCGGTAGATCCTATCCTAAATCATTCGCAGGATTGGGCCTATATCCACATTACAAATTTAGAAGTTTGGATGAAAGTTGGAAAAAATTTCCACCTTGGGAACTAACACTTCAATACCTCAAGTAAAAATAATTATAATTTTGCTCCCATATGACACAATCTACTATTGTCAAACCAAGATAGCCATGTGATGAAAATGTGTGATGTGATGTGACGAGATATTTATTTTTCCCCTCACTAGCTCGGAAACACGTGTTTTGTCCTTTAATACCAGCGGGTAAAAACGCATTTTATCCACTAGTGGGTAAAGTAATTTGACCTTGAATAAAGTCAAATTAACTGCTTTAAAATTGACAAAAGTAGTTGAATCTAGTAATTAAGATGATTTACCACCCGTGGAACTACTGGAAGCAGTGATAAACGCATTTTCTTGCGTTGTAGTTTCCTCGCTATAGTGAGGGGAAAAGTTTTGTGTTACACTCGGGTGCAAATGTATTTTACTTCTCGTGTGTTAAAAAACTCGCAAGTTCAGGATTCTATTCTCGAACCCCTCGCTTCGCTCGTGGTTCAACTATAGAATCCTTTCACTTGCTCGTTTGTCAATTCCACACTCGGCGTTAAAATACAACTTTGCCCCCTTGTATAACAAATAACTATTAATATAATTATGATTCATGAATTATCTTCCCTGTAAAATAAAATGTGTATATTTGTTCAAAGTTTCATCAAGTCTTCGTTACAAACATACATATATTGCAGGGGTTTTGTAAACCCAAAAGTGTTTCTGTATACAATACAGAGTGTTTTATCACAGACAACATGAATGTTACGTTTAAGTACAAAATGCTAAATCAATAATTTCATTACATCGAGTACATACCCTAATAGAGCAGAAATGTTATTTAATTTGTTCGAGAACGATTCCGCCAACTCGCGGCTACTCATATCCCCTCTCACTGCGCTCCCATTGGCTGATACAAGGTCAAGTAATAAGTGCTAGGGATGAGGTAGTGCGTAAGTAAGGTTTATCGATAAAGATATTTTAACCCCTTACGCGCTTTATGCACCACCGTGTGTGCAAGCCCCAAAAGTCCGTAACATTGCATGCACACACGGTGGAGCAGAAATCTATTACATACTACTATATAATAATATATAGTAGTATGTAATAGATTAGTATAAAACACGGTATACAAAAAGGGAAAACTATATTTTCTTGGAAGTAAAAATGGTATAATAATCAGATTATAATTATTTTAAGTAAAAGTTATGAAATTTTCCAATCCCTAATTATGTATCTTCGAGTTTCTCAAGTTGTGTTTTTTATTTCGATTTAAATAGCAATTTATTATTTTACAAATTACTTGAACGTAATATTTAAATTAATACATATATCAGATAAAGATTTTACGAAATCGTGTCACCTAAATATACCCACAACATATCTAATTACACCTAAGAATTAGGTACCTAATACATTAATATAATCAATGAAGCTTAACATAATCGATAATATACAAATATTCGACATAAACCATTAATGCAAACATTAGTGCAAGATAACTTTCTCGTTTGTTCATTTAAATAGAGTGTGATCATTATGTAGCAGGTACACACAATAATATTCCTTACTCATTACTTAAATATCGATACACCACTTGATGCTATAAATTAAGCATGTACAACACTAGTGCAGACTGGAAAGAGATGGTGTGATGTGAATTGAGTTACGTGGAAGCAAGAGATAACGACATACGTCTAGCCTGCGTCATCACCTTTCACTTTTGTTGTCCAGTTTAACTTGGCCTCCGGACAAAATTTAATATAAAGTAGTTTATAATTTAAAATCGTAACTTACCGATGAAAAGTTATTCCTTATGTTTTAAAGTCAGATGTTTTGCTGTTTTTTCTACGAAACTGAATAGAACAGCACGCCATTATAATAATAGTAAAACAAACTATAATTTATTTCGTGATTCGCAGAGACGTACGCACGGATCCAATACTGGTTTTGTACTGTTTTAGTGAGAGCGTGCGCTAACATTTATAAGTGACAAATCACATATCCGTTGCGCAGACGGACAGCCCCATATTACCACTCTATTGGGTATGTCCTCGATGTTTCATTATTAAAAGCATCAAAATAATCACAGACAATAAGGTGAAGAGGGGTAAGACAACCACCGGGATAAGAAGAAAATATAATTCAATCTCGGTTTTGTTTGTCCCGATCCCATCTTGAAGTAAAATGGAATATTTAGGTATAAGTATCCATAGCATTAAAAACTACACTAATAGTACAAAAATGTCGTAGTATGACACGCCATTTCCTATATCTATAGCATCAAATTAAACTTCATATAAAAATAACTTCACTAGTCAAAAACAAAGAATTTCTATTGATATTGAGGGTGGCAATTGCTGCAGTTGCCGTAGTGGAACTTTATGTAAAACACTCTGTATACTAACTTACTTCCCTATGTTTAAAATAGTCTAAATAAACATTAAATAAATGTAAAACTCATATAATCGGTGGACAACTCACTCAGATAATACTTCCGTATTGTCCTAAATGGAAATGCCTTCTGGCAGCTATCACATTGGTGCGATTTCCGCAAAGCTTTAAAGGCAAGGACGAATTATTACTACCGGACTAAATCTAATAATTATGGTCTACGGTCCCGCAGTTTGAAAATCTATTGCGTACGCTAATTAGAGGGATTCGTTGCCAACCAGGCCTCAAGTTCCCATAAGTCAGAAAGCTTGAGAAGCGCAGTGTCATACGCACGCCGATGGGTCATGCGGACTACGTATCAGTGTGATACCCGCCTAACGACTTCATAATAGATATATCTACTCTATTTCAAATACGAAGGCCCGAGGCCCAAATGTATTTGAAACTTAACAAAAGGGCTTATAATATTTGCCTTTTGTTATCTAATTATGGAGTTAGGAGCACTTAAAATTGGCACGCGTCGGTGCAAAACTGCATTAAACACAAGCTAAAGTGCCTCTTAAATACCACACCGAAAAAGGGTTGGCCAGGTTTTTAGCGATCCCATTTAACACCTAAAGACCGTCTCAAAAGATATCGAGCCTACGTATTTCAAATGGAGTATATAGTTTTAGTAATTTCACAGTCAACATAACAAGATCAACAGATTACATCATTAAATCTAAACGCTATCAATACTACATGTATACACAGAAAATACTTAATTTTATCATTTGTTATATATTTTAATTTCAACATTACAGTACTCTCTAATGTATTTGTATCGCTTTTTGTACATTTCAACTGTTCAAGCACTGCTTGATTCACGTACATGATTTTCGAATACACTTTAGGGCAACAAAAGCTTATTAATCCAGTAACTTTATACATCTGTAGTATGTGTCAAGTCCGGTAGTTCTGATTTTTTGCAGACTTGCTTATGATTTTGGCCTAATGAATAATCCAAGTTTGTGACCTCGAGCGCCGAACGCAACTTTGTCAAAAATCGAAAAAACCGGGACAAAATCGTTTCTTTTTCAAATTTTGCGATTACAACCCTAAACAACTTTGACGTCCAGTCTGGCCTAGCGCGCAGTGACCCTGCCTGCTAAGCCGCGGTCCTGGGTTCGAATCCCGGTAAGGGCATTTATTTGTGTGATGAGCACAGATATTTGTTGTTTATTTGATATAAAGTATTTGTATATTATACATATCGTTGTCTGAGTACCCGCAACACAAGCCTTCTTGCGCTTACTGTGGGACTCAGTCAATCTGTGTAAGAATGTCCTATAATATTTATTTATTTAAAAAAAAAAGTTATTGAAAAAACTTTTAAGGATGTTTTTAGACTAATTTGCTACAATATGATTTCAAAATTGCTTCTGTAGACCCAACAGTTTACGAGATAGAGCCTTTCAAAGATCTTTTTTTTTTTAATTATGTCTACCAGATTTGGCGCATACTGCCCCAAACATTCTGGCGACAAAGTTACTGTACTATATCAATTTTTATTAAAGATTTCAATACAACATATAACGAGAAAAGTGTTTTATTGCACTTGAGTGGATATTTATTAATTATTACTTAAACACTTTCACTGCATTTAATCAAGTACGAAAATAAAATGTCAGATCAGATACTGAAAAGAAAAGAAAGTTAAGAAGCATAGTGAGAGATATTTAATACAGTGCTCTTGTCACTCCAACATACTAAAATTATGTCATAACATAACGTAGAGAAACTTAGTGATGCAGATGCCAACCAACAACAATAGATTTTATATCTGTTTCAAAAAAAATATTTGGCGGTCAAGATGAAGTTTTAACTAATGAATTCAATTAAAACAAATATCATAATACTAATTCACACACATTCCATTTTTGTACATTTTATATTAATTAGGTAAATAATTGTAATGTTTTAAGTATTTAAAGGAGAGTGATAATCAGAACGGTTTCAAATACGCATCTTTTGTTATTACATTATATTGTTATTTATTAAATGAACCTTATAATAATTTTTGTCATGTATGCGAAATACTTTCGATTATTTATATAGTACAATGCTCATATTCGGCGGGGAAGTATGATAATCAGTGATCGTAAACTATGGGAGGAAAACTTTAACAAAACCTTAGAGCTGACGTAAATTAAAAAAAAACTGAGATTATTATTTTCAGATCATTGTTAAATTTGATTCTACAGGGTGGCCCAAAATTACGTTGACAAAGAATAGTAAAATGTTGAAATAAACCTAAATATCGAAGTTACCGAAAATATTTTTTGAGCCTATATTTATTGTATATTTCTACATTCACCATGAATATTTCAACAGCATTCATGTCCATTTCGCAAGATTTGCTATGTAGACCAATTGTAAAACGGCGATTTTTTCAATTTCATACGTTCGATACGTTTCAGCCTACCTACGTAAATTCACCTCATTGGGAGAAAATATTCATTTTATTATTTTCAATTTATAATGTAATTTTCGACGATCATGATGAGAAGATAAACATAACTTTGGCATGTAACAAATTTATAGTGTAATTTTTATCATGAAATAAAAATATCTAAATCTAAATCTTAAAACTATAAATTATAGTTTGTAATCAATCTTAAAACCCTAGCCCGTTTATTGATTACAAAAATTAGGATATTTAAAAAGCTAAACGTGCAATAAGTTAGACGAAAGTCATACTAGAGGTGCAGCGGCATATCGTTATTTTTTTTTTTCTTACATTTGGTGAGCGTCAGGACCCCTGGACCACTACAGATATTTGATGTTTAGTACATACTAAAATTTAGTACCTATTTGATACTATTTGGTACCTGAGTACATATATTTGGTACCTCCACTGATATCGAAAAATCGAGCGAATAAAGTGGCCAGACATTCTGACGTCAGGATGTCTGGACCATTTTTGGTTTACATAGTTCTAGACAACACTACTAATTGATATCTTAGTCAATATTTACTACCTATTTGGTACCTGTCAATATATTTTTTTCAAATTTTTTTGGCGTACCAGAAAAAAGTTATGACGGAATTTAAAGTTGTGAGCCCGGCCGTGCCGTTGAAGTATGTAGCGCCTGTCAAAAGTATAGAGGCAAATCCGCCTGCCCTCCTGCGCGCGTCAACTTAAATAGGAATTTAGTTTTAGGCACTCGCACATCATCTCTACTACTGACTAGTGGCATTAATATAGTCGAAATATAAAAGTAATTAGTGTAATTACACTAGTTTTCCATTTTCCTCCTGAGAGACCTAAACACGTGGCAACAGTTGGGCAAATTCTAGGGGGGAAATAGCATAAACTGTTATAATTAACAGCGTCATTGGTAATATTGGTATATAGGATGTATTTTGATGATGTGGACCAGTCTATGGTCCACGAGCTCCGTTATAGGGGTTTATCATATAAATAAACCACTGCTTTCGGTAACATTTGTTTTTTGCATCGATTAGTGTCAATTATGAATTAAGAATAAATACAAACATCAAATCAATCATCTACTATCAGTACCTACAACCACAATGCCGCCAAATCTGCCATACAGCTCTACAGCTGCTGAACAGTCGCAAAAATGACCGGCTGTCAGGGGTAAACTGATTTACAAATTTCTCCGCCAGGAGATGTCTCTCAGGGACATGACATGACATTAGACGTTATTGAGACTGTAGGAGGTTCTCTCAGGAGGAAAATGGAAAACTAGTGTAATTACACTAATTACTTTTATATTTCGACTATATTAATGCCACTAGTCAGTAGAGATGATGTGCGAGTGCCTAAAAATAAATTCCTATTTAAGTTGACGCGCAGGAGGGCAGGCGGATTTGCCTCTATTCTTTTGACAGGCGCTACATACTTCAACGCCACGGCTGGGCTCACAACTTTAAATTCCATCATAACTTTTTTCTGGTACGCCAAAAAATTTGAAAAAAATATATTGACAGGTACCAAATAGGTAGTAAATATTGACTAAGATATCAATTAGTAGTGTTGTCTAGAACTATGTAAACCAAAAATGGTCCAGACATCCTGACGTCAGAATGTCTGGCCACTTTATTCGCTCGATTTTTCGATATCAGTGGAGGTACCAAATATATGTACTCAGGTACCAAATAGTATCAAATAGGTACTAAATTTTAGTATGTACTAAACATCAAATATCTGTAGTGGTCCAGGGGTCCTGACGCTCACACAGTCACCGCCAAAAGAGTTTATCTGCTAGCAACGAAGGTTGTAGTGCTGCCATCTTGTGACTGTGCAGCGTAACTATAACTTACATGGACGACGTCGCTCAGCTTTCACGCCTGGCGCATTTGGCGCGACTAGTATTCACGTCGTTATCATCCCGCCGCGAAGTGGGCGCCTGCAGCCGCTGCAGTACATGCGCATTCAAACTCTCCACTAGCAACAAAGGTTTTAGTGCAGCTGCTGCCATCTTGTGACTGTGCAGCGTAACTATATCTTACTTGGACAACGTCGCTCAGCGCTCGCGCCTGGCGCGCTTAGCGCGACTAGTATTCGCGTCATCATCATCCCGCCGCTTAGTGGGCGCCTGCGGCCGCTGCAGCTGACTCTGCGCCGTCAGCTGCAACTGCAGCGCATGCGTGTTTAACCTCTCCGCTAGCAGCAGGGGTTGTAGTGCCGCCATCTTGTGGCTGTGAAGGGTGACTCTCGGCCGGCTGTTGACGGCCGCCGTGAGCTGTTCCCGTACGGACAGTTCGCCGCTTTCCGAGTTGTTGTTCCATTTGTTTTCTTCTTCTTTTGTTTCGGACTCAGATTTCTCCGAGTCGTCGAGGCTGCAGACGATGTGGACCTGGATGAAACAAAATACATCATTTTGGCAAAACAAAAATAACAAAAGTCTGTAAATTGCGATACATGTACTTGTATTTTTAATTAAAAAGTAGATTAAAATAAGAATTAATCTAATGTTTACGTTAAAAGGCGTTAAGCGACAAGTAGGTACCTGCGCGCGGACTTCGGCGTCGAATTTGGAAATGGTGCTGACCAGCGGCTTAGCCCAGCCTATGTGTAGGATGGGCGTCTGGCTGCCCTCTTCCCATTTGCATATTCCGTCGTAAAATCTGGAAACAAAACAAGGTAGTTCTGTCAGTTATCTACACATAAAACACAATCATTCATTAAATCACTACAAATAAACAAATAACAAAGCTGATATACAGTAGAGTAGTTGGATTTCTAGTTAAACCCTTTGACCGCAAAAGACATAATCTGACCCGCGAGGCTATACGTGCTACACAATATAAACCTTTGTACATTGCGAGAAGGTTCACAATTTCGTGCTGCGCTTTGTCATGCAGTAACGTTAGAATATAGCGTTTTTCCTGATGTTTAGAGGAAAACTATGCCATTACTTAAGAGGGGGTAGAGCAGGGAGAATTTTCAGAATCTGTCAAATTACCCCATTACACACACAAACACCCTTCACTCACACTACCTCAATTTACTGTGAAAGGTCAGTGACCCTTAATTTTTTTCAAGAGTGTTATTTTGAGTTTGTAGTCAACTACTGACCTCCTTTGAGAAATTAAAACTGTAAAAAAGGTAGCATACAAGAAGACAGAGAAAAAATACGCGTCATCTAGCTTTCCTTCTCTGTCCATGTCTCATGTGACTTTAATTTACCTAAAGTCAGCCTGCCTATCCCCGCAAACATTTTTCAAAGACGTGTGTGAAGGCCGATACCTCCAGGCAAACAATTATGGTCGCGTGCTAAATGATAAAACATCAGCCCTATCGCTTTATTTGTAAGTGCGATAGGGACGGCCCGATGTTTTATCATTTATCGCGCGACCATGATTGCCCTGCAGGTCTTCAGAGGCCTGAGCTGTGCATTACGTATATGCGGGTTGTATTAAAGACTATCAGATATTTTCTTTATTCTTTTTGGTCGTTAGGTTTTTTTATCATTTAGTTTATACAAAAATAAAGCATGTGTATAAAATAAAAACCTAATGAATAGAGTACAGCTAGCAGCAGTCAAGTCAGAGACCCAAAGGAAGACAGGGAATATCGACGCATATCTTATCATATCCAATACCGCCATCGCTATCTGCATCAGACTCTTGATCTTACCCAATTTCCTAGTCTCTTCTCTTAATTTCAGTCTCTTGAGTTGAAAATGTTGAAACTCATACTTAGCATCAAATAAAACAAAAATACATATAAAAATCACAATATAATTTTAAATTATGGCTTCGGCCCTGTACCAGTTGCAGTCGCCACGTGTGTAAAAAGCCACTTGTAGTTTCTTTTAAATGGCTAAATACCTAGATGTTATGTCATAAACATCTGTGACGTGACTGAAAATTAAAAAACATCGCTCAGAGATAAGGTTCAAATTAGCATGGCAAAAAATACAACAGAGCAGTCAAAATACCATCAAAATACGAAAAAGCAAATATCAATGTCGCCGTATTTCAGGCAATAAGGGCTGTTTTCTCAAATATGAAAAAATCTCAAAAGCAGAACTTTATTAAGACTTTTTAGGAAAATTATTTTGAACTTGATAGGTAGAACAATTTATAAAAGTTTTACGGAAAAAAATTCTGAACTAAGTTTGTAACTATATGAAAAGCATTTTTTTATCTCAGATTGCATATTTTAGTATCGTAACGATTTTTCTTTCAAATAAAAAGAGAATTATTAGAAAAGGTTCACGGTGTCTGCCGTAAACTGGGGTTACATTGACCAATTTGGGAATTTAAACTTCCCTAGCTTCTACATTTAATGGGTATTTTTACCCATTAAATGTAGAAGTTAGAGAAGTATAAATTCCATAATTGGTCAATGTAACGTAACAAAGAAAGAAAAAAATGGGACCATCAACTTTTTTAGTCTTTTCCTGCTAAAAATCTAGAAAGGTAACAAAATAATGTACGCAAAAAAAAACGATGTTATCAAACTTAAACTGACATTGGGGTTACTTTGATACCCTATGTATTTTTTTAATGGTAATCGAATGTAATCCCTTACAAAAGTATTTTATCTCAAGAAAAGATAAAAAACGGTTCGCAAAGTCAAATATTACAACTCTTTAACGCTATTTTGGGGTTACTTTGATTAAAAATAAAAATTACCATCTTCGAAAAACCAACTTTATTTGCAATTGTTTCAATATTTATCACAAGAAGAGATCAAATTATCAGTCTCAACAAGTACCGTGACATAATCAGACAATAATCAACTATGTGGCATTATGGTCAATGTTACCCCATGCAAGTGATCAAAGACACCCCACATAGTAAATAATTAGTAATAAATGCCTAGTTTGACTTTATGATACAACACTCAATACCATTGTATTGAGTGTTGTATCATAAGACATGTGTTTAGCTATACCATTGTATAGCTAAACACATGTCTGGCAAGCTAATATTCACTGTGAACCTTTTACTTTAATACCCACTACGTTAGTTTAGAAGTTATTTAAACATGAAAAATAGCAACAAACTATGCTTATATTTTGACAAGTTATCCACACTGCCCACGACCATACTTACTTGTTCACTGCGTCAGAGCACCATATAACTATAAAGGTTGGTTTAGGGTTATCATATGTCTAGATTTCGATAAATTTATTTTATTAATACATTACCGACTACTCATAACATATTAGTTCCTTATTTTTTGATAAAATAAATATAATATGCTCGTGACAGGTCAGGTTTTGTTCGTAATCCAAAAAAGTCAACCCTAGCACTTTTCCCTATTCACCCCCTTCCCGACCCTATTCACCCCAACGTTAGGGTGAGCGAAAATTACTAAATAACATACATACATACAATCACGCCTGTATCCCATAAAGGGGAAGGCAGAGCACATGAAACCACTAAAGCTTCAGGGCCACTCCTAGCAAATAAGGGGTTAAAAGAAAACGAAACTATGGCATTGCAGTGACAGGTTGCCAGCCTCTCGCCTACACCACAATTTAACCCACTACTAAATAAAACGACATATTTTTAAAGACAACCCGAAGTTCACACCGCTGGAAGATTTTTTGTGTAAAAAATTAGCATGGCACATATAAAAAAACTGCTATCGACGTTCAAAAGTCGGTTTTGGCCCTATTCACCACAAATTAAGTTCATACCCGTTCCGACCCCATGAACCCAAAATCTTCAGAAAACGATGTACTAAGTAGCCCAAAGTACAGCGCCATCTCTAGGTGAATTGGGTTACTAATTTATGCAAACTACTTAAGTCGCAATAGATGTCATTTCATTTAGTATTTTGGAGGTAACTAGTAAAGATAATTTAGTTTTACAATTGTGCGAAAATAGATTCTCATTTGGCCGGATTTTTTAACCGAATTCCAAAAATCAAAAGGTTATAAATGTATATATTTTTTTAAATATCACTCCTGGTCCAATTTAATATCCCACAAATATTAACGGCAAACTGATAATGACTTAAGTATTTTTGAAATAAATTTGTGACAAATGTGGGTAGTTTAGTAATTAGGCGCCGACTGATTGTGGGTAGGTTATATTTTCGCTCTATGCTAATAAATCTTGTATGGAACGGACGTTTTTTCTTTGGTGCCTCTTCATCAGCGCTGATCTTCGGCTGGGAGCATACCTTACAAAATTGAATGCCGAAAAAAAAGTTTATCAGCAAAAATTACTTACTTGAAAATAAAGTCATAACCGTTTTCATACTTATGCATTGAAATATATATCACGCACGAAAGTAAGAACGACAAGGCCTCCTGGTGGCTGAGCCGGGAATCGAACCCGCCATCTCTCTCGCTATACCCTAATCCTCTGAGTGCCACTTGCACCAACGAATATGGAGGGTTAACCTGAGGGTTAACCCACCATTTTACATGGAATTTGACAGTTGACAGCCCACTAACCCTGAGTTAAGTGGTTGTACACCGGTCAAATCTTACATGAAAATCGGCTAAAAAAACAAAGTGTGATGTAAAGCTGGATTTTTGGTATGTTATTTGGAGTCCTTGGGGGAATGTTAGACTACATTTTGCAAGCAAAAAAAAAGTGTGCTAACTTCGTAATTAAAAAAAAAAAGTAAAAAAATCGGACTTTTTTTGGTTTTAATTTTTTTATTAAAAAACTATGCGTTTTTGGTCAAAAGTTGCTTTGTAATGTTGAAAGCGCATTAAATTTTAAACAGTTTGACATCTTTTTTATCAATGTCCGTCAAATAGTTTTCGAGATATGAAGCGTCAAAAAAGGTTAATTTTTGACGCATTTATAAAATGTAGCGTTTTGCCAATATTTTTAAACAAATATCTGCAAAATACTTCATGATATGATATATATTGCAATATAACATTGTATAAAATTTATTTTGCTTTAGTTTTAGTGCAAATAAAGGTCAGTAAGACGAATAGTTACTTTGGTAAACAAAAAAATATCTATAAATAGAGAAGCCAAGAGTCTGGTAGATTGGTTAAGGTAAAATAGTTTACGCTAAAAGTTTTAGGTTGAAAGTGCTATCTATTCGATCTTACTTTCTTTGATATCCGTTTATCTGAAAAAATGTCTAAGCTAACTTTGCATCGATTTGACTATTACTAATGAAGAAATAAAATACAGTAAAATTTTGAAGTTTAGTAAATCACTACATAGTATAAAACATAGTCGCTGTTTCTGTCCCTATGTATGCTTAAATCTTTAAAACTACGCAACGGATTTTGATGCGGTTTTTTTTTAATAGATAGAGTGATTATAGAGGAAGGTTTACATGTAGGTATAGTACCCATGCGAAGCCGGGGCGGGTCGCTAGTTAGAAAAATAAAACAGAATTTGTTACATTTTACTTTTTCCTTTTTGAGGGTCCTGGTTCTGCATCTTGATGGCACAACTCCTGTAGTGATAGAAAGTCCACTTGAGTTGTATTTTACCACCAATTACTGTGGAATAAACTACGGGAAGGGAAAGCGCCCACGCCAATTATTAAGATACTGGAGAAGTGGTATTCCCAGCAGAAGAACGTAGTAAGATGGAAGTCAACTCTGTCCACAGCCAGCGGGCTAAACTGTGGCGTGAGACAAGGAAGCAGTATGTCTCCAGCTCTCTTCAGCGTGTACATGGATGGGCTGTCGCAGGCTTTCACCAGTACCGAGGTTGGCTGCTCCATCAATGGGCAAATTATAAATCACATCGCATATGCAGACGATATGGTCCTACTAGCACCATCGGTGGGAGCTATGCGTAAGTTACTTGCAGAATGCGAGAGATACGCCAGCCAGCATAACATGAGATACAATCCGGACAAGTCTGAATTTATGCTCATGGAGGCAGCACATATGCCCACACATGTACCACCTCTTTTGCTTGATGGATTTCAATTGCGGAGAGTACACGAAGTCAAATATCTTGGCCACATCTTGTTGTCCAGTTTAAAAGACCAGGAGGACATAGAAAGGCAGAGGCGAGCCACCGCAGTAAGGTCAAACATGTTGGCTAGAAGATTCGCCAAATGTAGTGACAGCGTAAAAAGACAGCTGTTCCTCAGTTTTTGTACAAGCGTGTATACTGTCGAGTTATGGTCCGACTACACCTGCGCGGCGGTGAGAGACCTGCGCGTGCAATACAACACATACTATGTACTGATATTTCGTTAAACGGAGAATACTATGATTCGGGCACGTCCACGACAACGCTCGTGAGATTGCATCGATGTAATTGACCCTCAGTGATATGCTTTAAAACCAGTCCGTACAAGAACAATTTCGGAACAATATGATTCAATTAATTTTAGGGTTTTCTACTCGTAAATATTTTTTTCCGCCAAGCGGCGTTCCTGAGCTCTTTCTGACCGTAAACTTAACTTACTAAATAAATGTTGATTTGATATACGCAAATATGTGTCTGAGTAATACTTGAATAGCCCCCAAATAATAATAATTCGTTCTCCGCTACGCCTCCTGTAAATATATGTAAACTATCCCATTTAGCCATTACCATCCACCGATTATTTCTGATCCAGTTATACTAGACTTATGATATAATCCTATTTTTTTAAATAACTGGCACTCTTTTGGTCTTAAATGAAAGCTAGTGAAATTTTATTTTACAATTTATGTAATAGCCTGAGTTGTTTTGCTGATATCAGTCTCAAAATATGAGCAAAACGAATATTTTCATAGAAAGGGGAAAAATGGTCTTTTTTTGACGCTTCATATCTCAAAAAATATTTGACAGACATTGATAAAAAAGATGTCAAACTGTTTGGAATTTAATGCGCTTTCAACATTACAAAGCAATTTTTGACCAAAAATGCATAGTTTTTTAATAAAACGGCAAAAACCAAAAAAAGTCTGATTTTTTTACTTTTTTTTTTAAATTACGAAGTTAGCACACCATTTTTTTGCTTGCAAAATATAGTCCTACATTCCCCCAAGGACCCCAAATAACATACCAAAAATGCAGCTTTACATCACACTTTGTTTTTTTATTTCTCTTTTTGACCAGTGTATTGGTGCAAAAGGGCCTTAAAGATTCATATACGAGGTGGTCAAAATGTGCCTATCAGAGATAACATACACTAGAGAAATTTCGTCGGGTACCACACGGCGGGCGGGTGGCCTAGTGGTAATGACGTTAGCTGCGTAAGCTGAAGACCCGGGTTCGATTCCCGGCTCGGCCACCAGTGGGCCTTGTCGTTTTTTCTTTCGTGTATGATATCTATTTCAATTTATGTATGTATTATGTATGTGAACACTTTATTGTACATAAGACAAGTTAGGACATACAAATACAGTATAGTTATGGTGTATAAAGGCGAACTTATACCTATAAGGGATCTAGCAACCTTTGAGCGAATTGAGAATTTATAAACTTGAAAATAACAAATCAAAAATTATTCAATAAAATAATTTTATTTCATCCCTAGATGTATAGTTTCATACTTACGATTTTTATTTTCCGTTTATATTATAGCAACCATGGGTGATTTTTGTGGACTTAAGTAGAAACGTTGACTTGTGGTTGACAGAAGTGTGATTAACATTTCTAAATGTTAATTTATTGTATCTAGTCTAACTACGAAGCAATACATTGACGTATAAATTGCGTCCATATACAGAGAGGTCATTCATAAAAACATCACTTTAGGTAAGTTATATATCTTTTATACAATTTGGCAACCATTGACTACACATCCCAATTCACCCCTCTTCCGACCCTAATCACCCCCTTCGTAAACCTATTCACCCCTTTGCGACCCGTTTCCCCCATTATTGATCCTATTCACCCCTCAGGCCGCGGATATTTGTTCATCCCGTAAAAGTTCCCCAACACAGTTGCATCGCTTTCTTCATGAAAACCATTATAAAAATGAAAATATGTCTTATGATTTTCTGTTAAACATAAACTTTAGAAGTGTAGGTATACACTACATTCAAAAGGATAATGAACAAATTCTTAGCAAAATTTCACACAAAAATGAAGTTAAAATGAGTAAAAAATCCAATAAATTTGAATGCCTACTTTGACAGACATTTTCATGTCTGTAAATATATTATTTACATAAATCATAAAATATATTATTTAAATATAATAGCATTATATACCCCGGGAACCCTATTCACCCCAAATTACGGTATTTATTAAATTGTCAATATGTAAAATGTCGGAAACTACGGAACGGAACCCTACACTGACCGTGGTCCGATGCGCTCTTGGCCGGTTTTTCTTCTGAATGATATGTAGAGATAATACAAAAATTCACCTCCCAATTTATAATAAGTTTTTTTGCAAAAAAATCATTTTTGGCACAGGCTTTACCTTAGCCGACTGTACCTTTCTTTCAAAAATCATCTATTGCTCTCCGAGATGTTTCTAAATACCCCTTACTCAATGGGGATACGACGTTTCATAACAGAGCTCCTCTGACCACCTTTCTGCTCCATCATAAGATCACCTCCATGATACCAGAATATTGCATTGTCACGTGATTTACATAAGTGTGCAAAATTTCAGCTCAATCGCAAATCGGAAAGCGGGTCAAATTTAGCTTCTACGTTTTGGCCCAAACTAAGATATACTAACAAGGCAAGTTGAATAAAAGCTTGTAAAAAGGCTTCTGATATCAGATTTGTAATAAGTTTACTTGTCATAGTTTAACAACAGATGAGACAGACATATGCACTGACAATACTTCACGTGTTTCGTGAGATGTCAAATCACCTCATACAATTTACCGCTCTAAGGCAACTAAGGTAGGGTTTGTTATTGCACTTTAATTACATATTAATGATTTCTAGCCCGTAAGATATATATTTGCTTTAACAATGGATAGATATTTATGCGAGTGAGAGTGTAATTTAGATTTTTATTTATCAGGAATCAAATATTTTTAAGCTACCCGATCAGATATTTCTGCGGATAAGGACACTCCCCACATCTGCCGTCTAGCAATCGTAGCGTCGGGCCAACTGTATGGCTAAGCCGCGCCGACGCGGCGTCTTTTTCCATACAGTTGGCCCGACGCTATACGCTCGCGAGACGCTAGAAAGAGAGACGATGTTTTTGCCGGTCACGGAGCATCACAAATTTTTGCCGGGAATATGTCGTCATATACTTATGGTCCCCTATAGAAAATTAGATATTTTTGCACGGCCGTTCATAGTCACATATGCTGGTGACTGTTCCATGAATATTTGGTCTAGTCTAGTTGAGTGGAGAAGTGCCATTCAAAACGAGCGTTAACTTTCTAAACAACAATATATTTAGGTACTTTATAATTATTATTGTTTTCAACTTACGGTTACGTGTTCGTGGTATGCACAGAGTAAATCTTTAATGAAATTGAGAATTTTTTTTATATATACAATTAAATTTGAACAAGAAGCACTAAACCTATACCCGCTCGCATTCCCCTTTTTTCCATTCTAAGTAAGAATCAATTAATAAGTATCTGAATATATGTATGAATAAATTAAATTGTAATTGTTTACATACAACCTGTGAAGTTTGGTTGACAAAATTTGACGTAGGTGCTGTCATTATATATTTTTAAAATGACGTACTGTTAATACCAGCGTAATGAAAATGTATTCCGATGAGTAAAAGAAAACATGAAACTTTTTTCAATTTAACCGAACTAGAATGAAATCATTTATACTCATTCGGTTGTGTTCGTTATTTTCTTTAATAATGTGATATATTTTTATTTATTTTTTATGCACAAGCCATGCACCTTTAAACTTTAAATGAGATTGGATCTCCACCTGACGTTATTGATTTACCCTATTTATTTTGAGCACAGTTTTACACTGGTATGGTTTTTCGTGTACGTACACTATTTTCTGTCAAAATATTTGTCAAATTTAAACGTCAACGCGGAGCGACCGGCGACACGTCTGCCTCCGATGAGCCGCTCAGGGCGTCTAATCGAAAGGAGAATTCTGACAGCAATGGCGAATGTATGGAAATTTTACGATAGTTTAAATTTAAGGTAAAATTTCTTTGTTGCCTTTGAGAGGAAAAATATAAAAAACCTCAAAACCTGTAGTCCATTTATCTGGCTTTTAGAATCACTTAATGTTATAACTAAAGTATTGAATTTTTTAACAAAGTTTACTAAACGGCGACATACGTTTTTCTCATTTTAGGTCAACTTTGTGTGGGTTTAGTTATTACACCGTTAATAATTGGAGATTGTGAATAGTCAAAAGTTGTAGACACACTCTTTAAGATAATAACTACATTTATTTTATTTCATTTAATTTAGAAATGTGAGCAGCATTTGTTAAACGCCGAATGCACTTTTCGAGGATTTCGTACGACCCCCTCTTAAAATGGTTTGCTGTAATGGAAAATATAAATATAACATTTTGAAGATATTAAAAATCTTTTCTTTAACCCTTAAATGCATGACCTTGACGAAGATTTATTCAAATTTGAATTTTGACATGCTGTCATTAGAGTCAAAAATAGATGATGCATATATTTATATACATCACTATGCATTTAAGGATTAAATATACCTAACCCTGCAAGCTGTAAGCTCTTACCTCACATATTTAATGAATCTACGGTTGTCCTCACGTTATTATATCGCTACTGCTGCAACATGTTTCGGGCCAATTTTTGGAGGCCCGGAGGAGTTCACGCGACGGCTAAACTCCGAGCACACTCGTTCTCGTTTTGGGTGCTCGGAGATTAGCCGTCGCGTGGACTCCTACATGCCTGAAGAGGGGCCTCCAAGAGTTGGCCCAAAACATGTCGCAGCAGTTGCGATATAATAACGTGAGTACAACCGTAGATTCATTAAATATTTGAATATGTCCCACAAAAGTTTAACCTCTTATCTCACCTTAAAAGAGAAGCAAAGCATTCTGGATCTTTAAGAATAGACCGTGCAGAATGCCCTGAGCTTTCAACCTTCATTAACTGGGGTATAAGCTCATTAGCAATTTCCGAAAACTCCTTGTAGATTTCTTCATCATCTCGAGAATAGTTGTAACTGCAATAGAACATCATTATTTTTTAAACTCAAATTAATAATCAATTAAGTTTACATTGTATGATATAACAAAGAGAACATTTTATTGTCAAAAATGAGAAGTTACTTAAGATAAAATCTGAGTAAATCCATAAAATCAGCTTATTGAGTCAAACATAGTGTATATTTTTCAACAGTCATGAAATTTTAGGTACATACTGCCGAATGACGTCCCCAGCACATGCCCAAGCATGAAACGCTTCCTTGTACATCTTATGCCGATGGTAGTAACCTCCTTGGAATGTGTACGGGTACACATGCCGATCTTCATAGTGTGTCCTTGAGGAACGGATGGCTTGCGTGTATAAGGCAGCGGAGTCTGGTCGAGAGGCACTTTTGGTGGTGTCTTCAGGCAGTGTGTTTTCTGATTGGTCAGAGCAGTTTGATAGCTTCATGTACTCGTCTAAGTCACCTAGGTTTCCGAGCGCCATGGGGTACATGTCTAGGCATCCTGTAATGTAATGTAATCCTGTAATTTTTTGGTTTCATTTTTATTTTATTAGACAAATTAATATATGAACTAAATAAATAATTATAATAAAAACAATGAAAAGTAAAGTTTAACCTATAAAACCTTTTTTGTTCGTACTATTTTTACCCCTACTTTTATCAGGGGCGGCTCACTCCGCGATCCTATCGCCGCGCTACAAGTACATGCCGGCGTTCGCGGCCCATTCACTGGCGACGACCTTCGCGCGGCGCAATAGAATTCAATGTCGTCTGCACGCGTGCGGTCCGTTTGTTAATGTAGGTAAGAATTTAGAATGGCGGCGTTTTCTGAACATCAAAGGAGTGAGCCTTCTGTACTTGTACTATTATATATTCTGTGCTTTTATTTGAGTTTTTACTTTGATGTAAAATATCCACAAAAGGATTTATTGTTGATAAAATATGGTTGTTGTGTAGAATATATTTAGTCCTAAATGGTCCTCTCTCCACATACCTAATTATATGTATAATATTTATGATACCTACATGACAAAATACCTTAAGTATTTATAATTTAAGTTCTATATATAAAGAATTAGGCTTTAACACAGATTTTAATTAGTTTTCCAATTAGTTTGATAGAAATGATAAGTTATCTCCATAATCACGATTAAGAAGCATTTTATTAATGCATCCTAATCATCATTATAATTCTCATTTCTGATACAGGATTTACAAATTGATTGGATAGAAGTGACACAATAATCTAGTGGATCCCAGTCACCTTAACCAGGCCAGTAACTGCCAGTAACTTCAATTCCATAAAATCCACAAACCATTTTCATAAAGAAGCCAGAGGAGCCTGTGCTGCATTTGTGCCACTTCATGAACATCAATGGTGGGGGTGAGAGTGATGTTGATGGAGGACACCAGCGCCGCCAGCTCCATCAGCCGTGTGCATACCACAGGCTTGCCGGCTACATACAGCCAGGACCGTGCCAGCATTCCATCCTCTACGGACCGGCCTCTTTTGTCTTCATTGCCTTTTCCATGCCATGTCACCTTATAAAAAGTTGAAACATGAATAAAGAAGGTAACTTAATAGTCATTATTGATTTTAATATTCCTTTTGCATGCTCTGTAAAAGTAGTAGCCAAGCAATTCAGTTCAACATGATCTTCACACATACTCCCACTCTTAACAAACTTATATTCAATTCAACACCTAGTTTGAATTGAAGCAGGTATGAATTCAATGGAGACAAGGCTTACCTCTGCTGTTTCAGTCCCATCTTATATTCAATTCAACACCTAGTTTGAATTGAAGCAGGTATGAATTCAATGGAGACATGGCTTACCTCTGCTGTTTCAGTCCCATCTTTCCCAAAAACTACCCATGCATGGTCTTCAGACAGCGCAAGGTGCACATCCCGCTTGCCCAGCACTTGGCACCCGGCGGTGACGGCAAAGGCTACGCCGAAGCAATCGAGCTTGTTCCCAGTGAGGAAACTGTAGATGGACTGCAAGTGTGCGCGGTCCTTGTAGTAGCTGCGCGTTAGCGAGTTCCACACCACGTCGGCCACTCGCTTCACCAGCTCGCGCGTCGCATACTCGCCGGCCAGCAGCTTTGCGTCCACGCCGCTGCGCATCAAAGACACGAACCGCTCGTGCAGACCCTTCACTTCCTCCCATTCTACGCATGGAAACTTTATCTTGGCAAGCTTATTTGTCAACACGTTAATAATGTTTACATCCTTATCGCAGTTCTTTACATTAGTCAAATTATTCTCGACTGCACCGACGATAATAGAAAATAGAGCCAAATCAGGCTCATTGTCACTGCGTAGTTGGTCTTCAAACAATTCGTATACTTTTTGTATACTATCGATGGGAAATGCTTTTTTATATTGTGATAATTCAGACATTATTGCTTCGCATTATATTACACTGTTAAAACAGACGTTTTTGATTGAAATAAATAAACAACTAAATGAAACACCGGCTTGCATTCCTTCTACAGATTAAATATTGAATTGCAATATATAAGCTATGCACTTGCATTTTTCGTTTATAGTTTTCAATAGTACATACATAGCTTACGATATGTTGGTAGTACTGAAAAAGTAATACTTTTGTCAGGTGTCAATATTGAAATTCCGAGTGTAAAGTCTGCTTAACTTGACTTACTTGACAATCTTGCTTGACACAATGTAATGTCAATTCCAGTTTATTTACTTTACATTGAGATAAAGTGCTTGTGCAAAATATTATAATTATTAATTGTTATAACTCGATTTCTAATTAAAACATATACTCTTAATAGTTGATTCTAACTCTCCTTGAATAACGCGTAAAGTGTATTCAATGAACAAAGCAACTTCTTACTTATAAGCTTGCTTCAACGATGAACAACGTCCTAAATGAAAAGCAAAATAATAGCTACCGTAAAAAGTATAAATTTATGAAAAGAAGAATTAAAAGTTTAATACTAGTAAGTACTCTATAAGCGTCTTAAGAATATATCTAGACTGCAGATTTCGTTGAAACATTCCAGCCCAGTTACACCCTATGAAATGTTTCATACTACTTTTGTACAACATAAGTATAATATGTTTAACTTCAAATGTACCTATTACTTATTTTATAGTGTGTAATGTCTGTCAGTATCTTTACACGTAAAACCTGTGCTATAGCAATTAAGTACTGTAACTGACACATTCTTTCTACCCATCCCTGCTGTCTGTCTATTGTCCTAATATAGTTTTTTTCTTTTATACAATTGACTTTTTAACAATTTTAGGAAAATGCTGCACTTTGTGATGAAGTTGCAAAAATTCAAGAAAGTATAATAATTGTAAAGGATGAGAGAAAATTTCTGTTGCGGAAACTACTGGAATATGTAAATGAAGCTGAATTTTCACAGCAAAACTACAGACATGATACAACTACCATGGCTAATGGACCCAGTGCAAAACTTAAGAAGAGAAAGAGTTTAGAAGATAATAGTAGAAGCATTTCCATATCGTAACTGTCTATATGTGCCAATATCTCAGATAATCTGATCATCTCTGGCATCTAAAGGAAGAGAAAGAGATTCCAAAAAGTTTAAAGCAGAACTATAATAAATAATACAGTTGTAAGTTGTAATGTTTCAGTTAAAATAAAATTATACATATGCTTCACTCACTACAGAAATGATGGAGTAATTTGTAAATCTTGATGTTCTTAAATTTTGTCCCAGTTACAATGTAAAGCTATCCAGATAGTGTTAGAGCTCACTTTATACTACACTGCATAGCTTAGCTATTAAAATGTAAATTAGTTTGACACTTGAATGGCTCAACAAATAAAGTACCTGGGTGTACTATAGTACAGTCACCTGCAATAACATATTACTATCTGAAGGCCGCAATAATATCTGACACAATCTTATTTGTAGAGCCATAAGAGTGAGTCACATCTTTTTGTGGTCTTCATAGAGTATGTTATTGCAGGTAACTGTACAATAGATATTAGTTAATAATTAGTTTGTCCAACATTGTTGTTGCATAGCTGCCTCTGTATGTAAGCAGTACTGTATAAGGATAAATAAATAAATATTGTGGACACCTTACACATATCAACTTAGCCCCAAACTAAGCAAAGCTTGTAATATGGATGCTAAGCGACAATATACATACTTAAATAGATATATACACAGGAAAACATCTATGACTCAGGAACAAATATCTGTTCTCATCACACAAATAAGTGCCCTTACCGGAATTCGAACCCAGGACCGCGGCTTAGCAGACAGGGTCACTACCAACTGAGCCAGACCAGTCGTAATGTAAGAAATTAGCTCCCTTTGCAATATTTTTCTGATATTCTAGAAATTATACCAACATTATCAGATTGCCTGATCTAAATGCAAAATATCTCCACCAACCAAATATTGTAATATGGATCTCAACATGTATGACAATGCATGTACCTGGCATATCAATATCACCTATGCTATGGGTACATTGGGTATGGTCAGCCAAGAAAGTGGTTTACCACTTTTCGAGTCTATTATTAAATACTCACTTAAAACATTCTGAAATTAAAGCATTTTAGCATTTGTAATGTGTTCATGGAGAGATGGGATGGATACTAAACCCGTATTTTATTTTATTTGGACTGGTTACTACATGTACTTTGTTAAATGTTGAGGAATTATAACAGAATACTGAAATTGGTTCTTTATTTACCAACATAAAAAAAAACTTCACATTATCTCTTAATTCTGCACAACTCATAAAATAGTCTTTATTGTGATATTTATTTTCATTATTTTGTGTCAAGTCCAAATCCATCAATTGGTTTTGATGGGTGCAAATCACAATGTAGTAATGTAAAACATTATTAACAGTAGATCAAATCACAGTCCGATCTGCTGTTAATAATCAGATTTATTTGACTTGGTGTTTGGCTGGTATGGTCATTCGCAATGTTAACTAGTTGTAACTAAATAACTGCACCCATCAAACGTACAAACAAAACTCGCACTAACTACTTTCATCATTCTCCTCTTCGTCATTAAATGACAACAATTGACTTTGCTTTTTTTGATTGGATTTCTTCTTGCTTGTCTCTTTTTCTTTTTTATCATTTTCTTTCTTTGACTTTGGTTTAAAAATAACTCGTTGGCTAAGGTCTGCCTTAGTTTCTTCCGCTTCTTTCTCTAGCCGTTTCCTCTCGACCTCTGCCTCCTCGGCCGTGAGGTCTCCCGGTTTCAATACGACGACTTGCGGCTCTTCACTTTCTGTATCATCCACGAAATCTTCTTCGGCATTCTCGAGCGGGTCGAATTTCCGATTTCTGTCATCGTATCCAGCTTGTCTCTTTATAATTTTAAGGAACTCTGGATCCTCCGGTTTGATGTAATTCACGTTCCTTTTTCTATTAGCCATAATGTTGAAAAGTGCTTAAAACAAATGTATGTCTGGTACCTATAACGAGGTACATTTAATATCAATGATCCAAACCAGGTTCACAATTTACAAGCATTTTGCATCAGTATTGCAGTTAGAGATGGGCGGCGGGAAAATACCCGGGGTAGATATCGGGTATTTACCGGGTATTTACCCAATCTACCCGATATTTACCTTTTCTACCCTAATGAGTGGGTATAAATAAATATTGTAATAAAATGGGTCATAAATTGAATTTAATCGTGAAAAAATGTTTTCTTGGTATTGTATAATATATTTATATTTTATTAATATAGTTCTATAAACATATATCGAAGTATTTGTATTGAATAAGGAATTTGTTAAATATCATTGACATGCTTGTGTGTTTGTTACCTCCTCCTCCTAAACGGCTGAACCGATGGGGATGAAATTTTGTGTGCTTATTATAGTTCCTCTCAAGTAACAATTTCTGGTCCTATAGTGGTCGAGGACACCAAATTAAATCACACTAAATGGACCTATAAATAGTCTATATTGGTACTGTAGAGCCGATTTGGCGCAATTATGCAGCCATTTAGTGATATAATAGGCCTATAGCAGTATCATCCGTGACGTTTAAGGTCTATAATGGTGATGTAATGATGACTATTGTGCTAATTTGTTGACGTAGAGGACACAGTAATGCTATTATAGTATCAATGTATGCTATAGTAGCATTTGAGATTCCGTTATACAGGTTATTTTGTTTTTTAATAGCAGTTGCCGTCCCTTTTAATGCGAAATTTCTAAAATAATTTAATGTGTGTAATATTTAACAAAAACTGTTCTAAACGAGGAACTTAACGAAAAGTGGCGTGTGAACTTGTGAAGTTTAGTGTCAATTAACATAATTTGGATTTCGTATACTTCCATCATTACTGCAAAAAGGTATGCGATGGAAATTTTACCGTTAAAAGAATATTAGTTTAATGGAGTATTTTAAATGCGCCCTCGATTTATACATGTTTTGAATAAAATAAATAAATATAATTTAATACAATAAAATTATTGGCACCATAGTTTCTAATATGGATCCAAGAAGTAAAACATACGCTTTTATAGTTCGACTATATCACTTATCATACGCATTCACTGCCATAAGCCCGCCATTGTGGATTCAATTAGGGTTGCATGAGAATTTAACTATGATCCAGTTTAACTTATAAGTTCTTTATATAGAAAACAATACTTGTTTTCAATGTTTTACTATAGAAAGATCTTTTAAACAGTATTAATAAATGTTGTTTTCTTTTTAGTATGACAAATCTAAACTACAATTGGTCGCTATGTGTATTTTTAAAGTTAATTTCTAGAAAAACACTGTACGGAACCAGATACCGCATCTTTGGCCTGATTTCATAATTACGATGTATAAACACCATAAAGCAGCCTTTTAAGGTCAAAATTGTCATTTAAAAGTAATCGTTTTCTACTTTTATATATTTGGTTTATAAAACATATAGTAAACTCAGCTATAACGCTATTGTGTTTTAAAAGAGATACCGAAATCATTATTAAACAGGTCTGTGATATTTAAAGAGTCATTGTGGCGTATACGGCGATGAGATATAAAAGGCATTAGAAAACGACTATAACCTTTTCAAAGCTATATAAACGTATCCTGAAAACTTCATTATAAAAATAGCTCTATAATGGTATTCATATCACTACTATACAGTGTTAAATACTATAGCAGTGTTTTCCAAAGCCACTATATCCCAAAATAGTGGTATAGTTAGGTTTTAAATCTGTTAAAACACAACTACTAAAAATACTATAAGCGGCTTGTTGGTAACCTTAATAGCGCAAATTGATTGCATAACAGTGATTTCTAACACCATTATACAGTAATATTGTTCTATAATAGTCATATTTGATCCTGTTATAGACCAGGCCTATAGCGGCTCTATAAAATGGTGATATAAACGTTTACATCACTTCCTAATAACACCTTTTAGCTGTATAACGCAACAACTATAGCGGCTTGTCGGGAACCTTAGTAGCGCAAATTGATTGCATAGCAGTGATTCCTAACACTATTATACAATAATATAGACCTATAGTAGTCATATTTGATCCTGTTATAGACCAGGCCTATAGCGGCTCTATAAAATGGTGATATAAACGTTTACATCACTTCCTAATAACACCTTTTAGCGGTACAAGCTTATATAGCTAAAAGGTGTTACAGGAGGCTTTTATACGACAGGCGGTCACGCGAAAACCTTTATACGACATCTATAGTAGCTTTTAGCGTCGAAAACCAAAATTATAGCACTAAAATGTTACTTGCTGTTTGTTTGGTAAAGCCTACTATCTAGCCGAAGTCCAGTATCTAGCCAAAGTCACATAGAAGGCATTATTACAGTCCGAATTTAAAGCAAGTGTTAATTAAAATCACACATGGACGTGGCGCTTGTTTAACTAAGTACAAACTAAAGTATAAGTATCCCATAAATAAAAATAAAAAAAAGTAACTGACCGGTCAAGTGACTTATTGCACCCTTTAAATACGGATGCAACTACCTGGCGTTTTGCAAAGCTGTGACCTCATTGGCTAATGAATTTGAATTTGTCTGTCCACCGTGTTTAAGTTAAGTAAGTTATTTGAATACTTAGTGGGCCTAAAACATCTGGGGAATACAACTTTTTAATTGAATGTGGTAAATTACACATGATATATGGAATATTTGGAATCTCTGTTAACATTTTAATATTAGTTAGTCAAATATATATATTTATTTTAGTAGAAAAATATATTTCAGTCATGTAAATTAAGAATAATCTTTAATTTCATAGATTATTTTTTATACCCGCTCATTTGGGTAGATACGGGTAAATACCGGGTAGATTGGGTAGATATGGGTATTTTCCCGGTATTTACCCGTCAGCGCCCTCTATCTCTAATCCAATTTTTGCTTCGGCAAGCAGGAAAACCAGTAGGGTTATCAATGGACTCCGAAAAGTACATGTAAGCTCTTGTATGACTACATGTTTCTGAAACTTAACAAACAAATAATACTTAGGTTAAAGTCTTATAATGCATAAGAGTAGATATCATTCAGAATAAACATAACAAAAATAACATACTCTCACAGCCAGGTTGTGGTGGTTTACCGCTGTTTGGATAGAAGTCAGCATGGCCACTGTTATTCATGACGCCCAAGGCTCCGCCGCAGGTGTGTATTACGTCTACAAACACTGCGTCTGATGAATCCAGGGTCAAAGTGTTCGGTTTCTTTGGATTATCGAAGAGAGGTCGGGCTGGGTCGAGGCCTGAGGTATAAAATAAGTAACTTGGAATATTTATTCAGGCCAAACGCCTCTACTTTATGTTTTAATGTAAAAGTCTAATCTGTTACCCATTCTAAATCACTCACTTAGTGTTCAATTATTCAAGGAGTATTCTGATATCATAATTACCAGTGACTCTTCCTACCGCCACACTAGTTGTCGACGCAGCGACTCCCATCAAGTGTGCTCCGAGGCTATGTCCGATTAAATGCAATCTTTTACCGGAGACATTGTAGAGTTCGCAGAATGCATCTAAAAACTGGCCAACATGTGCCCCCACTTTCCCTGTGCTCTGTACTACAATTGGATAGATTAGGTCATTCGCCGTATCACTCCAGTCTACGGCTATTACTGCGACATCTTTGTTTTTCAAGTATGCATCCTTGATGTTCTTGACCATATCGCCTTCGGTAGATGATAACCAACCGTGAGTTACCAATTTTACCGGTTTGTTAGATAACAGACCGGTCATATTTGTACCGTTGGGTGGCTGTGCTGATCCATCGAGATTTATATAATTGGATAATTCCCTGAGGACAATTCCAAAAGAGCTATACGATACAGTGCAGAATTATTTAGATAACTTATTAAGTCTTATTAAATCATGAAATGGGCAAATCATTAATGAAAGTCAGGCCCATAAAGTACCTAAATTAACATTACAAACCTTATATACAATCTATATTCAATTTCCATATATTGTCCTCTACGCAACTGTTTCTGATCAGTAGAGGTCAAATTAACAAAATGCGGTATGCCATCTCCATCTGGGAAGTAAACCCACTCCGTCCCGTAGCCAGGGTAAGGTTTGGAGCTATGATTGGGTCCTCCAGAAAACTTAACCCCAACATTTAACATTTCATCTGCAATAACATTAGTAGGGTTAGTTTATGATAATTTCAGCCAAACGATGGCCATTGTTGGAAATGATTTCACCTCTCCTCCTTTATTCTATAATTTCAGATTGATTAATTACCTACTTACATAAAACTATTTAGTTACTAGACTTAGAGAGGCTAAAGATAAACGTGTTACATTAGAACTTATAAGTATCATATATTTGACTTATCAATTCTATTACTACCTTTTCCGATACTTTTTGTATTGTAAACACACGTCAACTGAAACACGAATGAAATACTCAATAATAATTTGATCGAAGTTTCCATCTCCAAACACGCACTTATTTTTAGTACAGCTAGGTACGTGTTATCTCAGTCATAAATAACAAATTTAAGTCATGGTTGATGAGTTTAACAACACTATAAACTAATTGAGAACTACAGTATTTAAATGGAAAAATAAACTAATGATTTTCTAAGTTCATGCTGCGAGGGTACGTACGAGGTAAAATGCATTGCCCATAATCTGGGCTTGGATCCAGATTATGAGGGGAAAAATTCTTGCCCGTCAGAACATCTTCGCGCCACTAATGTCGTCGTTGCAACCGTTACATATCCAATCCGGCTCGAAGGACCACTTTACCTATACATATATATGTCTACAATAGGTACAAATAACCAATTGAACACGACGATGTCATTTAGGCGTTTAACGTTTCTGATATTGAGTATATACACTCACCATTAACCATCCCGCGCCTAGCCAGGTAGAGGTGTGGTGTAGGGATAGATGGGCCAAATAAAAATTGATAATTTTGATAACATTTGTAAATACAGCTTGGCAAAAAAGAGTAGAAAATAATAGGGGCGCCACCGTCAACGTAAACCGTCTTAAATTTCTTAGAATTATTTAAAATTGGTTAAAATACGACGATTTTTGCTTTATAAAATACGGCAGCTGGCGGGACACACTTCAGGGACCAGCTATTTTTTTTTTCTATTTTTAAGAAAACTAAAGGATGAGATTAGCCCAGGACCGGGAGAAGTGGCGTACTAGAAGAGAGGCCTATGCTCAGCAGTGGGCGATAAAGGGCTGATATGATGAAAGGACCAGCAACAGCAACTACAGTAAGAAAATAGGGGGTCTGTAGCGAAAACAGAAGTTAGAAAATTGCGGACGTCCGCGTAGTATGTTCCTAGGTTTAAGCTAGGAACATACTACGCGGACGTCCGTCGTAAATCGACCACGGACGGGAATCTGGACAATGAAATTACATATAACCGTGCAAACTATCGGTCGACGGACGTGGACGTGGCCTTGAGCGCATGGACGTCCGATCGAAATCTGGCTCGCTGGATGTTTTGTTCCGTGCACACTGACCGGTCGCGGTCGCGGTCGATTTACGACGGACGTCCGCGTAGTATGTTTCTAGCTTGAGTCTTCTAATCAAGTCGTCATTAGAGTTATATGAGAAACATGAGATTATCTTATCTAGGTTAAATAAGTTTGTACGGAACCCTCGGTGGGCGAGTCCGACTCGCACTTGGCCGGTTTTTTCATATCTACAGAGTGGTTTTGTAAGTACTAGCCAAACTTTTGAGGTCATAATGAACAATTTTTACTGTGGGAGCAATGCTGATATCGACTTACATGGCTATTACATAGAAATGAGCGTCATCACATCAGTGGAAATGAAACAGTCAAATTTTTTCGCGATTTCAGTATTGAACTCAAAAGTGACAATGCAAAGTTTGGCTGGTATGTACTTAAAAAATCACTCTGTATATTGCTTTGAAAATTAGGCGTTTCATTTTCCGTACGGAATTTGTGATCAATATTCGCATTGTATCACGAACACGTCATGTGTTAATCTAAATGAAAAAAAAAAGACGTAACTCGTGAGTTTATTTTCACTCAATCGTATTTTTCAACTCTGATTTTTTGCTCTTAATTACCTACCTACTTCTACAAATCTGTGCGAAATAGTTTGAGTGATACACCCTTGGGCAGCGTTCCCACTTATGCGTCGCGTGTCTCGGGGCGCGCAAGGGGCGTCCGCGCCACGCCGCTTAAGTGTAATTCAAAAAGCGTCTCCTCAGTACATTTTGTATAGGAAGGACGTAAGGCGCGCGCCCCGCCGCCGCCACGCCACCTGGGGCGCGTCTTACGTCTTTCCTATACAAAATGTACTGAGGAGACGTTTTTTGAATTACACTTAAGCGGCGTGGCGCGGACGCCCCTTGCGCGCCCCGAGACACGCGACGCATAAGTGGGAACGCTGCCTTGGATACACCTAATTTTATAGTGTACAACTACAACATACAGTTTTGGCGCTTCTATAGCAACACTGATGATCGAATCATAAGTAAAGCCATCTAACACGGTACCAATTTTAACCTTACTTTATTTTTATAATCTGAAAACAAATCATTATATTGTGTATTTTTATATGCTTTAGGATATCTTCTTTATGTAATCATTTTATTTGACTCCAAGTACTTTTTAAACGAGTGTTCTACAAATCGAAAATAACCATAGACAAGAATAATGCGACATGTAAGTACGCTTTTTCAAGCTTCATGAAAACAACGGACTATGAAGTGTGTATGGAAGTGCGTTAGACTGATTGCGCCGCAAATTACTTTCTAGGTAAGGTTTGTACGATTATATTTATATCAAATTTTTGATAAGTTTACGGCAAACAATTTTCATCCGCATTGGAAATACTGTTATACACATTTCAGAACTAGTTTGTTGTGTCATACAGGGTGTGTGCTCCTTATTTTCTAATTTTACTGCAAAACAGTTTTTACGAGATATCCAGGCAAAATATTAAGTTCGGTATGTGTATTTCTTAGCAATATTGCCTTCAATATAATATGAAAACAGTTGTAAGACACGTAATTAAAGTATTGGTAGTGAAAAGAGGTTATAAGATTTTGGTCTCTAAATTTCTGCTTTTATGTATTTCAGTGTGGCACGAGGTGAGGAATGAATGTGAATAAATCAGCCTGATTTGGTTATTACGAAGAGAAACGAAGACAAAACATTTTTTTTTCAAGATCACAATGACAACTTTAGAGCAACAAGCTTCCAAACTTTTGGATTTTAACCAAAAGCTAGACATTACCTTGCTGGACAATATCGTGGGATGCCTCTACTCGACGGTAGGAGAGCAGCAGCGCATCGCGCAGGACATTCTGACCACACTTAAGGAACACCCTGATGCCTGGACTCGTGTCGATACAATACTGGAGTTCTCACAGAATCAGGAAACAAAATACTATGCTTTACAAATATTAGAACAAGTGATACAGACAAGATGGAAAGTTCTCCCGAGAAACCAATGTGAAGGAATAAAAAAGTACATTGTGGGTCTCATCATAAAGAACTCATCAGATCCTATCACTATGGAGAGCAACAAAGTGTTTCTAAAGAAGCTCAATTTGATTCTGATTCAAGTTTTAAAAAGAGAATGGCCTCACAACTGGGAAACATTTATTAGTGATATTGTGGGTGCCTCGAAAACCAACGAAAGCCTTTGCCAAAACAACATGGTAATCCTCAAGCTCCTTAGTGAGGAAGTTTTTGTGTTCAGTACTGGCCAGCTCACTCAGACTAAAACCAAACATCTGAAAGATACCATGTGTTCTGAATTTAGCCAAATATTCCAGCTCTGTCAATTTGTACTTGAGAATTCCCAAAATGCCCCACTCGTGGAAGCCACGCTTCACACACTGTTAAGATTTTTGAATTGGATCCCATTAGGTTATATTTTTGAGATGAAACTCATAAGCACACTTATATTTAAATTCCTCAGTGTACCGCTGTTCAGAAATGTGACTCTGAGTTGCTTGACTGAGATCGCAGGTGTGACTGTTAGCAATTATGAAGATCAGTTTGTTGCCCTGTTAGTGCAGACAATGGAGCAGCTGGAGGTGATGCTGCCTCTCACTACTAACATCCGAGATGCATATGCTGCTGGACGTGACCAAGAACAAGTATTCATCCAGAACCTTGCTCTGTTCCTCTGTACCTACTTGAAGGAGCATTGTCAGCTTATTGAAAGACGAGGGTTGACTAACACTTTGATGAATGCCTTGCGCTATCTTGTATTGATTTCAGAAGTGGAAGAAGTAGAAATTTTCAAAATCTGTCTGGAGTTTTGGAATTCTTTAGCTGCTGATTTGTACAAAATTGCCCCCTGCTCCCAATCATCAAATCTGGTCCTGGGCAAAAGTATGGGCAGGAAAGCCCTCTATGCTGATGTACTGAGCAGCGTGCGCTACATCATGATTTCCAGGATGGCTAAGCCAGAGGAGGTCCTAGTGGTTGAGAATGAAAATGGTGAAGTAGTGAGGGAGTTTATGAAGGATACAGATTCCATTAATTTGTATAAAAATATGAGAGAAACATTAGTGTACCTTACCCATTTGGATTACCAAGATACAGAACGAATCATGACTGAGAAGTTACAAGCTCAGGTGCATGGCACTGAGTGGTCTTGGAAGAACCTGAATACGTTGTGCTGGGCTATTGGCTCCACATCTGGTGCAATGATGGAAGAAGATGAGAAGCGATTTTTGGTAGTGGTGATTAAAGAATTATTGGGTTTGTGTGAGCAGAAAAAGGCAAGGACAATAAGGCTATAATTGCTAGCAACATCATGTATGTTGTGGGACAATACCCGCGCTTCCTCAGGGCTCACTGGAAGTTCTTGAAAACTGTTGTAAATAAACTTTTTGAATTCATGCATGAAACTCACGATGGCGTACAGGATATGGCTTGTGACACATTTATTAAAATTGCGTTGAAATGTCGTCGCCACTTTGTGACCACACAGGTTGGGGAGGCTTGCCCATTTATTGAGGAGATTTTGAGCACAATCAGTTCCATTATCTGTGACTTGCAAACACTTCAAGTTCACACATTTTATGAGGCTGTTGGATACATGATTAGCGCACAAGTGGACCAAGTTGCTCAGGAGCAATTGATTGAGAAGTACATGTGTTTACCCAACCAGGTGTGGGATGATATAATTTCCCAGGCATCCCATAATGTAGATATTTTGAAAGATCCAGAGGCTGTCAAACAGTTGGTCAGCATCCTTAAAACGAACGTGCGCGCATGTCGCGCGCTCGGGCATCCATACGTCGTGCAACTCGGCCGAATATATCTCGACATGCTGAATGTCTACAAAGTAATGTCAGAAAACATAAGTCAGGCTATTGCGCTAAACGGGGTCGCCGTCACGAAGCAGCCGCTTATTAAAAACATGAGAATTATCAAAAAGGAAACATTGAAGCTCATCTCCGGCTGGGTCTCGCGCTCCACGGACAATAGCATGGTGTTGGAGAACTTCATTCCGCCCCTCCTAGACGCCGTCCTATTGGACTACCAGAGGACCGCAGTTCCCGACGCGAGAGAACCCGAAGTATTATCGTGCATGGCTGCCATAGTGTACAAGCTGGGAGGCCACATCACATCGGAGGTTCCCAAAATATTCGACGCAGTTTTCGAATGCACCTTGGAGATGATAAACAAGGATTTCGAAGAGTACCCGGACCACCGGACCGAGTTCTTTCTGCTGCTACAGGCCGTGAACACGAACTGTTTCAAGGCATTCCTGAGCATACCGCCGGCGCAGTTCAAGCTGGTGCTGGACTCGATAATCTGGGCGTTCAAGCACACGATGCGGAACGTGGCCGACACGGGGCTGCAGATCCTGCACCGGCTGCTGCAGAACGTGGAGCAGCACCCGCAGGCGGCGCAGAGCTTCTACCAGACGTACCTGTGCGACATCCTGGAGCACGTGTTCAGCGTGGTGACGGACACGTCGCACGGCGCGGGGCTCACCATGCACGCCACCATCCTCGCCTACATCTTCTCGCTCGTGGAGGCGGGCCGCGTCACCGTGCCGCTCGGCCCAACGCCCGACAACGTGCTCTACATACAGGTGAGCCACCGCTTAACGCTTTAACGAGATCTGATAGCTTTTGGGGCAGTGCATTTGTGCAGTTTGTGTTAATAGATTAGATTAGATTTCTTTATTTCATGATAATAATTACACCATACATTTGCTACTCCCAATAAGGGTCGTCATTTACAAAGAAAAAAAGAAATAAGTCAAGAAAAAATTAATAAATTAAATTACAGTTGGTGTCATCATAAAATTGTAAACTGTCGTACAGTAACAAACATATCACAAAACAAAATTTTAACATGTTCATGTATTTAATTCTTATTGGTTACATTTTTCCTTTTCATTTCGAATCAATTGTTCTTATACAGTAACAACTGCACCTGGTCAAACCACCTGGCCTGGGTCCAACGGAAACTGATGGTTGACCAGTAGAAAAAGCTTTAACTTCAATATCTGATTATTATATCACGAAGCGAATATAGTTTAGGTATATTCGTTTACGATTGCATAACAATGGAAATAATAAAACGCATATCCATTTAACAAAAAATCTATTTGTTTACAGGACTATGTGGCGAACCTTCTGAAAACTGCATTTTCTCATTTGACGGACAATCAAATAAAAATCACCGTGCAAGGACTGTTCAACCTGAACCAAGATATTCCAGCCTTCAAGGACCACTTGAGAGACTTCTTAGTTCAGATAAGAGTGAGTTCTTTCTTCATGATCATAACATGTGTCCTACATTCATCGTTAGTAACTTTAGGCAGCGTCCCCACTTAGGCGTCGCGTTTCTCGCGGCGCGCAACGGACGTCTCCGCCACGCCGCCTGAATGTAATTCAAAAAACGTCTCCTCAGTACATTTTGTATAGGAAGGACGTAAGACGCGCCCGCAGGCGGCGCGGCTCGCGCCACGCCGATAGTGAACGTGTTCAATGCGACCGCAACGATTTCAAAACGTCACAATTGTCACAAAGTCAATTGCCGCTATGTTTATGCAATTTCACGAGTTCGCACCGTGCACGTTAAGAGGATACGGTAGCGAAAATGCTAAAATGGAAAGGAGCCCCGCTTTCAACTTGGGAATTTTAGTTAAATATACAAGTGTCATTAACCAGATTTATCGAAAAAAATTGTCCATTAAGAACAACTCAGTCAAAAGATATTTCAAAAAAATCTTTAAAATCGAGGTTCCGCTCTCGACTCTTTCCTCCTTCAAAACTTAATCAATCGGAACGAAATTTGAGAATCTGAATAACAATGAAATAATATATGTCGGACCGTTTAGCTTTTTTGGTTAATTGTTACCAATCTTGAGTATCACACCTTTTTTTGCGCCACAATGAAAAAGGCCGTTTTTGGAAATTTTTGATTGGCTCTAGAGTCTTTAAAAAGCAGAATATCAAAAAAATCAAAACGGTCCGACACAAAATCATTGCTCTATCTTCAAAAACCAGGGAGGAAATAGTCGAGAGCGTTTGTATGGAGAATTGACCCCTACCGTATCGTCTTAACCGTCGCGTTTAACCGTATAACGTTAACGTGTGTGCGTCGCTTGCAGGAGTACACGGGCGAGGACGACAGCGACCTGTACCTGGAGGAGCGGCTGTTCGCGCTGCGGCAGGCGCAGGAGGAGAAGCGGCGCGTGCAGCTCTCCGTGCCCGGCATGCTCAACCCGCACGAGCTGCCTGAGGAGATGCAGGACTAGGCCTCCACACACCACACACCACACACACGCACAGCGCACGGGGCGAGTGTGAGTAGCGATGGCCGAATTTAACCTGGCAGGCAATTATGGTCGCGCGATAAATGATAAAACATCTGGCCGTCCCTATCGCACTTACTAATAGTGCGATACGGACGGCCTGATATTTTATCGTCTATCGCGCGACCATGCTACCCGTGCAGGACCGTTTATTGGCACGCGAAACGTTAAAATTTAGGCCGACTACTATTTCATTCGTGATTAGACCTAATCAGGAACATTAAGAGCCCTGTAGGAAAGAGACGAGTCGTGAAATGTATGAGATCCATAACATTATACCACTGTTCTATTTCGGTTCGGATTCTAACAATAAAGGGTATCGCAAACAGATCTGAAAATCGGAAGCGAATAGTCTATAGCTCTCTCTTTTTTTCTACGGTCACTACAACGGGCACGTAAATCTGTCAGATTAAAATATACATTTTAAATCTATTCTAATGTTGCAACAAGTTTCCGTTCGAATTGACAAGGCCCAAGGTGAACCCCAATATCGAAAAATTGAAAATCTTTTTCTATGCTTCACACGCTCTTGCATACTACAGCAATCTGAGCAATAAAGAGACAGATATGTATCAATTTTCCATATGACGCACAGTGACAACACAATTTGAGACAATATAGACATTGCTTTGAATTTCTCCTGTATCTGTGAAGACCCTATGACAGGTTTCGCGTCATCTACACGTACGTTTAATGACATAATAAATATGAATAATATAATGATGTTGATGGCCGGTCGCTGCTCACTTTATCGTCGCTGATCAGCTGCCCTAATCTTATTGACTTCCAGATACTAAAATTACATAGTGCTGCTTATTTATGATCTTAAATTTGTTGATACACCGAATTAACTACGGATTTTCATGGTAATTTATTACATTTACTAACTTATTCGTTTTAGGGGTATATTTGTAGTTTTAATTGGTGATAAAATTCTTTAGCTCTCAAAGTGACTTGTGAGCCGTTTCTGTCAAGATTTAGTTAATAGATTTTTTATCTTATATTTTTATACCCGAGTACTGCTTTGCTAACTTTGGCCTTATAGCTGTCTCATATCAAACTGTTATTATAGTATCTGGAAGCTTAAGCTATAAACTGTGACGAGAGAGACGACTTGTCTGACTGAGGAATCGACAATATCCTCGATTACTCTTAGGAGTCTCTTAAGGCTGCCCGTTAGGATAAACTCCTAGCTACGCTGAAGACTAGTAACAGTTCACTAAAATACGCTACAACCACTCGACAATTTGACAAATCGAGTTTTCACAGTTAAGTGGCTAAGTTGAATAACGGTTGGGGGGAGATTTAAAATCGATACATATTTTTTCTCTACTTTGACTTAAACAGTAACTATTAATTTTGCATCAAATCTAAATAAAAAACTTTGACTTCAAATATACACCATGTGGTCAAGAAACCTATGATTGAAATTGGACTAAATACATGAGTTCATGTCTGTGTAATCAATTTACATTATTGAACCATCATTGCAGTTGGAAATCCATTAAAACATCGGCTTTAACAAAAAATGGTTTAAAAACCAAAGTCCAAATTATTTGTGTACCCAGATCAGTGTGGTTTCGTATTAGTGTAAGGGCGCTGTGACGTAATATAATATAGATCAGGATTTTATACGGCTTATCTAATAGTATTTTTATATTTTTGGACACGATGTTAACAACCGTTATTATAGCAATACAACTCTGTTATTCTCTAAGGCATTGAGGGCTTGTCTGTGCTCCATAGCTAGAGAATAAAACTTATCCGGTATGACGGAATTCAGATCAGAAGGCCAATAAGTACATTTAGACGCATGACATGAAGTCCACCACCATCGATTAAACGCATGTGAACGAAGGTGTTTGCTTGGCTTGCGTGGGTTTACCAGAGCCTGTCGCACATCTGGGATAGCAACTGTTTTTGAACAGATCAAAGAACATTTGTTTTCTTGTCCGAATACAGTAACACATGCAGCACGGGAAGCTTGGTCGCGCGATAGACGATAAAATATCAGGCCGTCCCTATCGCACTTACAAATAGTGCGATAGGGACGGCCAGCTATTTATCGTCTATCGCGCGACCATGCTTCCCGTGCAGGTGTGTAAATGGCATTCAAGCGTTCCGTTACGTCTATGGTTAAGCATTACATATAGGTTTAGAAGCTAATATGTCTATTTCAACCACCTGCTCCATGGATGGATGTTGCGCTGGAGCATACCTAATCTACAATTGCCTTTCATATTGAATAACTACTGTGACTCGTCACTAAAGCTATTATGTTTTGAGGCTGGTCAAGTTTATTATGCGTTAAGTTTATTATGTTTGCTATAAAGAATAACAGAGTATACAGCTAGTACTTAGTGGTCCACGATTTAACGGGAGTCACGTCACGTGCATTGTAGGTGAGCCTAGTTTACGCTTTTCAACTATTGTTTGTAGCATTTAATACTTATTAAGGATCACGTAATTTCAATAGAGTTAGTCCCAATAACTACTATTTACTATTTGCGCGTTTAGTGTGCGTTTTGAGCAGTTCATAAAAAAATATGTGCATTTTAAAACTGTCTCTTGTGAGATTTCTAATTTTGTACGTGTCGTCTAGTTTGATTCTGAGCTAAGATGATAAGTGACAGTAATGTACTTGCGTTATTTAGCCAGAATAACCTCTTAAGCTACGCTGATAGGGGTGACTTCTCCGAGTCGTGTGTATCACGAGATGTGATAAAGATTAACAGCATGCCACTTGGATGGAAAGTCACTTGTATAAGTCTAGCTACAATATTTCGAATGTAAATGAGAAACGACTTACTATGAACATATTTGAATAAGCTGCCAATGTCATGGTCATGGTCCACGGTTTAGTTTTAAAGTAATTTGATGTTATATTTGTAAGTTATAAAAGGTATACATAATAACGATTGGACTTGGCTCTGCAACGAGGCAGCAAGACTAGTGGTTAAGATATCAGATTTAAGTGGACTGTTATCATAGTTTTACGTGGATGCAAATCTTGTGCCTATAAAATATTACCTTATTCTGCCAGATTGTACAGAGACCGTATGGAACATGTAAGGTGATGAATGCTAGGAAGGTTGGATCACAAACCACTCCGATAAGGGCATATTTTGCTGGCACAAGTCGTAGGTGGGCCTTATTTAAGCAAGCATTAAATCATGCATCAATTTACATTGCTAGATGAGATAGAATATTTCTATGTTTTTAAGTAATCTTCAAATGTAATGAAATCTCTGTGATGGAACCAGTGTCGGATGTTCAACATGTGCGCTACTAAAGCTGAGTATTAATTCGTAGATCCTAGGTAAAACTTTATGAAGTGAATTGCTGTTAGTAACATTTTTTATGTTTTGTTTAATGTTGTCTCAACTAATTTCATGATGGTTTGGGAATCTGAACACTCAGGGTAGTATCCAAACGCATTTTGGGCCCGATTAACTGTCAGTCTTTCATTTTGTGTTTGAAATAAACAAATAAATATTAAGTGATGTGTCTCTTTTAATTGAGTTTCCCTGATCTCAGATGTTTCCTTCCTAGTGTCCTAGTCTAAAGCCTGACTAGTACCTACTTAAGAAATAAATGTGGCATTCCATTCTAAAAGGTCCGTATGCTTCACCTTTATGTAGATTCTTCAAAAAGAGAGCGGACTCATCTTAAAGGCTGGCAACGCACCTACAACCTTTCGGGTATTTCGAATGTCAAAGGCGGCTGTGATCGTTTACCATCAGGCGCGATTTTTTATTGAAATATCAGATGAAATCATCCTTATTGTCAAGCACAAGCCACAGAATTACAGTTAAACCAGAATGAGTAGTTAGGTCAAAAAGTGTGTCCACATGAGAGGTCACTGCTCGGGCTGGCGTCCCCCTCGCACCTACTGACAATATCAACATTATTCAGTGACGTCATCACTGTCATACATTGGGGATACCAGTCAATTTTCAAAGTTACTACCAAATCTACTAATACCCATTTGAACATATTTTTTAATTATACAAATCTTTGATTTATTGGCATCAAAATAATTACATTATAATTATTTTCCAATTCTTTGAAATATATCGAAACCCTAGTTTGAATATAACCCTAAAATAATATAAGAAGTTATAAAGTCAGGTAATATACAGATAAAATGACTTCTACTATGGTAACCTCATTAACACTGGCAACACGTGCGAGAGGGACACCAGCCCAAACAAGGCCCTCTCATGTGGACCGTTTTCGCTTGTCTGATACGATCACCTTTCTGTCTCAGTAATAAGGTTCAATTTAGAATGGCAAAAAATGTGATTCCACAATCTAGTTTAATAATTCTAAATCTATGGCACAAGCACATAACTTTTATATGGAAAGTCACAAATATTTTTAATAGCTTTTGCCCGCGGCTTCCCTCGCGTTAGAAAGAGACAAAAAGTAGCCTATGTCACTCTCCTTCCCTTCAACTATCTTCTCTTAAAATATCACGTCAATTCGTCGCTCCGTTTTGTCGTGAAAGGCACGCCACAGACAGTCTGAAGAAATTCATAATCTTAAAAAAGATTTGTATGCAAACTGACAGTTCAAACTGACACTGACAGATCTGTCAGTGTCAGTTTGCATACAAATCTTTTTTCAGGTTATGAATTTTTCAGACTGTCTGTTGCCGGCCAAAGGCTCCCCACAGACAGTCTTAAAAATTCATAATCTTAAAAAAAACTTGTATGCAATCTGACAGTTCAAACTGACACTGACAAGACACTGACAGATCTGAACTGTCAGATTGCATACAAGTTTTTTTTAAGATTATGAATTTTTAAGACTGTCTGTGGGGAGCCAAAGACGGACAAACAAACAAGACACACACACACCCACTTTCCCATTTATAATATTAGTAAGTATGGATTTGCTATTATTAAAACCTCATTGCGTAAAATTGTGGTTACTAGGCAACAATGTTTATATGTCAATTAGACTTCTGAAAATTTTCGATTCAATATACGTTGTACATTGCTTTTTGAGATTCTTTTCGTTAATATAGATATACATATTTAATTACTTCCATATAGTCAGTAGTCACCATTAAGCTTCCAAAAGTATTAATATATAGTGCGACTCCCAACTTTAAAAGGTGATGTGCCCAGAGTAATAATGGATAATTTAATGACTACAAAATTGTTGATCGGCAACCTAGAAGGAAAAACAAATTGGTCAACGTGGAAATATAAGATATGTATCGCCTTAAGAAGCATTCCAAATGCGTTGGATGTTGTTGAAGGCAAATTAGCGAAACCCGCTCAAGTAGAGGGAGCAGAGGCCGCAGCGGCAGCAGGAGCAGGAGACCAGCTTGCTACCTACACCAAGGCTGACTGCAGTGCTCTGCTTCTCCTAACAAGCAACATGACAGATGAAACACTTCAAAAGGTCATGCGGTACAACACTGCTCGAGAAGTCTGGTTAGAACTCCATAGATTGTTTGACGGAACTAACGAAGACAAAAGCTATAATCTATGCATGAACTTCTTTGGATTCAAAAGGAGTCCAGAAGATGACATAGCGACTCACATGAGTAAATTGAAGAATATTTGGTCCGAACTTAATCAAGACTTGAAAAAGATAATAAAGAGTTACCCGAACTATTATTGATCTGCAAAATTCTTGATACACTAAGTGAGGAATATTCGACTTTTAAAAGTAGCTGGCTTTTAGTTCCGAAAGCAGATAGAACAATAGAGAGTTTGACAAATCATCTTTGTGCTTACGAAAGATCAATCAAGGGTCCTGTGCCTGATCAAGAAGCATTAGTTACTCACTCAAATGATGTTCGAGTAATCGATAAGAAAAACAAAGATAAAAAGATTAAATGCAATTACTGTTCTAAAATCGGTCATCGTGTCAAGAACTGTCAAAAGTGGATACGAGATGGCAAACCTCCGAAGAACATAAATGCACAGAAGGGCGAAAGTACGCCATCAACTTCCCAAGCGTCAGTAGTTAATATGACAGTAATGCTGGTGCAGGAAGAAGTCTTAGTCGTTGAGCATGACAAGGACAATTGGTACGTAGATAATGGTGCCACTAGCCATATAACAAATAGAAGCGACTTGTTTACAACTTTCAATAATTTTGATGACAGGCATACCGTTACAACAGCCAATGGTCATGTTTTACAAGCCAAAGGAAAAGGATCGGTAGTCTTAGAAACGAATGTTAATGAAAAAGTCTCAACTATTACTTTAGAAGATGTATGGTATGTTCCAGGTATCCAGAAAAATCTATTCTCGGTCCTAGCAGCTCACGATAAGAATCCCGATAGCAAGTTTATATCTACAACTCAAAATTGCAGTATATCTATAAATGGAAATGTCAAGGTTATCGGAAGACGAAACAAATTTGGTGGTCTCTATAAATTAGATGTCCAGAATGTCATACCAAAGAAGATGGTAGCCTGTCTGACAACAGAGACTCAACTTTACCATGAGAGATTTGCCCACCAGAATAAGCGGCATATTAGAGCGTTTGTGAAACGAGAGTTAGGGATAGAGCTTCCCATTGATGATTCATTATGTGAAAGCTGCATTTTTGGTAAATCGCACAAGCTAAAATTCGGTACGAGAAGTAGAGCATCACATCCAGGTGAGCTAATTCATAGTGACGTGTGCGGACCATTTCCCAACTCTATCACAGATTTACGATATTTCGTACTATTTCGTGACGATTACTCTGGATATCGTATGATTTACTTTATGAAAGCCAAGTCTGAAGTAAAACAAAAACTAGAACAAATGATTTTAGAAGCTCACAATCAAGGTCACCCAATAAAGACACTTTTGAGTGACAATGGAGGCGAATATGACAATAAAGATGTCAGAGATATTCTTGCAAAGAATGGAATCAAACAGAGGCTGACAATGCCATACACGCCGGAGCAAAGCGGTTGTTGCGAACGTGATCATCGCACGTTAGTCGAAGCAGCAAGAACGATCATGTATAGCGGCGAAGGCTTTCCTCAAGCGCTTTGGGCAGAGATTGTTAACACGGTAACATACGTCATTAATAGAACAGGTCCCTCCAGAGTGGAGAATAAGTCACCGTTTGAACTATGGAATGGCAAGAAACCAAAGATATCGCATTTAAAAATAATTGGCAGCACGTGTTATGCTCACATTCCCAAGCAAAAGAGACAGAAACTTTCGAAGAAAGCGCTTAAAGGAAGACTTGTCGGATACGATAATGATGACGGTTATCGTATATGGGCGGCAATAGAAAATGACAAATATAGACTTATACGATCTCGCGATGTCATATTTGACGAAAAGCCGCTCAACAGACAAAACTACTCTGAGATTAAAGTGCCCCAGAAATCTAGAGATTCGAAAAAGAATGAACTGGAAATAAAAATTGTCTCACCAGAAATTCGTCCAGCATTCAAGTTTGGTGTGCCAGTACCAAACGACTCGCCAATATATCCCCAAGAAAATACATCGCCGTTCGAATTTAGGGAGGAAAATCAAGTCGAAGACACAATACATGTCGGTGAAATGCCATTTCGAGTCGATAAAAGACAAGAAGTCGAAGATTCATCATTCTCTGAGGAAAGATCAGAAGGTTTAGCGGAGGTGACTAATCCAATCGCGTCTGAGTCAGTTCCTATCGAAGAAGAGGCATTCTCTGAGGAAAGATTAGAAGGTTTAGCAGAGGAGACTAATCCAATCGCGTCTGAGTCAGTTCCTATCGAAGAACAGGAAGAACCATTCTTTGACACCGAACATTCCTTACAGCCCAAATACGACTTAAGACAAAGATCGACCCTTCGACCCCCAAAGAAATTCGACGACTATGTATGTAATGTTGATACCTTTACAGATCCTCAGTCCTACATGGAGGCTATGAAGAGCCCTCTAAGAGGAAAATGGGAGGACGCTATGAAAAGAGAGCTAGCATCTTTAAAAGAGAACGACGTGTGGACACTTAGTGAACTGCCACCAAATAGAAAGGCACTCTCATCAAAATGGGTATATAGAATCAAGAGAAATCCTGATGGCTCTATAGATAAATTTAAAGCACGACTTGTAGTAAAGGGCTTTAAACAGCGAAAAGGAATTGATTATGACCAAACTTTCAGTCCCGTTGCAAGGATGGCAACAATAAGAGCGCTTATAAGCGTTGCAGCTAAGGAAAGGCTGGTACTTACGCAATTTGACGTCTCAACAGCATTCCTATATGGAAGACTTCAAGAAGACATATATATGGAACAGCCAGAAGGTTTTAATGATGGCAGCTCCAACAAAGTCTTAAAGTTAAAGCGCAGTCTATATGGACTTAAACAAGCACCACGCTGTTGGAACTCATGCTTCGCTGAAATCCTTTTAGACTTAGGCTTTACACAGAGTGATGCAGATAGTTGTTTGTTTACTAAGAAGACAAATGGAAAGAAGCTTCTCATAACCTTGTATGTGGATGATGGACTAGTTGCTGCTACTGATGCAGAAGTTACCAAAGATTTTTTGAATGATTTGCAAAAAAGGTTCAAGATAACGACAAAGCCTGCATCCTACTACTTAGGATTAGAAATAACACAAGAAGAAGATGGATCTGTCGGAATAAAGCAAGAATCTTATACAAAAAAGATTCTGGAAAGATTCCATATGAGTGACTGTAACCCTATTTCAACTCCCATTCAAAAGGAATCAGTGTCACAGACTAGTGAAAAAGGGAAAGTCGCACAACGCGAAAAGAATTTTCCATACAGAGAAGCAGTAGGTGCTCTGACGTACCTGATGGTTGGAACACGTCCAGATATTGCTTATGCTGTCGGTATTGCATCTAGAAAGCTTGAGAACCCCGACGATTCGGATTGGCTCATGGTCAAAAAGATTTTTAGATACTTGAAGGGAACAACCAGCTTCGGTATAAAATACAAATCAGACCATCCCGAAGGCTTTATTGTTGGATACAGTGACGCTGACCACGGGGGAGATCAAACAACAGGAAGATCGACCACTGGTGTCACCTGTTTATACTCGGGAGGAGCTGTCTCGTGGCTGAGCCAAAGACAACCATCAGTTTCAATCTCTACCACTGAAGCCGAGATCGTTGCCGCAAGTGAAGCCACAAAAGAATTAATCTGGCTTCAGAGAGTATTTAATATGCTGACTCAGCTTAAAGAAGTGCCAATTCTCTTCGTTGATAATGAATCAGCAATTCGACTTGCTCACAATCCTGAATTCCATAAGAGAACGAAACATATACAAATTAGGCACTTCTTCGTGAGAGAAAAAGTCCTTGAAGGATTAATAACCGTGGAAAGGATAACCACAACAGATCAATTGGCAGACATGTTTACTAAACCAATGCCAAGACCGAGGCTCAATGAACTGAGAAAAAGAATCGGCTTGACACACATTGTTGAGGGAAAGTATTAAAACCTCATTGCGTAAAATTGTGGTTACTAGGCAACAATGTTTATATGTCAATTAGACTTCTGAAAATTTTCGATTCAATATACGTTGTACATTGCTTTTTGAGATTCTTTTCGTTAATATAGATATACATATTTAATTACTTCCATATAGTCAGTAGTCACCATTAAGCTTCCAAAAGTATTAATATATAGTGCGACTCCCAACTTTAAAAGCTATAACAGAACTATTATATGTATAGTACTCATCGCATGGAGACGATTTTATCAAATCTGATTTAAATAACATTAATATGTAGTTTTATTATCTTATTTCTATAGAAATCTTCAGTCTTTATCATCAGATCATAGAGCCTTCAATCAAACACGTTTGAGATTTTTTTGAGAAAAGGGCTCACGGTTTATGGGTGAAATCGATTAATAAGCAACCCTTCGCTGCTTTTTAATTTTGCCGCCTTTTTTACTGGCGGAAAAGGGTTAACTGTTAAAAACGCTTTTCTATCCGGAATTCCGTTTCGTGTGTAGTAAGCTTATGTGGTCATTTGGACGTATTTATGCAGAAGGGGACCAACCCACACATCTGTCAAAATTGAGTTATGTATGCAGAAGATGTTAAAAATGCATCTTACACCCCCTACACAAAGATCAAAGCCATAGAATCATTTTTACGTATAAAATAATTTCGTTAACAAAGTTACCAACCCACATTTTCACTGTTACATTATATTTAAAAAGATCCAAGCTGTTTAGTACCTTACTCAATATTCTTTGTATTTATTTCAAAAAGATCCAAAGCACATGGTTCATCTATATAATATTGTTTTATTTATTTCATAAGAGACCAAGCGGGTTGGTTCCTTTTTAAAAAATAAAATCTGCACCGTCGAAAAGATCCAAGTCGCATGGTTCCTTATTAATTTTTATTTTTTAATATTAAGTAATTAACTAAGTTCATTGGTTCTTGTTTGCATAATTAAAATTAGCTCAGTTTATGTGTTCATAAAGATCCACATTACATGGTTCTTTATTAAATGAATTATATTTTGATAGTTAAGGGAACTATGTGCCTTGAATCTTTTTTTTTTATAACTTTGTATACTTATTATTTATCACACTCGTATAATATATATTTTTTTATTATGATTTGTTATGAATAGAGTATGAAATGATAAAAAAAACATAAGTGTCTGAACAAATCGGCGTAAAGCGTAAAGAACTGTTGCAAATATTTACAACTAGCAACACTGTGCTTCATGTCAAAAATAAATGGACGTATTTATTTGGAAGGGAACCAACCTACACAACTATAGTTTTGAGATAAAGCACTTTTTGTTCATAAGTTATATACAAAAAATATTAACGGCTTATTTTTTTAAGTTAGATTGTCAAGTGCTGCAGTATGGCATTGTTTATATTGTTTTACTTAAACAAGCCTTGTAAATGGAGTTTTAAGTATAGTTTTCTCTTAAAAAGGCAATAATTCCTTTTAGCAAAATTGGTTAAGTGAAGGTTGGTCCCTTATTGATTTATAGGTAATCTAAAAGGGTATACAAAAATAATGCACAATAATGGCAAATTTACTTTATTCGTAAACATAAACAATCTCTAAACTTATATTATATCGCTTTCGTAAACTATTTTCTTAGAATTATTTGGAGCCGGAGTCAACGGAGAGTACGGAAGTCAAATCCAGTTTCGGTGAGTAACTTAGAAGCATTTGAAGCAGGAGTCAACACAGAGTATGAAGGGAGCTCTATACATTCTTTAGATTGAACAGGAGTTAAGTTTTTTTGTTAAAACTTATTTTCAAGTAACTTCCAATTAATTTTGTGCGATCTGTAAGTGTATTAAGAACATTTTGAGCATTTCCGATATACTTCATTTCAGATTTTCTCGACAACTGATTCAGATATCTGCAGGTACGTATTATAATTTTTTCTGTAGCTTATAATTTGCATGCCAGTGTTTTTAATTTTATTTCACTGCAGCAAAACCCTTCCGACTGAAGAATTAAATGTTTTCATTTACGTTTACGCTAATAATGATTATAATAACCATTCCTCTCTGCAACATTATTTGTAGGACTAACGTTTCGTAATAATATTAACATTTATTTATTAACGTCCTTAAATGAATAAAAAGCTATCTCTATTCTATGTAAGCATGTATATGTAAGTATGCAAATGCTGGGAAAAACGCTAAGAAGATGATGATGAGCTTGGGATGGGGTTACGGTGGAATTAATGTGTTAGGTTTAATGTAAGGCTTATTTTTCTTCTAGATGGCCTGGGTTTGCGAAAAAACGTTAATTCTGAAAATGTGGCTTCTCAGTTGCATAAAAAAACCTTGAAAACTGAAACAACTAATGGTGCTGTGAGCCTATTAACTCCTGTCCAATTTAAAGAATGTGTACAGCTCCCTTCATACTCTGTGTTGACTCCTGCTTCAAATACTTCTAAGTTACTCACCGAAACTGGATTTGACAAAAGTGTAGAGCCTCCTCCGTACTCTCCATTGACTCCGGCTCCAAATAATTCTAAGAATATACTTAGTTTACGAAAGCGACGTAATCGCCTAAACTGAAAAAAGTGGACCTCCGTACTCTCCGTTGACTCCGGCCCCAAAGAATTCTAAGAATATAGTTTACGAAAGCGATATTATATAAGTTTAGAGATTGTTTTTGTTTACAAATAAAGTAAATCTGCCCTTATTGTGCATTATATTTGTATAACCTTTTGGATTACCTATAAATCAATAAGGGACCAACCCTCACTTAACTAATTTTGCTAAAAGGAACCATTGCCTTTTTAAGAGAAAACTTATACTTAAAACTCCATTTTCAAGGCTTGTTTAAGTAAAACAATATAAACAATGCCATACTCTAGCACTTGACAATCCAACTTTAAAAGAAAAGCCATTAATATTTTTTGTATGCAACTTATGAACAAAAAGTGCTTTATCTCAAAACTATAGTTGTGTGGGTTGGTCCCATTCTGCATAAATACGTCCATTTGACATTGGCCACATAATACATCTGTCATTCGTATCTGTGGTATGATTTTACATTGTCTCTGGTGAGTCAATATTCATTTTGCAGTTTTCGATTTTATTTCTATTTTTATGTCATGGCAATGGCGTAAAAATCAGTCCTTTCAATCATTGATCTCAGTGTTATATTCTGAAATAACCTCATTTATTGATGATTTAACATTTACCAAAATAAACGGCATTTTAAAGTGGAAGAGATGGCTAACACAGAAGAAACGACGAGTAACGATTCTGCAGAAGATAGATTGGTCCCTAGTGAGAGCAATGATGCCAATGATGCTGGGTTATCACCTGATAACGTCGATGTAAGTTTTCATATGTTTTATTTAACTTACTATTTAAATGTTTTCGGGATAAATCGATTGCAAAACTAATAACAATGTCTTTCGAAAAAATAGATGTTCACTAGAATTTTACATTGATAATTTACGCTATATATATATATGTCAAGGTTCAAAATTTTTATGGTCACGGTCAATCTTTTAAACCGAACTAAAAATTATTTCAGATTAATGCTCAAATTGACGAACAGCGCGCAAGGATGCAGCCAACAAAAATGGAGTCGTTTTTTGCTGTAACAAAATCCTTGATAATAAGGGCTTTGGTTGTGTATTTCATCACCTCAATGTTCCGACAGCCGGCTGCTCCTAAACCAGAAGTAAATTCTCCAACAGGGGCCCCAAGGATTCCCGCCATCAACATGTTTTCCAATGGGACAGAATTAGATATGTTTTGTTATTTATCTGAAAAAGAGTTCTTTGGAAAATTTGGAGAGGCAAAGTTAATTTGGAAGCATGAAGGTATAACCTATGGAGATTGGTATGCAGGGCCAAATAAGGATGGAACCTACACATTTTCTACTACAATTGAACCTTCACATTCCTTGAAAAATAATGGCTCAATTTATCTTCATGTGTTCATAGTCGAAGCAGGAAAGTCCCCTGACCCAAGAGATAAAGATAACTATGCTGGGGACTTCATTACCTATGGCAAAAAGATGGTTAACAAGTACAAGAAGCTACGCTATATGAAAACACATAACTTATTAACTGGCCAGACTGAAAAGTCGGAGGAAGAACAGAAGAAAGCCGAGACTTTAAAAGAGGAAATAGTATCTCATTGGCATCCCAATTTGACTGTGAATTTGGTGACAGATCAGACCAATTGGATGCAGGGTAGTGTTCCACCTCCTCTAGATGAGTTCATATATTTTGTGCCTGATGGCAAGTACTACAAGCCAGCTGTGTTCCTAAATGACTACTGGAATATGATGAGAGATTATGTGCCAATTAATTCATCTACAACTACTCTTGAGTTGCAGTTAACGTACCAACCATTGAGTTTGTTCAAATGGCAGTTGTACACAGCACAAGCTATGCGAGACAAGCTCAGTATGTTTTCAGCTCTTGGCGCTGAGGAACAAGATGAGGAGCAGGACACCGTCAAGGAACTGCTCCTGGATACCTCTCCGTATCTGCTGGCACTCACCATATCAGTCTCCATACTGCACTCTATTTTTGAACTCTTGGCATTCAAAAATGACATTCAGTTCTGGAACAACAGGCAATCACTTGAAGGACTCTCAGTGAGATCAGTATTTTTCAATGTTTTCCAGTCAACTGTTGTACTATTATATGTATTGGACAATGAGACTAATGTTATGGTCAGAATTTCATGTTTCATAGGTTTATTGATTGAAATATGGAAAATTAACAAGGTGATGGATGTGAAAATTAACAGAGAAAACAGAATACTGGGTATCCCTACACTGAATTTTACAGACAAGGGATCCTATGTGGAATCAAGCACTAGAGAGTATGACACTCTGGCATTCCGTTATCTCAGCTGGGCTTGCTTCCCACTGCTCATTGGTTATGGAGTTTACTCCCTACTTTACCAAGAACATAAAGGATGGTATTCTTTCATTCTTAATATGATGTATGGATATCTATTGACATTTGGATTCATCATGATGACTCCACAGTTGTTTATCAACTACAAAATGAAGTCAGTTGCCCACCTACCTTGGCGAATGATGACATACAAGTTCTTGAACACATTTATTGATGATATATTTGCATTTGTGATAAAAATGCCAACTATGTATCGCATAGGCTGTTTCCGCGATGGTATGTATTATGTTTCATTTAAATTGAAAGAAACAATAATTTCCAACATCTCGTCAGACTTTAACATTGATTCTTTTTGGTTTGTTTTAGATATTGTATTCTTTATATTCCTGTACCAACGTTGGATCTACAAGGTGGACCACAAGAGGGTGAACGAGTTTGGCTTCTCCGGTGAGATGGAGCTGCAGCAGAACAATGGCACCGCTGCCATTACCGAAGGCGAGCCAGCTGACAAGAAAAATGACTAAGGCTTTTGCCTGAAATATATGTAATACTGTTGTTATCCGTACATTTTTGTCCTTAATGTAATGATTGAAAATGGGCAAACATATTTATTAAAATCTAGTTAAATACGATTTATCTTACATGATGGCTGGTGTAAGCTAAGGAAAAGTAAAGATTTGTACTAGGAATTCCGTGATGAAAATTCTAGCATAATTCTTTGCAGTGCTTGTGTTATGTACATGGGTATGTCCATGCCATTGCTGTTTTTATTTACATAATAAAGTATGAAGTGAGTATTGTGGATGAGTGAACCTTATGTCTTGGTTTAATTAAATTTGCATATGAATTAAAGTATTATACGATGTCTTGTGATTAAATACCTACGTACAAACATTCTATAAGGTTACCAAAGAACTTATCTTGGTTCTACTTTTATTCAAGTTCTATCTAACAGTATTCTTTTATTATTTTCTAGGGGTTAGAATAGCAGGGCCACTAATCTTGCAGGTAGGTACATTTAACTTAGAAATACTTACCCTTACACGTTACACGGATTATTTACGTAAGAACGTGGCCCATTTTTATAAGATTTTATCATATCATTCTTTACACTTTTTGCTGATCTTAAAAATTGTTATTTAGTTAGGATTGTTAAGGTTCATTGAATTCATTCTTTAATCATAATTATAATATATTTTAGCAGGGTAAAAGAACAAGCGACTTAGTAAAAATATTTGTTTTCACTTGGATGTGCGTCTCAGCCTCGTGCCTCATAACTCTTCTTTTTACCTAACATTTCAATGTTAGGTAAAAAGAAGAGTTATGAGGTCCGAGCAAGCAAAAGATGTCAAAATTGGGTGACAAGATATTGTCTTCGGTTACCGCGATAGTTACTCATGAAATAAAACTTTGGAAACGGATTATATCGCGTATAATGAATTTACAATTCATGCCGACGTTCCGATCACCAACGGGTGTTATTACGGGGGTTACACCAACATTATACGCAATATAATCCGTTTCCATAGTTTTATTTCTTGGGTGACAAGCTTAGCGAGTGCCATAAAAAATGATGTCCAAGCAGGTAACCATTTCTGCTAATCCCAAGTGAAAGTTTTCAATATTGAATCACGAGCGCAGCGAGTGGTTTGTAAAGTGGAATCTTGAGCGTTGTAAGGATTGCAAGGCACAAAGGTTAAACAATTTTTGTCACCTAGTGAAACACTCAATTTTTCACCACACCACTAACTGTAAAACAAATGAAATCCTTCAATTTATTTAACATTTAACTATGAACAAAAATCATCATTGTCTGCATTGGACACCTAGTTCAAATTTGTATGAAATTACTTTGCACTCTTGAGGAGAACTTTCTCATCCGTTTTTGAAGAATCAAGAGAGCTTTCACCAGTTGGTGTGAAAATCATATTAAGACGACGTTTTGTAGTCGCACTTAGCAAGTGATAGCAAATTCAGTTACGCGAATCTTATTTCAAGTAAGATTACCTATCTACGCTATTTCATTGTCTTATCGTTACTGAATTACTTCTTTCTGTAGTTATTAAATTTGTTGTTCTTCGAATATTATAAATTTTGTTAAAACATTTAAAAATATTGAATATTGTGGAAATAAATGGGTATAGCGTGCGGGAAGTAAGGATACTCAATGACAGTCTGAAAGCCTATGGCAAATATCTTGGATTATTACAATAATTTTGGTTCTAAATCGCTCAAATAATAAGTACTATAATCGGAGGATATAAGATGAGCCAACGATTTGAAATATTTGCAGTAGACGTCGACCTGCAGCGATACTCTTTACTTACCGACTACCTATACTGTTAATGTGACTTGTACTATTATTCATTACCAGAAGAACATCCTAGTTAACAGTCTTAGGTTATCGTTTTCATTGATTCGTTAGCAGCTTAGGTGACGAAGGAAATTTCCAAAATTGACAACATAGGAATAATTATGATACTTTTCTCATTGTTGTAGAGGTTGAAACTTTCCATTTCGTAAAATTTACCGTATTGTGAAACTTTCATGAAATTTCCAAGAACTTCTCAATTTGGAAAGTTTCCGCAACTTGCACATGATTATCAGTAGATGCTCAATTTTAATTCAGGCGGAGAGTTGTAGGCCGCAACCGCGATCCGAGTGAAATTTTAGGTAAATTCGCCGCACACCCCTGCGTCAGGTACTGATATAGATGTCGGCGGAGGATCGTAAAATCCGCCAGATCACGAAATTCCTAGGCATATCGTGAAACGGCGCCAAATCATGAAATGCCTAAAAGTTGCCCAGGCATACCACGATGTGCCTGATAAACAACACGGCAGATCGATTAAAGCAACGTATTCGTCGATATTCCTAGCTCTATAGCGGGCACTTCGTAAAATAGTTTCTTTCTTGGCCATTGGTGGCGCTGCGTATGCAATGGCGCAGATGGCGGCCGTGTTTGTTTACCTAGTGAAAAATGTCGGCGCCACAACAAAATGATTGTAGCACCGAAAATAGTGTGGTTATTCAAAATAGAAGTGCAAAAGAAGCTTTTTTTCTACTCGTCGACTTTACTCTGTCAATAAAGACACCACAGACTAAACTGTAAGTGCTTGACTTTTCAGTGTTGGCTAGGTATAATATTTCATTACAGTTCACTTTAGTTAACTGAGATAGTTTTATTCAATAACTTGCTTTTGCCTGCGGCTTTGCTCGCGTTAAATCCAAATATTCGGCATGCTCCATACAAAATTCCACCCCCCCCCCTTTTGGGAAGTGGGGTAGCCTACGTCACTCTCCATCCCTTCAACTATCTCCACTAAAATAAAAATCGCCTCAATCCGTCGCTCCGTTTTGTCGTAAAACACGGACAAACAAACAGACACAGACACACACACACACTTTCCCATTCCATTAGTATGGATTTAATATGTTTTAACAAAATTATTGAAAAGGTTAATTTAATATTTATTCCAATTAGGTAACAATACAAGTCTCGTTTTATTTCATTTGTAAAATACAGTCATAGTTTTTAATTAAATATTGTACTTGGCATTTTTTACTTTAATTTTGGAACCCTACGTATTGAACAATATGGCGGCGTATCATGATATGCCTAGGAATCACATGATCTGCCTAAATGCCACTGGCGGGTTTTAGTGGTGAAATCACGAAATGGCGGCGTTTCATGATATGCCTAGGAATTTCATGATCTGCTTAAACGTCACTGGGAAAATCGTTAAACGATGAGTTTTGAACGATATGGCGAATGTTACTAAGCCAAATCATGATTTGGCGCCGTTTCACGATATGCCTAGGAATCTCGTGATCTGGCGAATTCGTCGTTCGGCCGCCGACATATATAATAATATAATTATAGTAGTAGCGAGACTCCTTCGTCCAGTGGCGGCCTTATACAGGGGAATGTGTAAGAGTTTAGGGAATTCAATGAAATACCTGTTTAATTTAAAAATACTTCTTTATTTTTTGAATCAATATTATTATAATAACTAAATTAAAATTAAACAACATATCTTTTTGTAACATATCTGACGTTCATGACACATTTTTATAATACTCGTAATTATCAATTATTCAAACATCAAAGGTTCATCATTTTTATCAACATGTAGTTTCATTAATAATAATCTTAAGAGGACGCTGATAAGAATCATACAATCATTACGTAGATAATTCTCACTCTCTTAGCGGTAATGAGTAATGCCACTTTGTAATGACAAGGAAATATGAGGCCAGAGATATACTAGGCGATAAAGTTCGTCACACGTGTGCAAGAAACGGCCCATCATGAGAAAAGGCGCGACTTTCTCAGAAACATCTAGCGACAAGTGTTGTAAGTCGTGTAACCTTGTCTACAATGCTCTGCTTCCGACACTGCTGACTACACAAGCCATCGAACATTTTTTTCCTAATATGTACATCACTTAAAGAATATCTGTCATTAATTTTACAGTTCAAATTTAGTTGATATACCTACGTACTCAACTACGAATATGAAAATAAAAGTACAAAAAATCCAACGGATCTAGCATATTACTAGATGGCTGTTAAAATTACAATATCACAGTCTTTATTAATATTCATTAAAATTTATTTTTACAGTAGGTTCCCATTATTCGTAACACCATGCTTATTAAACGCCTGACATTGTAGGCGTGGTATGTTCGGTTCGGTGGGCTGTATAATTATACGTACGAAGTTATAGTAATAGATAGTGGCAAATTTAATAACAGGTGCCCTCTATCATCTAGATTGATTTAAGGGCAGTTTAACAGTTCCTATAAAATATTTAAGCGCAGAAATAATGAAGGGCCGACACATACGTACTGCGACTCAACTGCAGTTAGCGTGCACTTTTCCTCTACACTTGTTTGAAAGTTGCAGTTAGCAGTCCGTCTGTATCGCCTCTAAGAATATCAATACCTTATAAGTCAAGTAAACGTCTAGTTTGTTTTAGGACAAATGAGTATTACATGAAGAGGTTAATTTTCCTTCGTTAACACCAGGTAGGCGGCAAGCATGGTCGCCCGATAAATGATAAAACATCAGGCCGTCCCTAATCGCACTATTTCTAAGTGCGATAGGGACGGCCCGATGTTTTATCGTTTATCGCGCGACCATGCTATCGGTGCAGATTGTTAATGTAATGTAATAAATATAGATTCTATTTTTAGTGACTTAGCAGCTGTGAGCAACTTCTCACTACGTCTGCGCGGTATCTGAAGCGGACACTTTCAGACTCCGTAGATACGAACATCGCACAGCTCGTTAACAAACAACTACTGGTTCGCCGGCGGGGGTTGGTGTCGGGGCGGGTGCGGCAAGGCGGGGCGGGCGGGGCTACCGGTCGGGGCAGCCGGGCGCCCAGTGGCCGCGCGCGCGGCAGCGGTAGCAGCGCCCGTAGCCGCCGTAGTAGGAGCCGGGAAGCCCGGGGACGTAGCGGCGGCGCCGGCGCCCACTCGCACCAGCTGCCCGTTCGCCATCTAATTCAATTATGGTATTTATCAGTTACCGAACGGGCCGTTCCTTCCTAGACATTTTTAAACGAGGATACTCTAGGGGAAAACATTCTGTCACGTGGAGAAATCTGCTAATGTGATCCTAAGAAACATTAAAAAATATGCGTTATGAACTCACCCTGACCACCTGAATGACCTGCGGCAGCGGCTGCGTCGGAGGGCGCTGGAAGTACGCCCGCAGCGCCTCCAGCGGGATGGCCCCCGGCGGCGCCGGCCCCGCCCCCCGCGGCACGGGCAGCGCCCCCCGCGGCAGGCGCACGGCGCGCAGCTCCCGCGTCGGCGGCGGCGGCGTCGGGATCCACGTCAGATCCACTGTCGGAATCGGAGCTGGACGTGTAGCGACCGCGGTAGTCGCTGAAGTAGCGCCCGCCGCGGCCGAAGAATACGTCGAGGGGGTGTTCGTAGTCGCTAATCGTAAAAAAATGTCGTTTTAAAAAATAAAAGAAACATGTAAGTTCACTGAGAGAAATTTGCATTGTGAATTTAACAAGTTCGACTTGTTGCGGTTTATCCGTTTGAATCAGCCAAACGTATGTTTAAAACAATATTATATGTGTCAGGTTGTTTTTATAAAATCGACTTGTTGATTCAAATATATTGCCGATTCAAATGACAGCTTGTTGTTTGAACCAAAGAGCACGTAGGCGCTATTTTAACCAAAAAACTTGTTGAACGAACATGAAAACTGGTTGTATTTTCTCTCAGTGTTGTCTTTAGAGCCGACCGACGTTAGTGCTCCGCAGGGATGCCTTTTTCTCTAACGCCGACGCTCAAGATGCAACTAAGGTGACCCGAAATAGCCGACCGCCTCTTTCAAGAGTTATTAACTAAATGTAATCGTGAGAATTCTAACATTGTTATTTTATCACAAAATATTTCTAGCCAAATATTTCCAACTTGGTGATACAGTCAAATTCACAAACCAACATTCAAATACACTATCTTATTATCATTGTCTTAGAGACGTATAATACGTAAAAGGAATGTTGGCTTATACTAACATATTGTGAAGAATAATGGGAAGTGGATCTTGTCTTATAAGATAAAAAAAAACTTAAATATTCTAAACAGCTCATATTTTCAACCATCCATAGATAGCAAGATGAAAAATTAAAAGGTGTGTATTTGTGTAAGCTGTCGTAGTAAAACAAGTGAGCTCGTTCAACGCTGATTTTATTAAATTATATATTATAGGATACAATAATTTACAAGTATTATAGTATTTACAAGTATAGAAAATTGTCACAATTCATAAATATATTACACATTATCTTAACTTCATCTCACGAACCTTAAAATTTGTTCTAGCAGTTTTCTACTCTGCATCTTGCCGTTTTCCAACTTCGTACAAAAATATACTAATATTGCACATGTAAGTATCTACATACCATGCGCGTCGCCAGGGGTAACAAAGAGGGGAGTTTCCCAAAAATATTTATTAAAATGTATGCGACATGCAGTGTGCGTGATTATGGTAACTTGTCGTGGTCGTCACAATCCATGGCTGGCGACGCTCTTGGCATGAACAGAATGATATACCATGGTACAGAATGTCATGTCAAACTATTGGTATATATAGAATGTCGTGTATATACAATTAATTATAATTTCTTCTTTAGACGTGAAAATGGGCGTTTTCCTAGAAATAAAACCTAGCTAGATCGATTTTACGACTCCAATACCCCCATGTACACATTACTACATCGAAATCGTTAGAGCCGTTTACGAGATCCTATATTAATAATATTAATATATCGGTTTTGGTTGTAAATAGGCAAACGTGAGCCGTAAAACAACGTACGCAACGTACTTGTCGCGGCGCAACGAAATCGCACAGATTTGGAGACGGTCCGTAAACAGTGAACTCCGCGGCCGAACTGAACTGAGAACTGGAGGTCAGAAGGTCGCTGATAGGAAGGCTACTCACTCGGCGGGGCCCCAGTCGTACTCGTCGTCGTAGTTCTCGTAGTCGTTCTCCTCCGGCCACGATTCCTCCCCGACGTTGTCGCTCTCGCTGCCGGTTGACGAGTCGTCATCTGAATGACCTCCGCTACAAAAGAAAGGGCTTGTGTTATTCGAGTGCCTGGGATCAGGGAATGAGTGTAAGGACTGAGTCGACGCTCGGAGCGTTCAGTTCCACTAGGTGTGTAGCGGGGCGGCCTCGTAATGCGAGCGTGCACTCAAGCCTTACACTAGTGTAACGGCCCAGCCACGACATTGGTCTAAGTGCGACAGCGGTGAGCGGCAGCCATACGTGCGAATGAAAAGTCCCATCGCTGTGTCTCGCTCCAATGTATGGCCGCCGCTCACCGCCGTCGCGCTTAGACCAATGTCGTGGCTGAGCCGTAAGGCCTTAAACAATTGAAGCTCATATACCTAGGCAACATTGCGTGTTACACGGCATGTCGGTATTTTGGTTATGGTATAAATTAATAGGGATTCTAAATATTGTTCCACGTGGGCAACGCATTTGTAATAAAACGGTTTTGCGAAAATTAAATTACTTTCGACGAAACTACGGAGTCAATTTTGGTGTTGGGTAATGAACATACATTTGTCTTTAGATACGCCACGGGTAAAATAAGCTACCGTTTAAATTGACTTTTAAAACTACACGAACATTCCGTACCTTATAACTATTTGTTTTTGTGCTTTTAAATATTTACTATCACATTAAACGGCACATATAATAGACGGACGGGCGCATGCAGCAAATATTGTAAAGCATACCGACTGGTCCCGGCGTAGGAAGTGGTCGCCTCCTTAGCCGCCAGCTCTGCGAACAATACAGCTTCATAAGATCCCGATACTACTCTAACTATTCTCAAATCTTACGATACGATCTTACGATGTTTGGCGATTGGTGTACTAACTTTACAAGCCACTGCCATTTGACTACTTGGACCGTTTTTAACCAACTTTTAAAGCAACCTAAAATTGTCAGGCATTTTACACAAATCCTATTGGGTTTTTTCGGTTTGATTCGGTTTCCTTGGAGGGTTCGATTCGGAAAACTCTCGGGACAGATCCACGACGTCGCGTCGGTAAGCTAGATAACATACGCTCCGTAACTATTACAATAACGAATGCCCAAGATCCGTAACAACTATGTGATTCCCATTATTTGTAAGTACGAGTACTAAGTCGGTACTAGATCACTTTATCATTTAAGAAGAATATACGTATCTTTCCGGCGGTCCGCAGTTAGTTGAATGACAAATAAAAGGACGTGATATAATTACTATAAACCTTAATATTCAAAGAGGGAGATGGAACCTGGAGGCGCAGGAAAAATAGAGAGCTGGAAGAGCTAATGGCGGCACCTAATATAATTGGCGAGATCAAAGCCACACGACTCCGCTGGCTCGGCCACCTGGAAAGGATGGGAGAGAAGAGCATATGTGGGCCACCCGGGTGACCCGGGTGGAAAACGTCCGCGTGGGCGTCCCAGATATCGCTGGTGCGAGGAAGCCCTGAAAGACCTGTCCGCACTCGGTGTACCCAACTGGCGTGAAGTGGCGCAGGATAGGGCAGAGTGGCGATCTCTTGTGTCGGAGGCCAAGATCCTTTTTGGGACGCTGAGCCAGTGAAGTAAGTAAGTAAGTAAACCTTAATATTCAGAGCTAACCAAAATAAAATATACCCAACGCTACGATTCCCATGTTAGTATATACATATTGTGTTAAAAAATGTTTCATATAAAACGTTGTATTTACATCATTGTATGAAGCTGCATTGTTCACGAGTCCGATCTTTAGCTGGATGTCTCAAGCGCGAAAGCAGTAGGTACACCAGGCGGTTTAGCACAACTCGCGTCAGATGTATGGACTTGCTAGACCGCCTGGGATTCCTTAGTCTAGCAAACTAATTGGTCAGTAAGTACCTACATACCACTTAGTGACTACTACTGAGTAAGAAATGTGTGCACGTTTTCCCCACCAACAAATGGCAGAACGATTTATCGCTTGGGCTCGTCCCTTCCGACCGAGCTTCCGACGTGTCGGAAGTCGGTGTTGCTTGAAGGCCTGAATCTATTCAAACCCGTACACTCGGTTATTCCAACCAGTCGTTACCAGTGGAAGTAGCAGATAATAGCACACTCAATGAAGCCTATCTCGCGGGAAATAATTCGTGTATAGGCGAATTTTGGCATAGTTGTAGGGAATGGTGTTCTAATCCACATACTCAAAGTACTGATGGGTAGGGGAGGAGCTAATGGGTGGAGGGGGAGTGTAAAGGTCCCTTTTTTTAGTTTTTCGCGAATAACTCTTAAATTGTGGCACATAGCAAAAAATGTTCTGAAACACAAGTAATCTTCATAAAATTCTCTACAAAAGTCTTATACACTTTTTATCTGGGACCAATCGTTCATGAGATATGGAAGGGAAAAGATGGACAATAAAGGAATAAACTCATTTATTAGGCTTAGGCGTGCTTTAAATGTTATCTCACCTTTTACAACTAAGGTACAGAGGGACAAACCTCGACTGGGAGGCAAATGTAACTGGTCTATTTTTTCCATGTTTTACAATGTTTGCATTATTAAATAGTGTCCACCGGTTATATATGGTAGGCGTGTTCAGTGGATACATGTAGAACTCAACATCATAGTGTAATAATAATGGAAAAAATGGATTAGTTTAGTTACAATTGCCCCCCAGTCGAAATTTGCCCCGCTGTACCTTACTCCTATTAAGTGGTTACCATTCTGAGTTGCCACTGTTAACAGACAACGTAACTTTTCCTGTAATTTTGGTGCAGCATTGTCACATTAAAGGAATATAATTGTCCGAAGCCAACTGGAATAGTTAATTACGTATAATAACAGTAAATGAGCCTTAATTGTTCATCTACCTCGACAACACATGCATGAATTAATTTATTTCTACAATTAATAAAATAAATAAATAAATATTATAGGACATCATTACACAGACTGACTGAGTCCCACGGTATGCTCAAGAAGGCTTGTGTTATGGGTACTCAGACAACGATAACCAACGGCAATGTGGCACCGAAATTGCTGGAAACGTTACAATGTCGGGTTATCACTAGTGTGAAATTGCAAATAAGGCGTAAACTCGTACCTATGGGTCTCCCCACATCTAGCGTCTCGCGAGCGTAACGTCGGGCCAACTGTATGGAAAAAGACGCCGCGTCGCCGTGGCGTCAGGCTTTGCCATAGAGTTGGCCCTATCGGTTTTAATTTAAGTAATGATATTACAAACCTGCTCTCGCGTTGAGGATCTCTTGCCGTTTCTGCTTAGCCTCCTCGGATGTCTGCATCATTCGCTCGATCAGAGAGTCCAGTACTATGCTCTTGCACTCAGACGTTATGACTGTCCTGTGGAAAAAACGTAACCTGTATATTGAGTTGGACAATCTATCTACTGATTCATAGCTATAAAAAATCAGAATATTCTTGACACGACCACTGACAATTAACACTGTTAAATCATGAAGATTGTTTATACAGAACACATCAAAGTATCAATACATTTATATTTTTTACTGGTTTCGTAGTATGTTTGGATACCAGTCAGTAAATTCTTCTTCCACTAATTGTAGTATTGACAGCATACAGTAAGCAGGTTTTCATCACAGTATTTAAGATGCTTTGCGAGAGTTCTGAACAGATGGAACATTGGAGTTCTAGTTCTGCATCTATGTCTTCTACATAAGCAGTCTTGATTTGCATAAACACTGTATACATACCTGCATATAGGACATTCTCTCTTATTCTTCTTCCACTTGTCGATGCAGTATTTGCAGAAGCTGTGCGAGCAGCCCAGGGTAATGGCATGAATGAAGAGTTCGGAACAGATGGAACACTGCAGTTCTGTCTCTATGATGTCTTCGACGTCGGCAGACTTGGAGCCCTCGCCCACGCAGGTCACCGTGAGGCTCTCGAGGAGGGACTTCTTCTCGGTTTCTACTGATTGTAGTTGGTCTCGGACCTGGGGAATCATAAATTATACGTGTACAAATCGGATGGCAAGTTAGCATTAAAACAAAGAGAATATTCAGAATTTCAGACATATAAAATTGTCCACTCAGAAAGTTATTACTCACCACGTTCACCATTCAACGCGACATTTGTGTCCCGACAAGTCTTACGTATAGTGATTAGGCAATAAAATATAACTATTCTGACAACACAGAAAGGGACAGTGAAAGTGTTAAATCGCAGTGGTGGTATGCAGCTTGCACTACCTACCCATAGCCATAAAAGTTCAGTAAGTAGCGATCGCAATGGGAATGCGCTCAGAAATTTAAGTCAATGATCTTGTGTTCCTGTTGGATCTAGTGTGAGTGAGCCAGCGTTAACAACCCTCTAACCTTTTCGAGCTGCGCCTGTAGAGAGCTGATGACCTCGCTGGACTGCTCCGCCTGCTGCTGAATCCTGTCGGCCGCTAGCGCTGACAGCTCTATCTCACGTTTCTTCACGTGTTCCTGTTTATTAAATTATTAATATTTAAGTCTGTTTAACCAATGAGTTTCTGGGAACTTGTGTACGAAATTTTGTTTGACCTAGTTTACCTTCTGGGTTGGGAGGATAGATGGAAGTAGGTTTCGTGAAAAAACTAGTGTCTGCACATTAGTTGTCAAAGCAGAACCCAAAGAGAACTTGGCAAAATGCCGTGATAATGATTTCTATCAACTATAGCCTTGGTTACCACAGATACCATCAATTGAATGAAATAAAACTATGAAAACGGATTATATCGCGTATAATGAATTTATAATACCTACATCCCGACGTTTCGAACTCTTAACAGCTTTCGTGGTCAACGGGTGATATCAACAACGGGTGGTGATGATGATGATGATTTATGTAGTTGATATTTACCTCTAGTGTCTGTATAGACTTGCCAGCATCAGCTTCAGCCAAAGCCAGTTTCTTTTCGATTTCAGCACGCTCCTCTATCTATAACAAAGTGTATTGTAACATTAATCCTACATAAGTTAACCATCCTTAATGTGAATATATTTGAAAAGCGATTTTCGGGATGCGGATTAACATTGACTGCCAGCGCGAATTATGCGCATAGCCGATAGCGTGTATTTCCGGATTGTAGCGAAAAGTGCCGCCGAACAGAAACTCCGCAGGTAGTGAATGTGTTAAAAATACTGCATACTTTTATTTATTTTTATTTTTTATTAGGGACACCTTACACAGACACCATACACACCTGGAGGCGGAGCGTTGAGAATGAGCTGAGGGAATATGGACTGAGCTGGAACGAGGCCAAGGCGGTGGCTCAAGATAGAAAGGCGTGGAAGGATCTTGTGGAGGCCCTATGCACCTATGGGGTGCCTTAGGACATACAACAACAACAACAATACCTTACACAGATCAACTTAGCCCCAAACTAAGCAAAGCTTGTACTATGAGTGCTAAGCGACGATACAAATACTTAAATAGATAAATACATACTTATATACATAGAAAACATCCATGACTCGGGAACAAATATCTATGCTCATCACACAAATAAATGCCCTTACCGGGATTCGAACCCAGGACCAGGCAGGGTCACTACTGACTGAGCCAGACCGGTCGTCCACGTCTCTCATGTCTCATGCTTAACTCGTAATTGCGCGTCTTTAAGACTTGCTTGCTTGTATATGACTCTAGTATATAGAGATCAGACCCTTTAGCACAACTTGCCTTGTCACGCGCGAGTCTATGCATCAAGCGCCACTTCAAGTATGGACTCGCGCGCGACAAGGCAAGTTGTGCTAAGAGCTTTCTAAAATTCGCGCGTCTAACATAGAGGACATAGCTTTCCATGCATCAATGAAAATTCTTGCATAAAAAAATTACAACACTTACTAATTGTTTAATCTTAGATTTCTCCTCATCTGTTAGTTTCTGTAGCTGTTCCTTCTGCTGATTAAGGAGTTGTTCCGCTTCCCGCTTCTCATTCTCATGTAACTCTATCTGTTTTGCAAGGTTACTCTTTATACTGTTCAATTGTTCTTCTAACTCCTTTTCTCTAAGTAGTTTTTGTTCTTCTAATTCTTTTAATTCCTGTAGAATAATAAAAATGAATTTTTAGTGCCAAAGTGTCATCTACTAATTAAGTAATTACTTATTTATTATGACAGTGTGTGTTTAATATGTATATTGTAAAAATCGAAATACCTGAAAAATAGTCTAAAAGGCAAAGAAAAAAGATTTTGCTGTCAGTCTTAACAACTGTACTTATAATGCATCCAATTCGTTATATGTTATGTTATGTGTTGTGTTTATAAGAATATCACCTTTTCTTTAGCAAGTCTGAATTGTTCCGTCTCTCTCCGCAGCGTCTCCTCTAACTCTTTCTTTTCTTTCAGCCGCACTTCTTCCTGCTCTCGTATCCTGGCTTCCAGCTTATCCAGCATCTCCTGCTTAGAGGAGCTTTCTCGGTTCAGCTCGGACAGGAACTCATCCCTCTCTTTTAATAACTTCTCTTTGAGAGCATTATTTTCTTGAATGAGCTCTGACTCAGTTTCATTATGTTTTGATATTTGTTCCTGAAATTATAATAAGTTTGTGGATACACTTGTGTGTACATTATACTGTATACTGTAGAGAAATTTGTCCATCCCAATCTCTATTTTAATTCAAATTGAAAGGCCTGGCTGACTCTAACATTTTATTTGAAATATGTTTTATTACTACCTAACAGGCATCTTCTGGGCGAGCTCACTCCATTGTAGGCCACGTCTTTGCCTTTGGCTAGTCTGTGGCCAAGAGTAACCCTATTTATAATAATAATTAAAAAAACTTGTCCTTAAATCAATGATACTTTTTGCTGGAAATTAGTCTAATCTATTCTGTACGGATTAAAAGAATGCTTACCATTAAGGACGCAATTTTCCCCTCCATTTCCACTTTAACGGCCGCCAGCTGCAGGTCCCGCTCCTCGAGGAGCAGCGCCTTCTGCTGCTCCACCTCATCCTGCTGCCCTTTCAACTTCTTTATCTGTGCCGCGTATTCATCGTGCAGCTGCTGCTCTTTCCTACTCAAATCTAACTGTAGCTGCTCTTTTAACATCTTACTAGTACTCTGCATGTGCTTTGCATTCTGGATTTTCTCCTCAATATGCTGAATTTCACAACTCTGGGACTCCTCAAATTTCTTTTTCACATTATTTATAAAATCACAGTTTTCATCTGTTTCTAGTTTCCTTCTCTTACATGGCGTTGACTGCTCAATACTACTGACGAATTTATACACAAATTCATTGGAAGATTCTAGCTTTATGACATCCTGATTATTTAGTTTGCGTTTTTGGCCTTTGCCCAGTTTGTCTCCATTTACTTCAATGCCAAAGGAACTGCAGTCTTCCAATATCCAGTTGTTGTCTATTTTCTTAAACACGCAATGATCTCTAGAGAGACAAACGAACGGTATAACTACAGAGTTTTGAAGACCACGACCAAGTTTGAACTGAAAGATTTAGAAAAAAAGTCACTATTATGACATAGGCGCACATGTAATTAAGTACATTTACAAGCATTGATTGCAACGTGCACGCATCATTAATAATCTACGTTTTCGTGTATGTACTTACATCTTCAGAGGTAATTGCGATTCTTTGGAATTTTACAAATTCTGGCTTTAAAGGTTTTGAGGCACATAGTATCGGAAAATGATCTTCCATTTCGAAGACACATTAAAAAGTGTACAGTACGCACATTTGCATCGATACACACATTTATTGTGTTATTATAAAATAACAAACTACGAAAATCCAGTATAAAGCATTGATTCGAAAAACAAAGTCAAACAATGTGTCAAACTCAAATTAGGGTTACCTGTAATTAAAATTTAAGCCCTCTACGAATGTCCCAATTTCACCACGACTGATCTGTCAGTCAGAAAAAATATCTCTTTTTCGCTCTCACTTTCGGGATGCTCATACTCATAGTCTCATAATTTTATTTATAATTAATTAGACAAGAGGAATTTGCATAAGTTACGGCTATCCAATGACTTGTGTACTGGTTGAGTACTAATTATTTAATTTAATTATGATATTATCAAATACTATATAAACTCTAGAGTTAATACGTGCAGCTTCTGACGTTTCCCATACAATTGAGCGGCAACAATTTTACTAGCGCCATCTAGCGGTTCGAGTTGATCAAAGTAGTTGTTCAGACTTTTATTTGAGTAAATTAAAATAGAAAATGCTATTACTTGATCTACTTTAACATTTTTAGACGGAATAAAACAAAAAAATAAGAATTTGTAATTTTTTTAAATTTTATGCTGTATGAAACTAAACTATTTTGATCAACTCATGCCGCTAGGAGCGCTAGTGTGCATGTTGCCAACTTTGGCACTGAGCTGCACGTATTAACTCGTAGAGTTTACATAGTATTTGATATTATTATGTATTTGTATATATTGGTATAATAGGCTGCAGGTTCTAATTATTACTGGGGTAATAATTGAACTATAAATTTTTCTTTTCTGTACATAGTGTTCGTTTGTCTATCATGTTTTTATTAGTTTTTTCCTCTCAATTCGCTCAAAGGTTGACTGGAAGAGATCCCTTATAGGGATAAGTTCGCCTTTGTACACCATAACTATACTGTATTTCTATGTCCTAACTTGTCTCATGTACAATAAAGTGTTTACATACATACATACATAGCTGGGCACCGTTAATCAAATAGTTAACTTCGATAATCGTTAATCCGTTACTTAAAAAGTTAACTTCGTTAATCGTTAAAGCGATACATTTCGGTAGATTTAACGGAAGTTAAAGTTAATCGATAATCCGTTAACACGTCATAAAAATAGGACTCACTGTAGGTATTATGTATTTCTATTTACTAAGTATCCACCAAAAACCATTACGCTCCGCGCACACGGATGCAACAGTTGCACGGCGACATTTTTTGTCTCTGTCGTGCGTCTACGGAGTGACGACAGAGACAAAAAATGTCGCCGTGCAACTGTTGCATCCGTGTGCGCGGGCCCTTAAAACCTGTGACGCCAATCGGTAAAAAACCCAAATGTAATAATTACTGTCTCTTCGGGCTTTTGCCGCCGTTGGTTGGCTAATAGATAACTTGGTAGAGTAATCTAAGGCCCGCGCCGGACTCTAACTCGATGCGTCGGTTGCGCGATTTGTCTGCCATGCCTGATGATTGCACTCTATTCCCAGGTTAGTGATCGATCTAGCACGCCTAATAAGATTTAGAAGATCTCGAATAAGTGATCCAAAATCGCCAATTGGTCTTTAGACTGTTTATAACCGACGGATCTGCTTTTACCGATAAAACCAGGGGCGGCTCACTCCGCGATTCTATCGCCGCGCTACAAGTACATGCTGGCGGCCGCGAGTTCGCGGCCTAATCAGGGGTGGCGCGCGTTCTCATAGAACGCACGTTCGCACTTTCTATTGTTACTTTACGTCGCGAGTTTTTTAAAAGTTTTATATGCGATGTCCGCGTGTGAATGGCTAATAATACTTAGTTAAATAGACATCATGAATAAAATAGGACAATCTTACACAGATTTACTAATGATTAAGTCCCCACGGAAAAGTTCAATAAGGCTTGTGATGTTGGGACTTACACAAAAATATATAAATACTGTATATATACTCAGAAAGTACCCAAGACTGGAATATAATAGTATAACATTTTATCTGAGTAATAATTGGTTTTAATAGGCAACCCTATCGTCCGACGCTGCGCACGTGCGGCTCGTTTCTTTGTTAGGATTTTGTAGGCATTTAAAAGGCGGCATTTCGTGAACATCAAAGCAGTGGGCCTTCTGTACTTGTACTATTATATATTCTGTGATAAAACCTAGGTTTTGCCGTACTACGGGCTTTTACAGTAGCAGTAAGAACGTGGTTTTCGCGGCGCAGCGAGCCGCTTGGGGTGCTGGATTAACGATTAACGGACTCGATGAAATTTAACGGAAGTTAACGAATCCGTTAACATTTTTTAAAGTTAACTTAAAAGTTAATCCGTTAATCGAAATGTTAACTTCGTTAATTAACGATTAACGGATTAACGAGTTAATGCCCAGCTATGCATACATACATACAAATAACAATAGAGGTTAATATTACTATTATGTCGTCTTCAGGAAACTTATATTTCGCGCCGTTTTGTACTAACAAGTTGGGTGTTTTATCAAAATATCACAGTTGCATTTAAGTACATATATTTCAAAATTATAGACGGTAAAGCCAATCTTGTCACAAAAAAAGCGCGAAATTCAAATTTTCTATGGGACTGTAAGTGCGTTTTCACATTATCCGATCCGATATCGGATGTCGGACCGATATCCCATATATTTACGCCGCCATCTTAGATTTTTTCCTTTGAAATCTTTCCTACTTCCGATATCGGATCGGATAATGTGAAAACGCACTAAACCTGCGCCCCTACATTATTCAAATTTGCTGCCTTTTTTTTAGTGACAAGATTTACGTGACCGTCTATATTTGGTCTATATTTTAAAATTGGTTCCATGCCCTACTGAATCTGGATTTGATATATTATGGTATCTAACGGAAGTCGCAAAAATAGAGATTATTCTTGAATTTGCCTATTACTAAAAGGAGTAGATATTCATTCTCTTCTCAAGACTTTTCAATAGAATCCAAACTCCATTGTGGTTGGTGTGTCCATCATTTTTAACCTCCTTGGTTCACAATAAGGGTTGAGTTGAGCCTGGCCGCTGCGATGATGGTTTCGGAGGAGTAGAGTTCTTTTATTAAGTTTAAATTCGTGATTATTTGATTCCAAATGAGTAAAATTTTCTGTTTAGGTACATGAAGTTTTTTTTTGTTGTAAGTACATAAATATTATTTGCACGTCGTGCTGATTTATTTGTTTCGTATTTCTTCTTTTCCGCGCTTATTATTTGTATTAAAAAGGGTTTCAATACGAGAAGTCCTACATCTGTTGTGTTGTGTTAATAAACATTATAGTTTATTACGATTTGACGTTATTTAAAGTAAAAAAACTGTCAGTGATTGTTCTAAAAAAATATATTATCAAGGACATGCAGGTCTCAGTCAACTAAGAGGCGAATCATGTGTAAGTACTTTTATATTAAAATAAATTATTCCATTAAATTACCCTTATTAACATGTTATTTATTGTTATTAACTTGTATACCTACTTATCTAATAAATAAGTACCTATACACTAGATAGGTATAGGTTAGGCTTGTGCCGTTTCGTTCGTTGATCGGAGCGCTCCGATCTCGTTCAATCGCTCCCACGAACTAGTTCGCTCTTTTAGGTCTTTTGCTCATTTAGTTCAGCCAGACCAGCGACCACTGCGGTCAGAAAGATCAGAACCAATGGGACCGAATAGTGTCAAAATGATACGAATAGTCTACAGATAGAAACTTTCCGGGCCGAAAGGTTGTAAGTAACCGAAGTTTAATATGAAAACTTGACTTTTTTTGTTGCTCTGCTAAGTAGCTCTCGCTCTCGGTCGGCGCAGTCACACATTCGTTCTCGTCTCGATCCAAACCGCTCGCGCTCGCCGATCCTATACTGAACTAAATGAGCAAAGACCGATTCACAGACCACGGAAAGATTCAGTTCATTTCGGTCATTGATGGGATTTTATTCCTAACAGTTCATAGTTCGTGAACGACACAAGCCTAGTATAGGTTTAAACGGTTTGTAGATATTAAGTCTTGGGACTATCAAAACCGCAGCTGTTGAGCTGTCTTGGCATGACCTACCTACATGTTAAGGCCGCTTTGCACATGGGACCAACGGTTGGGCCAACCCTTTGACCAACCCCTTGGCCAAGCGTGTAGAGAGTTATTTGGCCGTATGTTGGCAGTTGGCGCCAGCGCTGGCCGGCCAACCGACTGGTGTTAGTTTTTTGTCCACACATCGAAGGATCTTGGCGCCAATGGCCAACTGTGTTCACACGTCGGCGCCTCATTCAGTTGGTCGTCATCCGTCAGAGAGGACAGTAGTGAAAAATTTCCGAAAAAAATAAGTTTATCCATGCCAATAATAGTGTTGATTTTAGGAAATAAAATATCCTTACAAATGTTTAATGTATTGCCTAAAAAAGATAAATGTTCTTATTCGGAATATTCAAAAAATTGTTAATATTTCAGAAAATTTAATTTTATTACGAGGTTAAGTATTATTTATTAATTAAATTTAGCTGACAATGTAAATAACTTAGAATTACCTAGCCTTTTCGATTCTACGTCCATCTTTTATGAAGAGCCAATGCTAAGTGATTGGTTCACCAATGTGTAAACAGCGACTCTTGTCTTGGCCAATGGTCTGCTCCAAGGGTTGGTCCAACCGTTGGCCCCATGTGTACAGCGGCCATTAATACAATAAAAAAATATACCTATAAGTACATAATTGTAGGTAAGTATATTTTTCATTCTTACGATTAGCAATCGAAATCACTTTTTATTCGATACTTATTGTCCTATATTATTCATACCTAATAATAACGATCTCTATTCTTAAATTTCAATTACTTCCCTCATACTCCTATCATCAATACATTTATTTGAGCGTCAAATTATCTCGATACTCACACCTAAGTTAGGTTGCAATTTTCTCTGATTAACTCGTATTATATACCTATTAGAATTACTATAAGTAAGCAAGGATTATTTATATAGGATTTACAATCTTCATACTAAGAATCGTACCGCCATTTTTTGCGCCACCTATTAAATATTAAGTATCATAACTACACTGATGATACCTACAAATTTATATTTTTCAAAATGTGTATTGAATTGACGTGATATCATGATATTTGTTCTTATAAATTAAAATAAAAACACGCAAAAATATTTGGGGAAAATATGATTTTGGCCACTTCCAGGCTGGGAAACAGCGCCAGTTTCAAGCCTAAAAAGCCATTAAAAGACATTTCAGGGGTACGCTTTTTTGTATGGGCTTTGTTAGTCCCGTATTAGGTATATCGTTCTTACTATAAGTAAGTACTCACCAACCTTTATTTTACAAACAAAATAATAAGCAAAAAACATAAAGTACATTTAAGGTCATTTCCCAAGTCTGTTGATTAAACAAATAACACTTGAAGTTCCTTAATGACGTGATACCCAAGACATGTTTTGAAAAACGTCCTTAATGAGATTTTTCTTTAGAAACTCTTGGGGCGGCGGCGAGCGTTCGCTATGAAGAGGCGGGAATGGAAGCATATTTCTTGAGGGATAAAACGAATAGATAGAGGTCTTTAATATAAACGAAGCAGACTTTAGTACTCTCGAAAAATGCAAGCCTGGCGGTTGGGTACACTGTGAATTTTTAAGGGCAGACGGGTTGGCTGGATCGTGCCGTGGGACATGCGATGAAATTTTCAGTTCGACGTTTTCGGCATTGAACCTTTTAGGAATTATGTGAATGGATGGTTATGGCTTGATCTATTATCGGAGAATGAATATTGTAAAAGGTGCCGACTGCTTCAAAACTGAAACTTAAGTTGAAACATTATTTTTAGGTCGAAACTGTATATTTACTTTGGTCGAATGCCCTTCTGGCGTTTCGGGTGTCCATTGGCGGCAGTGATCGCTTACTATCAGGTGACCTGTCTGCTCGTTTGCCTCCTATCGCATAAAAAAATGCAACTGAAAACATAACTTCGGCGTGATCGAAAGATTCTGCATTTTTTAAGAAACATCATGGTTTGACTGAAACCAAAACTAAAATTCCAGTTGGGCGCTAGATTTAGGTGCCTACCGAATACGCTGGCCTCACGCATGACGAGTGATATGGGAGTGAGCTAGGGTTGCCAACCGTACTATATAATATAGTACTGTACTATATTTTGGCCCAGCGTACTATATTCTATATGAAACATATATAGTACGCAAAAGTACTATATTTTTGGGGTCCATGCCAGTGGCGAATTTACACTAGGGTCAAACCGCCAGGAGCGGCTATGATAATGAAAAAAATTTCGCGCTCGCTCCGTTCGCGCTTTTATTCATATTTAACCTTCACTGTACATTTCATTATTTCGTGCAAATATTGTAGTTACGTATTTTTTCCATGATATATTAAATAACGACATTTCTCAAGGGGATTCTCTACTCCGATGAGCTTCGATTTGAATCCATTGGTATTATGAATATTACGATAGTTTCTAAAGCGTACCATATTAACAGCATCGTCTTTAAACAAACTAGCATCCCATAATTAGGTACCTACTTCACAGCTCATTCATTCTGTGATATTTAGCATCAAAGTTGAACTATTTTAGGACCGAAACTGGTTCTTTGGTCAACATTTTTGCCCTAATTAGTTTAAAATTAAAATCGCTTTTGCATTTTTATAAAAGTCTAGATTTCATTTAAGTAAAAATGTTTTTAAAACAATGTCAAATTTCATAAAAAATATAAGTACCTATAATATGGGTATTCTTTTTTTATAATATGGATTTGTAAAAAAAGTAAGTAGGTAACTATTGAAATTAAAAGAATATTAAGTTAATTACGTACCTAGGTAAAAATTGCATACCTGTCAATAAATTTAGAAAGTGATAGAAGACTCAATATTGCATATTTTTTGAAATACGCCATAATATATTGTTGGTGTTCAATAAAACATTTGGGACATTACATACAATAAACAACTAGTTATATATTACGCTAAGTAAAACATTCGACAACACGAAAGTTTGCTTTTTTAAAAAAGGCCAAATGTTAAGTTGGTAAATGTGAGCTTGGCAAATAAAACAATAAGTTGGGAAATGAACATTCGGCGGAATAAAATTCCGTGAAACGTGAGTTGGGAAGTGATATTCGGCCATACAACTTGCGACGATACTTAAATAAGAGAACCAATGCAACACAAAACTTGTCAAAAGTTAATGAAAACCGAATGAAGCCCCTTAGAGTGGACAGAAAGAACGATCTCTACGACTTGGTTATTGATTATGTGTACCGTACTATATTTTATTTCGGTGTACTATATTTTTTATATGGAATTTTCTAAAATACTATATTTCCCTAAAAAAAAGTTGGCAACCCTAGAGTGAGCGTCAGAATGGCGGGTGTACATCAAGCAATCCTAGTGTGGTATACGTCAAGAGTTAGTGCTAGCAATGTGCCAAATGTGCGCCAAAATTCGAGCAATGTGCTCTTTGAACTCCAGAGATATTTAAGAAATTAATGACACCCGCCATTCTGACGTCAGGTTGGCGGGTGCACTTCCAGTTCTAGCTAATGGCTGCTTACTCAAGTGTGAAAGTACTGCCTAAGGTTAGTGCTCGCAATAGTCGCAATGTGCTTCCACATGTATGAAACACGCACTAATTCAGAGAGCCGTTGAAGAGTAATTATGGGATTGAATAATATTAGTTTGTGTTTCATACATGTGGAAGCACATTGCGAGCACTAACCTTAGGCAGTACTTTCACCCTTGAGTAGGCAGCCATTAGCTAGAACTGGAAGTGCACCCGCCAACCTGACGTCAGAATGGCGGGTGTCATTAATTTCTTAAATATCTCTTCTGGAGTTCAAAGAGCACATTGCGAATTTTGGCGCACATTTGGCACATTGCTAGCACTAATTCCTGACGACCACACCAGGATTGCTTGATGTACACCCGCCATTCTGACGCTCACATATGGGAAGGAGGGATTAGGCTCTGTCGACTTCCCATGCCATTTGTCGCGTGTGTGGCCCAGTGTACTAAGGTACATACATATTACGCCATTTTTAGGGTTCCGTCCCAAAAAGCTACAAAAGGAACCCTTATGGTGCCGCTCTGTCCGTCTGTCTGTCTGTCTGTCTGTCACATTATTAAATATCTCGAGAACTACTTATGCTATCGCTTTGAAATTTGGAATACTTATGAACATTGTTAACCTCTACAAATTGAAAGTATTTTTTTTTAATTTATTAATATTAAATACAGAAAATGGCCAAAATGAAATGGGGGCAAACTGTAAATTTCAAGTAACTAGGTCAAGTGAGGTATTTTTAAAAAGAGCTCAAACTGTACATATCAAAACTATTTTTTATATTTTTTTGGTTTAGGATAAAAAATGTGTTTTGAAGGAAAATATAAAAAAAATTAAAAAATACCGCCCTCTTATCTCCGAAGTTTACCAACATAAATTTCTGAAATTTTCACCAAACTTGCCTATTATAATGAATATGACAGGAAAAATAAATGTCATACATGTCGTAAAATATTGAAGTCGAACAGGCTTGATTTTATTTAGACGTTGTCTAACAATAAAATTGTATATTAAAATATTATCCGTTATGTCTTCGTGGATTTATCTGCAGCCTACGACACAGTATGGCGACATGGTCTGTACTACAAATTAATGAAAGCAGTCCCCTGCCGCAATATTACTAGCCTCATAAACAATATGCTATGTAATAGGGAATTTGTCGTCCATCTGGGGGATTATCAGAGTCGTCCCAGGAAGCTAAACAACGGCCTACCACAAGGCTCCACACTGGCGCCACTACTTTTCAATCTTTACACACACGATCTCCCAGAGACAACGTCCAGGAAATTTGTTTATGCTGACGACATTGCATTAACTCACCAGCACTCCACCTTTAAAACGGCGGAAACTCAACTCACCACAGATCTGCAATTACTTAACTCGTACTTTAAAAAGTGGAGACTAGTGCCAAACGCCAGCAAAACAGAGATTTCCACATTCCATCTAAATAATAGACAGGCCTCATACACCCCCACAGTGAGCTTTGATGGCAAAACCCTTTCGCACAATCCACAGCCAAAATACCTCGGCGTGACCTTAGACCGTTCTCTCACATACTCCTCCCACCTCTCTAAGTTGAGCAAGAAGTTAGGAACCCGCAATAACATCCTGCACAAGCTGACTGGAACTACATGGGGAGCCAGCGCTGACGTTCTTCGTACGACAGGACTCAGTCTAGTGTATTCCGCTGGCGAATACTGTGCTCCGGTATGGCTCAACAGCGCACATGTGGAGAAGATCGATGTTCAGCTGCGAAAAACCATGCGATGTATAACCGGCACTATACAGTCAACACCGATACAATGGCTGCCAGCTCTGAGCCATATTGCTCCACCTAATCTCAGGAGACAACAAGCCCTGCTAAAAGAAGCACGCAAAATTGCCTCAAATCCAAAACTGCCCGTCTCCTCCGAATTCTTCTCTCCACCTAAGCTACGCTTGAAATCCCGACAACCGCCGTATAAAACGGCACATGCAGGAACTGAAAGAGGGTAGCTTTAACATTAACGAAAAATGGAAAGAGGATTGGACTGCTAACTTGCCGAAGGCATCTCTTGCGAACTACGATCCCACTAACAAACCGCAGGGTTTCTCAGCTCCAAGACGGGAATGGTGCCAACTAAACAGACTTCGCACTGAAAGCGGCCGATCAGGAGAATTTATGTTTAAGTGTGGGTGGCGAGACTCAACTAAGTGCGACTGCGGAGCACCCGTGCAGTCCATTTACCACATTATCCATGAATGCCCGAAAAGAAAATACCCAGGAGATCCTCTGGACTTACATAAACTAAGTAAATACGCAGCCGACTGGGTGAAGAACTTAGATATTAACCTGTAAAGCGACGAATAAATTCTGATTGATGCCATATGACTAAATAAATAAATCCGTTATGTGGGAAATTCAGTCTTGAGGGATTTATAGTCATCTATCTATCTCAAAAAAATCTATCTTTTTATTGTATCGTCCGATTTTGACAGAACGTATCTCAAATGAAAGGTATTGCTTTAATGTACTATTGAGGTATAATGTACTAGAGAGGACACGGCGAACAAAAAAATATATTTGCGCCACGAACATAAGTCCAGTGGACTTATGTTGCCTCAGTCAGTCTCTGCGCGTGGTGGGAGGAGGTTGTCTCTGACTGCACACAAATAAAATGAAAAAAAACTGCCTTCCTGTGCTATAAGATACTGTTGAAGTTATACGAGAAAATCTAATAAAAGTGACTGTGTCACATTTCATCGGTTAGTAGACAAGCTATTTTGATCTAACTTAATTTAAGTAATTATTATAATGAAGGGACGGGCTCCTTAAACGCGATGCTATGGCCGCCATTTTGACAACTGGAATCATAGATGAATCGCGCAGACATGACATGTAGGTAATAAGGTATAATAATTGTGATCATATTCTGTTTTCAATATATAATATAAAAATATTTATTTCAATTTATAGTTTTGAATATTACACGGTTCTAATACGAATTTTAGTCGATAATATTATACAATAAGCATGATTTTGAATTATTTCTGAATTATAATTCTCATTATTGACGAAAAATAGTGACACCAAAACTGAAATAGTATTTAATGCAACCGGTGTTTAAGGGAGGTAAAACAAGGTGAATGGCGCGATTATTATTCTGAGTGACAGAAACTTACAAAACTAATTTTATTCAAAGGAAATTAAAATTTATGAAAAAAACAATTACTTATTTTTATTTCACTGAGTAGAAATTAAATATAACACAATGTATAATAGTGCTAAAAGTAAACTACTTAGTATTTCACACGCAAAGTATAAAACAAAGGTCTACAACTCTACACTAAAAGTGTCGCGTCTAGGTGGTCAAGTCTTACTCTATGACACGGTTCGCTTCACGCGCATGCGCCTCGCGCTGCCGTCGCTGCCGGTCGGCGCACAGAATATGTTCGAGTTGTCATTTCTAGTACGTAGTACATAGTAGTTCAATGCGCCGGCGAGCCGATCAGGGACGCTCCGGGCCTTCGGCCCTACGCGGAGCTCGGCCTTCGGCCTTCGCTCGGCTCCGAAGCTCCGCGTCGGGCCTTCGGCCCGCCGCTTCGCTTGTTAAGATACTTTTTGTTATTGTTTTGCTTGGGAGCACAGTCTGTACGCAGCTCGGCCTGCGGCCTTCGCGTGCTTGGGAGCACTCTGCCCGCAGCTCGGCCTGCGGCCTTCGCGTGCTTGGGAGTCTCTCAGATACGCTCCGGGCCTTCGGCCCTCCGCGTAGTTACTGTGGGGGTTGTAGGGAAGTTGGAGCTTAAACACGACCCAATAGTAAAAGTGTCTTGAGAAGCTCACGACGGGCCTGCGGCCTGCGGCCTCCGGCCCGTCGTTTCGCTTCTCTAAGACACTTTTACTATTGGGTCGTGTTTAAGCTCCAACTTCCCGGTCCGCCGGCGAGCCGATCAGGGACGCTCCGGGCCTTCGGCCCTACGCGGAGCTCGGCCTTCGGCCTTCGCTGGGTTTCGAAGCTCCGCGTCGGGCCTTCGGCCCGCCGCTACGCTTATTATGACACTTTTAATTATTGTTCTGCTTGGGAGCACAGTCTGTACGCAGCTCGGCCTGCGGCCTTCGCGTGCTTGGGAGCACTCTGCCCGCAGCTCGGCCTGCGGCCTTCGCGTGCTTGGGAGTCTCTCAGACACGCTCCTGGCCTTCGGCCCTCCGCGTAGTTACTGGGGGTTGTAGGGAAGTTGGCGCCCCTCCCAGGGACGCTCCGGGCCTTCGACCCTACGCGGAGCTCGGCCTTCGGCCTTCGCTTGGTTTCGAAGCTCCGCGTCGGGCCTCCGGCCCGCCGCGTCGCTTTTTAGACACTTTCATTATTGTTCTGCTTGGGAGCATTCTCTGCCCGCAGCTCGGCCTGCGACCTTCGCGTGCTTGATGGGAGCCTCTCAGACACGCTCCGGGCCTTCGGCCCTCCGCATAGTTACTGTGGGGGTTGTAGGGAAGTTGGCGCCCCTCTCAGGGACGCTCCGGGCCTTCGGCCCTACGCGGAGCTCGGCCTTCGGCCTTCGCTTGGTTTCGAAGCTCCGCGTCGGGCCTCCGCGGCACTTTACTTATATTTTTAGACACTTTTACTTATATTTTTTTGCTTGGGAGCACTGTCTGTACGCAGCTCGGACCTCGGACCGGAGCAATGACCGTTGGGCTGTGGAACGCTCCCTCAGGCTGGTAGGGAAATTTGACTTTGTCCCCTCTCGCCGCCGTTTTTGACTTTTCCAAAAATTTTTTTTTCTCATTTCTATTTTTGGCCCCCGCTCTTACCACGTGCCAAATTTGAACGCGCTCGGACCGAAAAAAAAAAAAAAAAAAAAAAAAAAAAAATTCAAAGTCGGCCATTTTGAAATTTTGTAAATGCCATTCGATGGACCTCAGATAACTGTACAACATTAGTTTAAGCACTATTAACCTTTTTCCTACCGTTACGGAGCTATGGGGATTTAAAAAAAAAACCTCCATACAAACTGGTAGGGAAATTTGACTTTGTCCCCTCTCGCCACCGTTTTTGACTTTTCCAAATTTTTTTTTTCTCATTTCTATTTTTGGCCCCCGTTCTTACCACGTGCCAAATTTGAACGCGCTCGGACCGAAAATAAAAAAAAAAATTTTAAAGTCGGCCATTTTGAAATTTTGTAAATGCCATTCGATGGACCTCAGATAACTATACAACATTAGTTCAAGCACTATTAACCTTTTCCCTACCGTTACGGAGCTATGGGGATTTAAAAAAAGGACCTCTATACAAATTTCAATTGGCCTTCAAAGGGCGCCATTTTGAATTTTGCAAAATTTTCTTTTTGTATACTAATCTTGGGGTGGCTGTCTACCCGTGTGCAAAATTTCAGCGCGCTCGGACCATTTTGAAATTTTTCAAAAAAAAAAAGTCGGCCATTTTGATTTTTTTTTAATGCCATTCGATGGACCTCGGGTGACTGTATAACATTTGTTTGAGCACTTTTCACTTCTTTGTACCGTTACGGAGCTATGGTAATTAAAAGAAAAACCTCCATTCAAATTTCAATTGGCCCTCAAAGGCCGCCATTTTGAATTTTTCAAAATTTTCTTTTTGAATACTAATCTTAGCGCGACCGTCCACCCGTGTGCCAAATCTCAGCGCGCTAGGCCCATTTTGAAAATTTTCAAAAAAAAAAAGTCGGCCATTTTGATTTTTTTTTAATGCAACTTTTTTCTACTCGGATACCTGTATGACATTTGGTCGAGCACCCCCCGGCTATCTCTTACGGTTTAAAAGTTGCCATACAAAATAAAAGTGGCCAGTTTTCCCACATTTGTAGCACTTTTCAATTTTTTTTTATTTCATTCGAATCAAGGCCACTTGGAGATTCTATGACCAAAATTTGAGCTCTCCACGACAAACTTGAAAAATCGTCAAAAAAAAAAGTCGGCCATTTTGAAAAAAAAATGGCGGCGTCAAAAACTGCCCAGAGTTTTCTATGACATTTGGTCGAACACTCCCCGGCTAACTCCAGCCGTTTGGCCAGGCCGTCCGACATTTTTTTACCCGGAACCGGTAGACCGACCGTCTGGTCTATCCGGGGTCGCAGGACCAAACTCTATACGACCACACCAAACACTGCCACCTTCAAATCCCCCTTCTGCCCATTTTTTGAAAAATGTCAGTCGGGTTGTAGCTTTATATTATATAGATTTTGATGATTCAAGTATTGAAAGTTTGTACTTCCGTACAAGCTTCCGTACTTCGGTGAACGAGTCCGACTCGCACTTGACCGGTTTTATTCATACATCATAAGTTCATAATCTCTGTCTGAAAAACTGTCTTTAAAACAAGAGGAATATACCTGGATAGAAAGTGCTTTGCCAGAGATATAAATCGTTATCTTTCGCTAGCAAGTAGGTACTCTGTGCAAAAAGGTTTTATCATGCAGTTCTGAAGCGCAAAGTTAAATTTTACCGTCGCCAAGGCAATACAATAAAATTAAGTTTTCTCCTCTGCATCAGACTGAATTCATATTGAAATGAGGTTGGTTAGTGAAAATAAAAGGATAAAAGTAAAAAAGCAGTTTCAACTAGTTTAAGTTTCTCCGCGTTGCGCACAGAGAATCAAATCCTGCAGAAGTCTGAGTGGTAGGTAGTTCAAAATTAATTATTGTTTGTAAAATAGAGACTCAATCGCGTACAGCCTGGCGAAAAAGGCTAGAAATTAAAAACATCATGATTTTGTCCCGTTTTTTCACATATGTACCTATTATTAGATATTTAGACATTAAGTATGCTAATTGACACTTGAGCCAATAATAAGGTAATATGGATTTTTGAACGCACACTTAGATTGTTTCTTTTTTTTAAATTATGACAAGTCATAGACTTTGCCGCATTTTCCAAGCGACATGACAGTGACGTTTTGGTTTTGACGTGGGGTTTTTTGGTGGCGAGGAGACGCCGGTTGTGATTTAGGAGATTTACTGAGATTGTCTTGTTAAACATTTAAAAACCTTGTAAAAGTGAAATAAAAACTAATTATAACTCAAGAGTGTTTTACTTGGCTCTTTTATCAGAAGTGACAAGTCGAAAATGGGCCGTAATCGGAAGAAAAGTAAAAAGCGATCTCGACACTGGTCAAGCTCCGAGACTTCCTCAAGTTCGACTTGTTCGGAAGAATACGCTCACAAACGTAATAAGACTCGAAAACGCAGTAGACGTCATCGTAGCCGGCACCGTTCATCGAGCCGTATGACACGAACGCGAACGCCGTCAGGTCGAAGATCTTTGGTGTCAGTGGAGCGCCAAATACCATTGTCAGCGTTGTCACAGCCGCAGACGTCGTCTACACCTTTTCTGCGACCACCGTTGTCCAGCATAGTGTCTGCGCAGAACACGACTCCGATGGTTGGTGAAGTTAGTGATGGTAGTCGTATACCTGTGGTGATCGGTGGTAATAGTGATAATCGCAGTGTTAACGGCAGTGATGTACCTGTGGGAACTTTTCATGGACAACCGGAACATCAAACACAAGGTCAGAGCATGTTACCTTCAAATGTGCTATTAAACTTGAAAGACATTTCCCAGTTGTTACAAACTTTCGGAAAACCCAACACACCATCAACTTTTAATAGCAACATGACAATAATTCCAGAATTTGATCCAGCAATAAAAAACAATCGTATTGAACAGTGGATATTAAAAGTTGATGAGTGTGCAAAGATATATAATTGGGACGAAGCCCACATTATTCATTATGCACTTCCTAAGCTAGTTGGGAGTGCAAAGGTTTGGTATCAAGGCCAGGCTTCCATCTTGCACACCTGGGCAGAATGGCAAACAATGTTAAAGAAAGCTTTTCCCGCAGAAACCAACTATGGGGTACTCTTAACAGAAATGTTACAAAAGCGGTTAAAGAATGGTGAAAAATTAGACAGTTATTTTATGGAAAAAATGATGCTGCTTAATGCTTGTGACATTTCTGGTAAGAAAGCAGTAGATTGTATAATTTTAGGAATAGATGATCGTACAATTCGAGCAGGTGCTTCATCTGCCCGATTTTCTCAACCTGAAGACCTTTTAAAATACCTTAAAGATGTATGCACAGAAAATTCAGATATGTTCAAAACTAGGGGTGCGTATACATTCAATAAAACAAATGGATTGGGACAAAAAACAACACCAGGAACTACTAATTCAGAAAATAACTTTTTATGTTTCAACTGTAAAGACAAGGGACACAGGGTTAGAGAATGTACTAAACCCATTATTAAATGTACCATTTGTAAAAGATTTGGTCATACTGATGAAAAGTGTAAATTTAAGACAAACAACAGTGAAAAACGTGTACTGTGTATTGATAGTGCAATTCCCAAAAATGCAAAATATTACAAACCAGCACTGATTAATAAAAAACATACAGTAGAATGTTTTGTTGATTTGGGAAGTGATTGCTCACTTATAAAAAAGGATCTGGTGGAAAAATTAAACTTACCAATTGTATATGACAACTTACCAGTAGTTCTGAGTTCTGGGTCAACTATTCCATTATTGGGAACAACCACTTTTACTGTAAAAATTGACTCTGTAGAAGCCAGTATTGATGCTCATGTTGTTGAGGATAGGTATGTACATCGATCAATATTAATTGGACAAAATTACACTGAATTACCACAAGTAGTAATTACTAAGACTGGTACCACATTAAATATCATGTCTCGCTTAGTTGACTGTGAATTACCACAAGTTGAACCTGAACAGTTAGAAAACCAAAAATCTCCATTGTATGTGTCACATGATTCCGAAATAAGTGAAATAGGTATTTTAGAGTGTTACAGTAAAAACATAATTAGCAGTGATATATATATAAAAGGTAGTTATCGTAATATCAATGGCATGGAATACTGCATTCAGGAGGGAATTTACAAATTAAAAGATGGAAAATGCAATATAGTTATTTTGAATCTCAGTGAATCAAAACGCACCTTGTATTTCATTAAAGACGCTGTGATAGCTCGGGCATATACAATATGCCCTGATGACACTTTATCACAAAATTCAAAATGTGAGGTTCAAAATGTAAGGTTAATTCAAACTGATATACCAATGCAACCACTAACCTTAGACGATATCCATTTAAATTCACAACTAAATAATGATCAAAGACAGACTGTCCTTGAATTAACTAATAAATACCGAGATTGTTTTGCACAAAACTTATCTGAGTTAGGCTGTACAAATTTAACAGAATTAGACATTAAATTGACAGATGATATACCGGTGATGTACAGACCATATAGATTAAGTCAATCAGAGAAAGGCATTGTTCGTGATATGGTCCAGGAACTTTTAGATAATAACATCATAGAGGAATCAGATTCGCCTTACGCAAGTCCTGTTATTTTAGTATCAAAGAAAACAGGAGGTTACCGTTTATGTGTGGATTATAGAGCCCTTAATAGGAAAACTATAAAAGACTTGTACCCATTGCCACGCATAGATGATCAGATTGATCAATTGAGTGGGAACAAGTATTTTATAAGTCTTGATATGGCAAGCGGCTACTATCAAATACCAGTGAAAGATGAGTGCAAACATCTGACTTCTTTTATAACACCTGATGGATTGTATCAATTTTGCAGAGCTCCGTTTGGTTTAGCAAATTGTCCTGCAGTGTTTCAGCGCACAGTAAATAAAATGCTTAGTAAGTCAAAAGATAAGTGTGCTGTGGCATATATGGACGATTTGCTAATTTCGGGAAAAACTTTTGAAGAATGCATCAATAAGCTTGAACAAACGTTCGCTTTATTAAGAGAAGCTGGTTTAAAATTAAATATAAAGAAATGTAGATTTTTTGAAACAGTCATAGAATATTTGGGACTTGAAATATCAGAAAATGGAGTGCGACCGGGTAAAGGGAAGATGAATGCAGTGGAATCATTTCCAGTGCCCAAAAACGTTCACCAGGTGCGACAATTTATAGGGTTGGCTAGCTATTTTCGGAAATTTATTGAAAGGTTCTCTGTTATAGCTAGGCCTTTGACTGATTTGACTAGAAAAAATATACCATGGACTTGGAACGAACCACAGCAGTCTGCCTTTGATACACTCAAGCAGAAATTAATAGAACGCCCAATTCTAACTATTTATAATCCAGAGTATATAACAGAATTACATTGTGATGCGTCCAAATCGGGATTGGCTGGAATTTTGTTCCAAAAAGAGACTGCAACATCAAGTTTGAAACCAGTAGCATATTTTAGTCGTAAAACTACAATTGATGAGGAGAAATTACATGCATATGAACTGGAGACGCTTGCAGTGATTGCATCACTGCATCGTTTCAGGGTCTATTTATTAGGACGACAATTTAAGGTTATTACTGATTGCAACGCTCTACGGTCAACCTTCACAAAAAGAGATATTATTCCCCGGGTAGCACGATGGTGGATAGCGTTGCAGGAGTATACTTGTGACATCGAATATAAACCAGGTCATACCATGAATCATGTGGATGCTCTTAGTCGGAATCCGGTGGCCATCGATGATGACAAGGATGTGAACGATCATATTACTACTCGTGTACTTCAAATATCACAGGAAGATTGGTTACTTAGTTTACAAATGACAGATCCTAAAATAACTCACATTCGAGCTGCTTTAGAGGATCCTCAATATAAAGAACTTGTTGATATAAAACAAAATTTTGTGATCAAAAACAACCGTGTGTATCGAAAAGTTGGGGACAATCTAAAGTGGGTAGTGCCAAAAGGGGCTAGATGGCAAATATGTCAACGCAATCACGATGAAATAGGACATTTTTCAATAGAAAAAACATTAGAAAAAATAAAAAAAGATTTTTGGTTTCCTAAAATGAAAAAATTCATCACTAAATATGTAAGGTCGTGTTTGCATTGTGCATTTGCCAAAGAGCCTGCCGGACCGAAAGAGGGATATTTACATAGTATCTCCAAAGTAGATATCCCATTCCACACTATACATGTGGACCATTTGGGTCCATTTGTGAAAAGTGGATTCGGTAATCAGTACATCCTTTTGATCATCGATGGGTACACTAAGTTCTGTGTTATAAAACCTGTACGGAATACAAAGTCAGGACCGGCTATTAAAGCAATTAAAGATGTAATTTACAATTACGGGTATCCAGCTCGAATTATATCAGATAGGGGAACTTGTTTCACGTCAGCAGAATTTAGTAAATTCTGTCAAGAGTTCGAAATATCTCATGTTCTCAATGCCGTATCGTCACCACGGGCAAACGGCCAGGTCGAGCGATACAATCGCACGGTTTTGGATAGTCTTAGAGCATATACTGACAGTATGGGAGAAAATAAATGGGATTTGAATTTAGGTAAAATACAATGGGGACTCAATAACACACTTAATAAAGGTATTGGAAAAACACCAGCAGAAGCTCTGTTCTGCAAAAGGCCTTTGAGCAAAGGAGAGGGACTGTTAGGTGAATCAACATTAGAAATACGACGTAATGACAAAGAAGTAGAGTTAATTCGTAAAGAGATTAATGAACATGTAGGTAAGGACCAATCACAACAACGTTCGCGTTTTGACAAAACGCGTAAGAAGCCGACTATTTATGCAGTTGGTGATTTGATAAAAATATTAAAGAACACGCCATCTAATGATGGTAAAAGTCGAAAGTTATTACCTAAATTTGCGGGGCCTTATAAAGTTAGCAGAGTGTTAGGTAACGATCGGTACGAGGTAACAAATATACCAGGATCAAATATTACGCGAGGTAAATACAAAAATGTTTGGGCTGCCGATCGCATTCAGCCTTGGATATCAGTAGCACAAGAGGATAGTGATTGCAATGATGATGAGTCAGATTCGGTCGAAGAATGAATGAATATTATATGGTTTAATAATACGATACTATGTTGATTTATTTTAAGATGAAAATTTAATAGTAATGAATGATTATAGTTATGTTACGGAAAAGTTATACTGTTTCAGTTACCTAACAGTATTGAGATATTTTGTGAGAAAATGTGCCATATCTATTTTATGAGAAGAAAATTGTTTTTGTATTACTGCATTATCGCAAACCGGTATTGTTAATGTTATTGAATCGTTGACAAATGATAATTTATGTTGATGTTATAAGCTGAATGGGGAGGTTCACACGGACACACTAGGGACTAGTGTGGTACGGAGTGAAATGTCATTCATGATAATATGTTGATGTTATAAGTTGAATGGGGAGGTTCACACGGACACACTAGGGACTAGTGTGGTACGGAGTGAAATGTCATTCATGATAATATGTTGATGTTATAAGCTGAATGGGGAGGTTCACACGGACACACTAGGGATTAGTGTGGTACGGAGTGAAATGTCATTCATGATAATATGTTGATGTTATGAGCTGAATGGGGAGGTTCACACGGACACACTAGGGACTAGTGTGGTACGGTGTGGATAATACGAGCTGAATGGGGAGGTTCGCAGTGAAATGTCATTCATGATAATTTGTTGATGTTATGAGCTGAATGGGGAGGTTCACACGGACACACTAGGGACTAGTGTGGTACGGAGTGAAATGTCATTCATGATAATTTGTTGATTTTATGAGCTGAATGGGGAGGTTCGCACGGACACACTAGGGACTAGTGTGGTACGGAGTGAAATGTCATTCATGATAATTTGTTGATGTTATGAGCTGAATGGGGAGGTTCACACGGACACACTAGGGACTAGTGTGGTACGGAGTGAAATGTCATTCAGGAGAAAATGTTGATGTTATAGATTTATATTATTGCATAGACTGATTGAAAAGGACTGAATCATATAACCACAGATAAGACTGAACTAATGTATGTATGATGTAAATGTAATTCAAGCTACTGCACCAAATTCATATTGGTTTTGAATGAGACAAATGTGTAAAATACTTTAATATGTATAATGATATTGACTCATGATATATGAGACAAAATAAAGTCGTGAAAACGGCTATACCAGATAGAGTTTGAGGACAAACTCCTAGATTTGTCAGGTTGGCCGAATATTAGATATTTAGACATTAAGTATGCTAATTGACACTTGAGCCAATAATAAGGTAATATGGATTTTTGAACGCACACTTAGATTGTTTCTTTTTTTTAAATTATGACAAGTCATAGACTTTGCCGCATTTTCCAAGCGACATGACAGTGACGTTTTGGTTTTGACGTGGGGGTTTTTTGGTGGCGAGGAGACGCCGGTTGTGATTTAGGAGATTTACTGAGATTGTCTTGTTAAACATTTAAAAACCTTGTAAAAGTGAAATAAAAACTAATTATAACTCAAGAGTGTTTTACTTGGCTCTTTTACTATGTTTATTTAGAAAGTGACGACACTTCCAACTATGTAGGTTTTACATAAATTGTTTAAATTATAAATGAAAACCGTTTCAAATTAAAACAATATAAAAAAAATTTGGTTTCTAACCACGATATTTCGCCAGGTTTTTCTTGTAGACAGATTAAGACGATACGGTAGGGGTCAATTCTCCATACAAACGCTCTCGACTATTTCCTCCCTGGTTTTTGAAGATAGAGCAATGACTTTTTCAACACAGATTGTTATTATTTTTATCTGTGTCGGACCGTTTTGATTTTTTTGATATTCTGCTCTTTAAAGATTCTAATAGAGCCAATCAAAAATTTCCAAAAACGGCCTTTTTCATTGTGGCGCAAAAAAAGGTGTGATACTCAAGATTGGTAGCAATTAACCAAAAAAGCTAAACCGTCCGACATAGATTATTTAATTGTTATTCAGATTCTTAAATTTCGTTCCGATTGATTAAGTTTTGAAGGAGGAAAGAGTCGAGAGCGGAACCTCGATTTTAAAGATTTTTTTGAAATATCTTTTGACTGAGTTGTTCTTAATGGACAATTTTTCTTCGATAAATCTAGTTAATAGCACTTGTATATTTAACTAAAATTCCCAAGTTGAAAGGGACCTTTCCATTTTAGCATTTTCGCTACCGTATCCTCTTAATGAACAATCTCTGTAAAAAATACCAAAAAATTTGCTTTGTTAGGTTGGTACCTACTTATAATAATGTAAGGAGCGTAAAATTATAGTTTATCCACTAACTTAACTAAGCATTACGTTTTCTGTGTCTTAAGCATAGAGGAATAAGTAAGGGAAGAGTTGTAACTCCATTTTTTTTTTCCTCCTTGCGTTATCCCGGCATTAGCCGCGGCTCATGAGAGCCTGGGGTCCGCTTTGACAACTAAGTTGTAACTCCATACACCAGTAAATGCGAGTTATTTGTGTAGGCATAGTTAAGTGACATCTAGCGACAATTACGCTTCAATCACGCGTCAAATAGCGTGAATTATCAGTACCACTACTCGATACTAGGTGTCACAGTGTCTCGTCTGCCAATATTTTAATATTCGGACAGTTTACAACTTGTATTACAAGCAGAGTAAAGGCCTTTACTCGTCAAGAGGTCCTTAATAATACCAATACCTGAGACATTGTTAAGAAAATATTATTTTTAATATTAGCTAGCTATACCTACAATTATTCATGTCTGCATGAGATATAACTAATTGATTTAATGTTTTATTTAATTTATTGATGTAACGATAGAGTGTTTAATGTTTTAATGATGACTAATGTATTTATAATCAAGTTTAAATTATTAAGGAATTGAATGGCTTAAATAAATAAATAAATTACAAGCAGAAGGAATTGAAAACAGAATAGGTACTGATTAATACTATTGTAATATTAGGTAAAAATTGGTGAGCATTAGACTTTTCGTTCGTCGCGACATCTATTGACAAGTAGCAGTACTGATAATTTACGCTAGTTGACGCGTGATTGTCGCTAGATGTCACTTAACTATGCCTATAAAAATAACTCGCATTTACTGATGTATCGAGTTACAACTCTTCCCTTACTTTATTCCTCTATGGTCTTAAGCCACTGCGCCGCTAGTCCTTTAATAAGAATGATAATACCTTTTATCTATTTGGACTAAGCCGACTCATTAACTCCAACTTTATGCCGGGATTTCCATTCCTACCCTTTTGGACCACTCCATAAATATTATCCGTTTATTATTTAGTTAAATCGCAGTTTATGCGTTTCGTGTTTTTTTGCAGACACATTTAAGCCGTTCACATTATCCAATTTAAAAATACATTGAACTTAAGGTTTTTTATAACTCTGAACAAAAGCGAACTGAAGTCCTTAATTAGTCCCTTTAACGTTTAAGACGATACAGGAGGGGTCAATTCTCCATACAAACGCTCTCGACTATTTCCTTCCTGGTTTTTGAAGATAGAGCAATGATTTTTTCAACACAGTTATTATTATTTTTATCTGTGTCAGACCGTTTTGATTTTTCTGATATTTTCATTTTTAAAGACGCTAGAGCCAACGAAAAATTTCCAAAAACGGCTTTTTTCATTATGGCGCAAAAAAAGGTGTGATACTCAAGATTGGTAACAATTCTTTAGACAATTAAACATTAAATGGTTCGACACAGACTACGAGTATTTCATTGTTTTTCAGATTCTCAAATTTCGTTACGATTAACCCTTAATTAAGTTTTCAAGGAGGCAACAGTCGAGAGCGGAACCTCGATTTTAAAGATTTTTTTCTACTCCCGAACTGTTATACGTCATTTACACGGTCGTGCATAGATCTTTAAAACCCTACGTAAAGGTCTATTCCCCAAAGCCAGTCTCCGCCGGCTTTCCGCGCATGCGCGCAGTATCGAAAAAACTGAAAACGCATTGTTTGGCTCTGTAACCATGGCAACGCCTTATAACGACACTGCGCGAGTGCGCGGAAAGGCTTTGGGCAGCTGAGCTGACAGTGCAAACCTTTGCGTCAAAATACAGGAAGCAGTGTGAATTTCACGAAAGTTATTCAAGAAACCTATTAAAAACTAAGTGCATGGTCGTAGAAAAAGTATTGTATGCAACGGTGTTTAACTGGGTCAAAAAATACTCGTGTCGTCTCAATAACAATTTTCGGCTTCGCCTCAAATTGTTACCCAACGCCACTCGTCTTTTTTGACCTCCTTTAAACGCCTGTTGCATAAAATACTATTCCGCAATATCTTTTAACTGAGTTGTTTTTAATGGACAATTTTTTTCGATAAATCTAGTTAATAACAGTAGTATATTAAACAAGAATTCTCAAATTGAAAGGGGGGCTCCTCTCCATTTTAGCATTTTCGCTCCTGTAGCGTCTTAAGTTTATTAATATTTTTTGACAAGTTGGGCATAAATTTGCGGTAATGTAGTAGTGTAGGTAATAGAAGTGACCTTTGTGTAAAGCCTAAAGTATTTTTTATCGTGAGGCTTGAGTAGTTTGACCTTCTTTGTGTCAAACGCTTGACACCCGGTCCGTGAAGACATAATTATGATCTGTATAAAGGGTTTCAAATTTAAAGTTATTTAATAACTAAACTAGTAATATCTAAGGAGGTGATTACATTGCATTACATAGCTGACACAGCTGAAAATGATAGAGAGAAGTATACCTTCATTTTACTATAAACTGGTTCAAAGGTGTATTGTAGAATACTGACCACTTTGCTTGATAAGTGATTTCAATAGAGAGGAAGAGTGAGAAAATAAGTGACTTTCGATTTTATGTACCTACTAAAAAGTATTCGCTGTGGAGCTTGAGAACGGCAACATTGGTTCCTTGCCTTAGATTTGTCTTGTATTCGTAAAGTGTAGCGTTGGGCGACACGTAAGGTACCCCAACGCGTCCCGAGTCCTTTCATCGTAACGTACCCTTCCGTGGATATACGTATCAATAGGCCTTAAATAAATAATCAGAAACAAGGGCGGAAGGGCCTAAGTGTAGGACATTAACAAGGGTCCAGTCCAATTTTCGTCCTGTCCACGTTGATATATTGGGGCCGATGGGCCCGCCCGCGCCGACCGCCCGACGACACAACACAACTCATTTACTTTTTCACTAGACTCTGAGAAATAATTGTGACGGTTTAATAGGTCGTGCAGGGTGTTTACTGTTTACCTACACACCCACAGTCTTTAGACTTAGGATTTTGTTCATTGTAGGCACAAATGATTGGGAATTTTTAAATAATTATTTTACGACTCATCATTTTGTGTATTTATTTACGTACCATTCTATGACTTAAAATTCCTCAGTCTTGAAAAAGCTAGACGAAATATACTCTGGAATCTTTAACAATAAAGTTAGGATTTTTTTGTCTCATAACTAAAATATCATATTATTTAAAAAGGTACATCTAACGCATTCGCTAAATCAATTACGCTGTACGCTAATGCTAACTGCGGTCGATGCAGCTGGCCCTTTAGGTATTTTCCGTGAATAAATTATTATATCTCAAATCTAGGGTGAACAGTTGAACAGACATATTCTGGGCGAGCTCACTCCATCGTAGGCCACGTCTTTGCCTTTGGCTAGTCTGTGACCAAGAGTAAGCCCATATAAAGTAATAAAAAAAAAGTTCCTAACTTACAATAGGTAGTTACTTGTGGCAGTTATAGCAAGATATTCTGAGACGATAGGATAGGATGGGCTTCTGCGAGCTGTATTAGGTCTTCGCGACATGCTTAATAAGTAGAAACCGCGAAGGTGATAAATAATTAGTTCTTTGAGTCATTATCACAGACAACTCACGCTGATCATTAAGTGTCATAATTTTTAAGAAAAAAAAACCGTCGCCTTTCGGGTTCTGGTGAAAGTTACTTGCGAATGTTGGATTATGTAGAAATGTGTAGGTATTTTTTAAAACTGCTTTTAATGCTTTAATTATTAGATGGCAACATAAATGAATATACGTATAACGTTAAGGTTTGAGGAGTTTCCTCAATTCCTCATGAATCCGATATTATATTATAAGAAATCGAAGCTTGACAAACTTTGACTTGAAAATAAATAAATGTCACTGTTCTGAACTTAAATGCATGCTTTTCTTGCAAAAATACCAAAGTCACTTATGAGTATGCCGTTCAGATTTGAGGAGTACGGTTCTGACTATCATCAGCAGTTCCACTGCACCAAATGTCACTGTTCTGGACGCAAGTGCATGCTGTTCTTATAAAAATACCAAAGTCACTATAAGCGTGCCGTTCAGATTTGAGGAGTTCGGTTCTGACCATCAGCAGTTCCACTGTACCAAATGTCACTGTTCTAGACGTAAGCGCATGCTGTTCTTATAAAAATGGCAAAGTCACTATAAGCGTGCCGTTCAGATTTGAGGAGTTCGGTTCTGACCATCATCAGCAATTCCGCTGCACCAAATGTCACTGTTCTGGATGAAAGTGCATGCTGTTCTTATAAAAATACCAAAGTCACTATAAGCGTGCCGTTCAGATTTGAAGAGTTCTATTCTGGCCATCATCAGCAGTTCCACTGCACCAAATGTCACTGTTCCGTACCTAAATACATGCTGTTCCTTTAAAAACACAAAAATCACTATATGTATGCCTTTCAGATTCGAGGAGTTCCCTCGATTTCTCCAGGATCCCATCATCAGAACTGGGTTCTGAGAAAAATGGGACCAATCTGTATGCATATACATTCAATTAAAAAAAAAATTTGAAAATCGGTCCAGTAACGACGGAGATATCGAGGAACAAACATTAAAAAAAAAAAAAAAAAAAAAAACATACAGACGACTTGATAACCGTCCTTCTTGAGATATGAGGCGACGGTTAATAATTATACGCTATTGACACCTTGTATACAGACAGTGGTAACAATGCGTTTAAACCGATAATAATATGACCCATTAGCCATCATTGCGTGTATCAGCTAATCATAGTTAGGTATTTAAGGGAACTGCAAAATCAAATTTCGGAAATCTACAAAATCTCTAAAATTTGGAAATCCATAAATCATTTTACTTTGTAATTGTTTTTACTCATTACTCACATCGCTCATACTATATGAGCTGTCATTTCATTGCCGTGACAACTGGCAGTATTTTTAATTTATTTGTTTATTTATGCTTTATTGCACATAAAAAAAATAAGTACAAATGGTGGACTTAATGACTCAAGGCATTCTCTACCAGTCAACCTTTGGGTCAAAAAGAAACTTTTGATACGTGCAGGCATCGTGACAGAAAACAATCATCAGGTATCACTTTCTATTCTACTATTTACAAATTAAAACTATAGAGGTAATCATTAAATACTATAACCAGGGGATAAACTTACACTACTTACTTATTTTTTTGTTAGAAATATAAAGTATTTTTATTTGTTTTATCCATTAAATTACAAAAACAGGCATGGCTAAATTATAGTTATTTGTTATACAAGGGGGCAAAGTTGTATTTTAACGCCGAGTGTGGAATTGAAAAACGAGCAAGTGAAAGGATTCTATAGTTGAACCACGAGCGAAGCGAGTGGTTCGAGAATAGAATCCTGAACTTGCGAGTTTTTTAATACACGAGAAGTAAAATACATTTGCACCCGAGTGTAACACAAAACTTTTCCCCTCACTATAGCGAGGAAACTACAACGCAAAAAATGCATTTATCACTGCTTCCAGTAGTTCCACAGGTGGTAAATCATCTTTATTACTAGATTCACCTACTTTTATCAATTTTAAAGCAGTTAATTTGACTTTATTCAAGGTCAAATTACTTTACCCACTAGTGGATAAAATGCGTTTTTACCCGCTGGTATTAAAGGACAAAACGCGTGTTTCCGAGCTAGTGAGGGGAAAAATATGTTAGAACACGCTCCTTTAAAGTAGCCTACTTGCTGGTAACACACAACACACTGTATGTAGGTACTAGGTAGATAACGCTAATGTAGGAATGTACACTCAGTTCAACCTAACTTGTCCAATCATGTACACAAACACTGCTGGAAAACATTATCTCAATTTTCTCTGGAATTGCACATTAACCATCACTAAAAATGTTATGATATACTTAAATAAACTCACAAAGTATTGAAATCAATCAAAAAACCACTGAAAAATATCATTTCTAAAAAGATTTTCATCAATAATTGTAATTACGAACGGATGACATCAAAAACTCCTGACATTACGAAGTCTAAATTGTCTATGAGTCATAATGTTGGGATGACAACTTATCGTTATAGACTAAGAAAAGTAAGCTACCCTGGACATAATTCAATAACTCGTCCTTTTTGATATTTTATCGGGTATTATTATTAAGCATCAAATAGTAATTATGTACATAGATAAAAAAAAATACGATCGTATTCATATCTTATAAAAATCATGAGATATAGTTAGTACATTATCCAACTTTTCGCTAACAGCAAAATAGTTAACCGAAAACTTTGTTAGATTAACTTTGTGGTGCACTCAAATGCGATCAGTTATTTGCGATATTACAACGAAAATAAATCTGATTGTGTACTTTTTTTACCGTTTTCATTTAATGTGAATATCTAGGTAGGTAAAAATGGTGACCATGATATATATATCAATTTGCATTGTATTGAGTATATATAGACATTTAGCACCGATCTTAAACATATATTTTTAACGCTTATAGAAACATGAATTTCTCAGTAGGTATAAATTGTAACTGAGATTTTTTTGCTTAAGACCAGGTTTTTGTGTACTATAATCATGATTTTATCAAAATTAATACTGTGAAGGTCGCGCTTAAGAAACTGTAAATGTCAGTAATTTAAAAGGGTGCAAAGTTGTCGTAGAGCGGCTGGCGCGGGGCGGGGGGAGCGCGCGGGGAGCGGGCCGGGGAGAGCGCGCCGTGCACCGGCCGCGTCACCGCGGCGGATCGGTTTACATTGGTACCAAATTTCAGCTTTCTAGTGCTTACGGTTACTGAGATTATCCGCGGACGGACGGACAGACAGACAGGGGGAAACTATAAGGATTCCTAGTTGACTACGGAACCCTAAAAAACATTCAGTCGAATTGAGAACCTCCTACTTTTTTTGAAGTCGGTTAAAAAAACAACCTTTATTGCCGGCCGGCAAACGGCTAACCGATTGAAACAAAAACATAAATGAAAAGAGAGGGCGAACGGCGACACCTGCGTGTCGGCGATTTCAAAGGTAAGCGCACGTGCACCCGATCTCGCTACCTACGCCCAGGTGCGGGCGCGGCTTTCGACCTTCGTGCCGTGCAATAGAATACAATGTCGGCTGCTCGTGTGCGGTCTGTTTGTTTTATAGAGTGGCGGCATTTTCAACATCAAAGGGTGAGCCTATTTTGTGCAAAATTCTGTTATATCAATAACTTCTCACGTCACTAGATTATCGACTTTGAATGTCGAGTATATTTATAGTATCATCACTTTATTTCAGTGTACGAATTTCGTATGTGTTAAAAAATCATTGTTCTAGCTTCATAAACCAGGGAGGAAATAATGGAGAGCGTTTATATGTCTTGTTTTGCCTTAATTCAATATCATCACATATTTTTGTTGCTGATAAAATAATACATCCTATATATCAAGCGGCGCGCCACCTGTGCGACGCTCGAGTTGTGTCTGCTAGCGGCGCGTCGCTTGAGTTGCCTGCGCCGCCTGCGCCGCGCCGCTTCAGTGTAATTTAAAAAACGTCTCCTCAGTACATTTTGTATAGGAAAGACGTAAGACGCGCCTCAAGCGACGCCGCGCCCCGTCGCCGCCACTGCGCCGCCGCCACCTCGTTAAATTACATTCAGGCGGCGTGGCGGAGACGTCCGTTGCGCGCCCCGAGACACGCGACGCTCTGGTGTGGTCGGTCACTAAGGGTGCATTGGGGTGATTTCGAATCACAGAAATACTCGGGTAATGTCGAAAGGGGTTCTTGATATGATGGAATAAGTTGTAATTTTTATGTGACTTTCGAAATTAGACGACTTTCGAAATTACCCCGTTGCACCCTATTACTTAATGGCCTCATAAACGGTATGATTTATTCATTTAAACATTATTGCACAGTAAAAAAATTTACAAAAGGCGAACGTAATACCTACCAAAAGGCATTTTATCTTTACGATCGGTCGTAAGACATTAATCGAAACGACCGATCGGACCAATCGACAGTGTATTTTTTTTATTTTAATATCGTTATCGTTAACGATATCATTGTTCGCATATGATATCGGACATCGTAGCAAAATCCTGTGCAATCATGAATATCGCAACGATGGATCAAAAGTGTGTGGCCGCTGGCGACCAACGATTCGATTTTAGGTTTTAGTGACATACCTATTAAACCTGGCGTTAACTAGGCTTGCGGAATCGAATCGAAAAAAAAACTGCCTTCTATACATTTACTTTGAACAGCGAATTCGATTCATCGCATCGGCAATGAATGCAATCTCATCGTAAATATAGGCGATGTTGAACGTACATGTGCATCAGCCACTACATTTAATATAAATAAAATCCCATAATAATAAAATAAATAAATAAATAAATAAATATTATAGGACATTCTTACACAGATTGACTGAGCCCCACGGTAAGCTCAAGAAGGCTTGTTGTGGGTACTCAGACAACGATATATATAATATATATAAATACTTATATACATAGAAAACATCCATGACTCAGGAACAAATATCTGTGCTCATCACACAAATAAATGCCCTTAGGGCCTTATCACACTTGCGATTTACAAGCGAGGTGAAAGCGAAGCGAGCGCGCAGCGAGTTCGTCGCGAGCCCGTTACCAATTCGCAGCGAGTGCGTCGCGACTTCGCCGCGAGCGCGCAACGATTTCGTAGCGAGTTCGCCGCGTCTAGATATGCTGTATCTTCGTCAGCAAAATTCATTTCTACCCACTTTAGTTTAATCCTATCATTTGTAGTAGTTTATTATCTACGAGTGTGAGCGGACAGTAACAATAATGGCGGAACAATCAAACACTGTTGGAATCGATATCGAGGCATTTATAAAATTTAAAAAATTTTTGATTCGTTCACAAAACAGCACATAATAGTCGCTCTCTTGCAGTCGATTACTTAAAAATGGATCCTCCCAAACACGCCGTTTCTGCTTTAGTTATCGTTTCTTACTTCTTCGAAGCAATAAAGCTAACAGAAGTGTTTCGTCGTCGGAATCCATTATGTAAGTGACTGTCTAAGACGCAGATCACTTTCAGCGAATACGCAGCGTATTCGTTACGCGCTCGCGGCGAATTCGCGACGCACTCGCTGCGAATTAGTTACGGGCTCGCGACGAACTCGCTGCGCGCTCGCTTCGCTCTCGCCTCGCTTGTAAATCGCAAGTGTGATAAGGCCCTTACCGGGATTCGAACCCGGGACTGCGGCGTAGCAGGCAGGGTCACTACCGACTGCGCCAGACCGGTCGTCTAATAATAACTTGCAGCACAGAATATATATTAGTACAAGTATAAAAGACTCACTGCTTTGCTTTGTGGTTCACAAAATGCCGCCCGCTCTTCATAATTCTTACCTACATCCTACATACATTCAATAATCACAAAATTACAATTTTGAAAAAACCCCCGACCGCGACCTAGTGGACCGATTTTCATGAAACGTGGCTAAGAACACTCCCGACTAACTCAGCTTTCAGACAAAAAAAACTAAATCAAAATCGGTTCATCCATTCGAGAGCTACGATGCCACAGACAGACAAATAGACAGACAGACAGACAGATAGACATACACACAGACAGACACGTCAAACTTATAACACCCCTTCGTTTATGCGTCGGGGGTTAAAAACGGACCTAACGCGAGCAGACGACATTGAGTTCTACTGCCCCGCGAGAAGGTCGCCATCTACTGCCGCCGTCATGTCCTTGTAGGCCTTCTAGCTCGGCGAAAGAATCGTGATCGCGGAGTGCGCGGGCCCTGATTATAATTATTTTGTCCAGTTATTATAATAAAATAACCTATACAAAAAGTACCGATAGAATAGGTATTCTAATCTATATTATAATCTATCTATAGTTCTAAATTGAAAGTGTCGGACAACAAAGTGAAAACAACTTGGAGTATTATAAATAAAGAAGCTGGTAAATGTAAATCACGCGATTGTCAAGTCAACATTGTATCAGATAATCAACAAATAGTGTCGAACAGCGATGTTGCCTCGGCATTCGAAGATTATTTCTCAAACATAGCCGTTAACACCACAAAATGTTTACATTCTTCTGCGGCTCAAGCCCATTCATTACTTTGTGCTAATGTTAAGAAATGTAATAATTCATTTGAATTTAGTCAAGTAGACTCTGTAAATATTGTTAAAACATTCAAGTCACTCAATTTAAAGAAAACGGAAGACTTATGGGGAACATCAGTTAAAGTAATTAGTCATGTCATAGATATAATAGCACCTTACTTGGCCGTAATATATAATATTTCAATTTCACAAGGCACCTTTCCAGATCTTATGAAATGTAGCAAAGTCATACCGCTTTTTAAATCGGGTGATTCGAGTGATATAACCAATTTCCGTCCCATATCAATACTTCCTGTTCTAAGTAAAGTCTTTGAGAAGCTAATGTTAAATGATCTACTGGGACACTTCAACAGACATAGATTACTTACAAGGAAACAGTTCGGTTTTACAAGGGGCCGTTCCACGACCGATGCTGCTTCGGTACTCATTAAACATATATATAATATTTGGGAAAATTCTTGTGATGCAATTGGCATATTTTGTGATCTTTCAAAAGCCTTTGATTGTGTGGATCATGGAACGCTCATTTTGAAATTAGAACACTATGGTTTGTCTATAAATGCCCTAAACTTTATGTCTTCTTACCTTAGCAATAGAACACAAACAGTAGTTGTTAACAAAACTCGCTCTAGCGGGACTGTTGTCCAATTAGGGGTGCCACAAGGCTCAATTTTAGGTCCATTCCTGTTTTTGGTTTATATAAATGATTTGCCATGTATAGTAAAAAACTTTTGTGAAATAGTACTTTTTGCTGATGATACATCACTGCTTTTTAATGTTGACCGAAAATCTACGGATTACAATGTAATTAATAGCACGTTAGCTGATGTACTGCAGTGGTTTACTGTCAACAATTTACTTCTTAATTCTAAGAAAACCAAATGTATTCGATTCTCTCTGCCGAATGTTAAACCAATCGATACAAAAATACTTTTGAATGATGAATGCTTAGAGATGGTAGATACAACACTGTTCCTTGGCTTAACATTGGACAAAAATCTACAATGGAGTCCTCATATAAGGAAACTAGCAAGCAAATTAAGTTCAGCCGCATACGCCGTTAGGAGAATCAGGCAACTGACTAATGTTGAGACAGCTCGCCTAGTGTATCATAGTTATTTTCACAGTGTAATGTCATACGGTATTCTGGTTTGGGGCAAAGCAGCTGACATACAGACTATCTTTGTATTACAAAAGAGAGCCATTCGTTCTATTTACAACTTAGGAACACGTGAATCAGTAAGAGAACTCTTCAAAGAAATTAATATCTTAACTGTAGCTTCCCAATACATTTATGATAGTATAATTTATGTTGTTAAGAATTTAGACTGTTTCACTAAGAATTCTGATATCCATAATTATAACACTAGAAACAAAAATAAGCTTGCCATAAAGAAGTTTCGTGTCCGTAAAGTACAGAAGTCATTTGTTGGGCAATGCATTCATTTTTATCTGACACTGCTTTGAGATTACCCCTCCCAGCTCTTAAGAACTACTTAAAAAAATCATTGATGTTAAAGGCTTATTACAGAGTCGAGGACTATTTGACAGACAAACATGCATGGCCCGAACCAGAAACTACAAAAAACGAATAGCAATTAAAATAATTGTATTATGTATAGAGGACACAGTTCAGATAAGAAAGCACATCAAATATTTTATATTTTATGTTGTGTAGGTAAATTACATATTTAATGATATTGAGATTCATATTATCTTTTTCTTCTGTGACAATTTGATATGTTTTCTCTGAAGAAGAACGACGTATTATTAAGCAATAATATAATTTATTGAAATTAATTTCCATAGAGTACCTAGTCTGTTCATATTCTTTGATGAATACTTTTGCATGTTAAATTGTATTCTTGTTATTTAATGCATGTTAGTTATAAGATGTAATGTTTTGAAAAGAAGTTGCCCGCCGAGTTTCTTGCCGGTCCCATAGTGGATACCCCCCTCCCAACTGAGGGGGGACTGAAATCTTCTCGAGGCTGAGGCGTAGGGTTAGAGCCGGCGTAGCTTTATTTGACGTTCATATGCGCATTGTAATATGCCTACTTGAAAAATAAATATTTCATTTTCATTTTCATTTTCATTATATCTGCATAGAACTATTTAAAACAAACCACAAAAGTTCATAGTTGATCGTTATTGGTACAGTCAGCAACTCAGCTGTGAATACAGATAAAGTGGCAAATATATGTATACACACACCTTAATGTACCAAGTACCAACACTTGTACAGGAAATAAAATACTCTATACATATTTTTGGCACTTTGTCTTGCCAGCTGTGTTGTTGACTGTACACGATCTAAAAAGGAGCCGAACGGTTATTATAATTATACGCGGTGACTTGCGTAGTCGGCGGCCGCGCGATACATAGTGCTGTCTCTGTTCAGGCCCCGTAGCCGAATGGCATTTCTCCGACGCGAAACGAAAACGAAACGCAGTCTGGCTCTGTCGCGCCAATGCGCAAGAGCGATAGAGATAGATATCTACTAGCGTTTCGTTTCGTGAGCGTTTGTGCCATTCGCCTATTACGCACCCTGTTCTCACTACCACGAATTTGAAGAACAATATTGCTGTCTCTCTCAATCTTTAGGCGTCATTCATATATTACGTCATACTAAATGTGACAATCCATGTTAAAGGATTAAAAAAGCGTGACATTGGGGGGTCCAAATAGTAGTCCATAAACCACGTCTTTGACCAACGTGAGTGATATCTCTGTCACTCTTTACGTCTTTACTAACAGAAATTTAAATGACAATAGTGCTATCTCTGTCACTCTTTACTAACAGAAATTTAAATAACAAAAATGCTATCTCTGTCACTCTTTACTACCAGGAACTTAAATTATTATAGTGCTATCTCTGTCACTCTTTACTATCAGGAACTTAAATTGTTATAGTGCTATCTCTGTCACTCTTTACTACCAGGACCTTAAATTATTATAGTGCTATCTCTGTCACTCTTTACTGTGTGCGGGAAGTGCACATACCACGAGTTTGACTAACATGAGTGCTATCTCTATCACACTTTACTACCAGGAACTTTAATTATGATAGTGCTATCTCTGTCACTCTTTACTACCAGGAACATAAATTTTATTATTATAGTGCTATCTCTGTCACTCTTTACTACCAGGAACTTAAATGATTATAGTGCTATCTCTGTCACGCTTTACTGTGTGCGGGAAGTGCACATACCACGAGTTTGACTAACATGAGTGCTATCTCTGTCACTCTTTACTACCAGGAACTTAAATGATTATAGTGCTATCTCTGTCACTCTTTACTGTGTGCGGAAGTGCACATACCACGAGTTTGACTAACATGAGTGCTATCTCTGTCACTCTTTACTTCTAGGAACTTAAATATTTTTTTCGGTTTCGCTTTCGGTTTTGGTCTTGGTTTCGGTGTCGGTTTTGGTGTAGGTTTCGGTGTCGGTTTCGGTTTCGATTTCGGTTTTCGTTTCCATTCCCGTTTTGGTTTTCGTTTTCGTTTTCAGTTTTGTTTTTGTTTAAACTAACAGTAGAACTAAAACTAAAACCAAAACCAAAACCAAACCAGAAACGGGAAACCGAACACGGGAAACTGGATATCGGATACCGTATATCGGATACTGGTTACCGGTTACTGTCTACCGTTTACCGGATACCGGTTACCGTCTACCGGTTACCGGATACCGGTCACCGTTTACCGGATACCGGTTAACGGTCATTGGTTACTGGTTACCAGTTACCGGTCACCGAATACCGGAGACCTGTCACCGGTTACCGGTTAACGGATACCGGTTACAGGATACCGGTTACCGGATACCGGTTACCGGATACCGGTTACCGGATACCGGTTACCGGATACCGGTTACCGGATACCGGTTACCGGATACCGGATACCGGATACCGGATACCGGATACAGGATACCGGATACCGGGTACTGGTTACCGGGTACCAGATACCAGAAACCAGGTTTTGATTTCTGGTTTCTCATGTTACAACGTGTATAGATTAGTCGATACAAAGTCGGACACTTCCGATTAGGCGATTTCGGCTCGCATTGTTACGCAGCATTCGAGTGTTGAGTTTCTCACACATGAGGCCCCCTAAGGTAATGGCGCCTATTAACGTGGTACTTAAGGCAGATTTCAAAAGATACCAAAAAATTAAGGGTATCAAAGCTCATTAACGACCACAAATATTTTTTTTATGGAAGAGTATTTATTGAACTATTAGTTTTGAAGAGTTTTAGGATAATTTTAGTTTATTATATGTCATAAAATGATTATTGAAGCCAACATACCTAAATTTTCTATTACCGTGGTAATGAACAGGTTGCAGTTCTATTAACGCGAATTGAGATTTCATTACCGAGGGTATGAATGACAGTGTTTTTCTGCCATCGGTAAATAGAAACCCATCTCAAAATTCGGAGCTTAATACCGACGGTTGAATATACAAATTATGACAAATACATATACCTATACTATCCTCCTTTATGAATACCCACAGAAGACTCAGTTTCACCTAAGAAATCTGTACTTACGATACACTAAATGTCATATTTTGATACAAGACTAATATGTCGCTCGGTAATAGATACTTCTATAGGAACCCATTACCGACCCAAACAAATATTGCATGGATCGGTAATAGATTCTTATATATTCTATTACCGAGGGTTATCTGATCGTACCATCGGTAATAGGCATAAATTGGAGTATTATAAAATCTAATTCCGACCCATAAAAACAAAGTCATACAGATGTATTTTCATTACAAATCAAAATAAAATATTGCAACCTTATATTAAAACCAAGTTTACATAACTGGTAAGTAAGCATCAGACTTTATGTCAATGTTTAAAAAAATTGACAAATTAACGGTTTTCATAGAAACTACGAAATCAGTCATGAAGTTTTTGCTAAAAATTAAGGTTTTGTTGAATAATTTTCATACCGCGTAAATAGTTCTTTGATAGCGTGAATAGATCAAGATTGAAACAACTGTAAGACATTATATAACTGATCACATATACTTAAAATAAAGCAAAAAGAACTAATATCACTACTTTAACTATTACCGTGGTATACCACAGTAATAGAATCTACTCACGAAATGGCGCCTTTCACCGCTGTCTTTTAATTTCCACTTTAAACACATTTCCAGGCTAAACAATACGTAAAAAGTACTCAGAAGTCATGTAGAAAACTATAAACAATAATTTGAAATGCATAACTTTCACCTGTTTGCCATTATTATTACATAAACTACTAAATGAGATTGGAGTTCACTTAGGTTTAGCGTCACACGTCAGTATGACACAAACTTTTCTCGCGGCCCCGTGGCAAAAACTGTCAAATAGCGAGCGTCTTCTTTCATTCACACTCTCTATCGCCTATATGTGCGTTAGTCAACTAAACAGGCTTCCTTTGTGTGAGTAACTTTTTTTAAGAAATTGGTCGGTTTGCCTATAAAATGCGTATTTGCAAATGCGGCGGTAATGGACGTCGATTTCGATACCCGCGTTGATAGCCGCCGTTACCTTAATTTGTACCACTCATATTATTGATTTGACTCTCGCAACACAAACACCTCATGCCCACACAAATACACACAAAATAAAATCATTCACAAACTTCAAATCATTCAAAAACTCAACTGTCACACGTGCTCCTCGCGGTCCTCTAAGAACTCCCTCGCGAGAGTCGACACTTCAAAATGAAGCGACATCGCATCGGCTCATCGTCCACAAATCCGAAAAGATCCACCGATAAATTTGTACCGGAAAGACCTCACCGTGACAATGTCACATTACCCAAATTACTTCAAAAATCCTCTGAAAGTGAAACAGTTCATTAGGTTTACCGTAAGAGTGAGTGAGACAGACACGCACTGTGCTTCAAATTTGCCTCGCCAAAATACGTTACACACGACTCGAAAGAATACAGTATTAAGCGCCGCAAGCTTTCATACATATTACGTTGTTGTGATCCAAGCATCTCGTCAAGCTCGATAGGTACTATTATTGAGCTAACGACTTGACCAGTTTAACGTGACCTATCGGACTAATTGATTTGTATGACTTTTGTCACTTGTAATAAGGGAGCTCTCTTATACTGGACGGTGAAATATTTGTTATCGAAGCGTTTTGAAAACGCGGCGCCCTTGATATCAAAAATTATTCAAAGTTCGTTTTTTTTTTTTTTTAAATTGAATCGGAACCCTAATTTGATTAATAATTTGTATTTTAACTATCACTAATGATACTTTATACGACAGAAAAAGAAAATTACGGTTACCGAATTATGTCCAGGTCAAGCTATTTTTACTGGCCTATTATGAACGATCGATATGAACGTTTGAGTTTGTGTAGCTTTGAAAAAGTGCGTTGATATTAATTACAATAATTTATCAGATTTTTTACCGACTTCTTTACGTTTTATTTCCTACCTCTTTACAATAAATATTTTACTATCAGTATATTTTTTGTTGTATTAATGTTAATGTTAGGTACTATAAAATGAATACTGTACTAGCCTTTTCCATAGGATTGTTGCAAATGTGACGAAACCTAACAAAATTTAGTTTTTACATAAATATTGTGTGACGTAAAATTGAAAATCCTCTGATGACGTTAGCAGCGTTTATTTACAAATTATCGTTAATACATCATTTTATCGACATTTCCAATCACTAGTAATTGTCTTTGATCATATTTGACGTTTCGTTTGTTTACATGATAGGACAAGTAAAGATGAACTGACTGTAAGGATGTGTCAAAACATGCCAATGTCCAAAGAGGAAAAAAGGAAGATGTTTGTAAAACCGGTTTTTGAACTCATACTAATAAATGTAATGCAGCACTACGCTGAAGTCCGGGGTCGGCCAGTAACTGGGTATAAAATGAAATATTGAAGGCAAATCCTTTGCTGTGTACTTGTCCAGTACTACGTACACAAAGCGTTCATTTGTGGAGCGTGACATTGTTATTCTACGTGTAGCTCTGTTTGTTTTACTTACTCGTATATAATGTTTCTGTTTGTAATGTAATGTGTACACTACACGTGTTTGCTTTCAGCTGTTGCTATGGCGTGTCATCGTAACAGTAATTAACAAAATAACGTAAATAATGTTATTTTGTCATTATACAACCCTGCACTTATTTCAAAAGCTTAATCGCATCCATTTTAGCTTTCTGGATAAAACAAGCAGCTCCACTCGGACTTTTTTAGTCACTTGCATGTTTTTAGGGTTCCGTAACTCAAAAAGGAAAAACGGAACCCTTATAGGATCACTCGTGTGTCTGTCTGTCCGATGTCACAGCCAATTTTCTCCGAAACTACCGAACGGATTAACTTGAAATTTGGCATACATATGTAGACCTCTGACCCAAAGACGGACATGTAATTTAAACTAAGAAAATTCAATTATAGGGGCCACTTTTGGGGGGTAAAAGTGAAAATTAAAAATCAAAGTTTCTAGAACTATATTGTGTGACATATCAAATGAAAGAGCTTTTTATAAGTATTTCAAAAATATGTTTTTTAATAATTTTTAGTAAAATAATTTTCAAGTAATTTAAGAAAATAGGCAAAAAATTACCTTCCCCCCTTATCTCCGAAACTACTAAGCGTAAAAATTTCAAAAAAATACACGAGATAGTTTTCAGTCTATAGACTACAGGAAAACCTATTAGAAATCTACAGTAAAGCGTAAGTCGGACTTAAAAGGAAAAAAACTCAAATTACGAATTTCACTCACTGCCGCTGCAAGGAGTTACCAAATCTCTTGAAATTGTGTGAGCGCGTTTGAATATTACATATAAACTGATTTCTGTTTCGTTTTGTTCAAAATATCGATTATTCGCAAAAATGACTTCAGTTCCTACTAAAAAGGAGGCGCTTAAGCCCTTCTTGTAGTGTACGGAACCCTTGCAACGCGAGTACAACTCGCACTTGGCCGGTTTTTTTTATGTACATATATAAGTATGTATTTATCTACATTATTTATTAAGCTTTGTTTCGTTTGGAGCTGGGTTGATCTGTATCAGGCCCCGTAGCCGAATGGCATTTCTCCGACGCCAAACGAAAGCGATACGCCGCTGGCTCTGTCGCGCCAATACTCAAGCGCGATAGAGATAGATATCTACTAGCGCTTCGTTTCGTGAGCGTTTCGTGAGCGATTGTGCCATTCGGCTAGCCACCCAGGTGTCCACCAATTTCACTTGCATTCATTTTACTATGCGACAAACACCGAAATCAATAAATAAATATATTATATTAAATTTCGTTGATTTGACGTTGATATTTTCTACGTAAGACTTAATTTTTTATCGTGCTTTCGGGGTTAGCACTAAGTTGCTCATTACTCATTATTTACCTATGATCAAAAAAAAAAATTCACATCTCAAGTTTTTGCAGGTGTCTAAACAACAATACGTAGTAATAAGTTCTAAGTAAACAATTTTGATGAATAACAAACTTGACCAAGAACATTAATTCGCAATAGTCAGTTTGTGTCAATTTGTATGCATACACGTACAGTCAACCAATTGGAACCCTAGGCCACTGTAGAACTATGTCATAGTGATGTTATAAATCAGATTGTAAGAAATCTCTCACTGCTTGTCATTTTGGGTTGTCTATTGTTTGCCCGACAGTCATTTAACATAATATTCATATGCCCGAATCTAACTTGCCTGAATTTCATTTGCCCGAATGATTTGTTTACCATAAAAATTGTATGACATACTGGTTGTTTATCCGAACATTACCTTCCATAATCATACAATGCCATACTATTTGTTAGCCATATTATTAAGTGCAATAATATGGTTTAATATAATATTCAAGCGCCATAAGCAATTATTGCCATATTAATTGTTGCCCATATTATTACCTAACCTACTTTCTGATAGCAGTTTCATTTTCCAGGGGGTCACAGTTCTAACCTAACCTAACCTACTTTTCAAGCAGTTTCATTTTTCAGGGGGTCATAGTTCTAACCTAACCTAACCTACTTTCTGATAGCAGTTTAATTTTCCAGGGGGTCACAGTTCTAACCTAACCTAACCTACTTTTCAAGCAGATTCATTTTCCAGGGGGTCACAGTTCTAACCTTTTTTTTTTTGCGTTGGAAAAATACTTTATGTATACCCACACACCTGGGGGAGGTTGTGCGGGTTATGTGGGACTCGGCAAGAGGCGCCGCTACCCACTAAAAAACCAACGGTATGCCTGCGCGCCGCCAATGGAGCGTGCCGGCGCCGCCCGCCCCTACCACTTGCAGCGGGCCCTTCTCTGTGAGGGCTAGAGAGGAACCTCTACCCCTGCCTCCTCAAACGGCGTGTGGGCTCCACGCGCGCCTCCTCTGTGCGGCCTATGTAATGGACAGTGACGCCCCCGCGCCACTGCCCAGACTTCACTAGGTGGGGGGGGAGGAGGTGGGCATAAGCTCTTCTCCGGGCCCCTGTGCGCTTACGGCGGATAGGGTGCGAAGCTGGGTCTGCCTCCCTTTCCCTTTCCGCCGCCTCCTTCTGCGACATTACATCCTCGCAGAAGAAGAGGACCGTCACAGTTCTAACCTAACCTAACCTACTTTCTGATAGCAGTTTCATTTTCCAGGGGTCACAGTTCTAACCTAACCTAACCTACTTTCTGATAGCAGTTTTATTTTCCAGGGGGTCACAGTTCTAACCTAACCTACTTTCTGATAGCAATTTCATTCTCTAGTGCTTCTAGTAGTGTCGTCTCTGTGATAATTACGCATTTATGATTCATTTTGATGATTCTGCCAAATCACATTATGGAAATTGACTTTTCTGGTCGCTAATTTGGATGACAAATGATGGTATGGAATGTGGTAATTACTGATTTCGATGATTCTGACAAATGACATTATGGAAACTAACTTTATGGGAAACAAAGTTTCTGGCACTTGATTAATATAGTAAACAATGATTATGGCATAAGATGTTATGAGAAACAATATTATGATTGTTGGATATGGTGGCAAATAAAATTATGGCAAATGAAATTCTGGCAAATGGGTGTATCCCGTCATTTTGACATGGTTGTAGAGTGGCCTAGGGTTCCAATTGGTTGACTGTACCTACTGCGCTAACGTGTAGGTACCTACTTGTAAAATGTTTCGCTGTCAAAAAGCTTTCATTCTAATTGTCATCAAATTATATTCAACGTTCCTATGCATAAATGCATTAGTATCAAGCGTCTTCTCGAACCAACTTTATGGACTTGAAAAAAGAAATAAATGTTAATTTATTTAAATGATTTATTAGAATGGGCTTTTAAATTCAGTTATTCAAAGAAGATACGACGTTTTTTGCTGTAACAATAACACAAATAAGTTAGAAGATTCATTGCGCCGAGCGAGGTTCCTTAAGGCGACTAGTGCCCACAACGGCCTTGACCTTACGCATGGCCATAGTGTTTTAGGAGTAACTAATAAGTACCTACATTTTTTACTTTTTGTAGAATGCCCACTTATTTTCTCCATTAATACCTATCTGAATTAAAGGGAAATAAGTAATGAGAGCCGTGGTAGGTATAATTAATATTCGTATGAAAGTTAAATTAGGTATACTTAACGGTTTATCCGCTAGAGAAGCATTTACCAAACTTAGCTTTAGAACCCAAATCCATTGGTGGGTGAGATTACGTGAGACTGTTTGACCGATCACACTATTTGAGAGTTACCAATACTAATGTCTCCTACGACCGTGAGGTGGGTCCATGATTTGGCAGTAAAGTAATCATTAAGTTGGTCGGAGCGGAGCCCAGTCAACTTTGGAGCACCATTGTACTAGAGCATAGGTTCCCAAACTTTTTTGGGCCACCGCCCACTTGGGTATCCAAACAAAATTTCAGCGCCCCCCTATCATAAAATAGCTGAAATGAACGATGTAAGTATTTATTTAGTCATTACTTTCAAAAATCATACATTAGTCTCACCCGACAACAACACACAACCCAAAACGACTTAGAATATGTACTTAAGTACATGTAAAGCAGAACGAAATACATACTTATATTAAATTTTTTGAGAATGCTTTTATTTTTTTAAATGCTTAAAAATAAAACAAGTATATATGATTAAACACTATTTATTTATTTTTTGCACAATTGTCTTTATTGAAAATATCTACTGAGTTTATTGAAGAATCAAGATTTCAATGTGAAGGATGTGCCTGATGCGATTTTGTTAATTTATTTAGGTATATCTGGTTGAATTTTCATTAAAAATAGCCGAAGGTCACCACGTTCAGTAATATGCAGTTTGCTTCTTTTTTTTGTAAGCAATGTGAGGTCGGCACTGAAACCTCGCTCAGCTAAATACGAAGATGGAAACGCGATTAGAAACTTCTGTGCTATTTCCCATAATCCAGGGTATAGTTGGGGTATTGATTTTTGGAGCCAGAACTCCAGCAGGCCTAGCACATGATGGCCGCGGGAGTATGTCGCCGCGAGATAGACTACCTGTCCTTATGTCATTAATACAATTAGACAAAGACGTGTCATCTATCTCGCGGCGACATACTCCCGCGGCCATCATGTGCTAGGCCTACTGGTATCCTATTTTTAATTTCACTTTAAGTTCTTCATTTGTTGTCAGTTCAATTAGTTCTTCTTCTAAGTTAGGTGACTCTGCAGTAATCAACTTCACGTGACAGCGAGAATGGATTTAAAAGCCAATCCGGTATGTTCATTTCAAGAATATCTTGGAATCGCTCATTGAAGTCAGCATGAAGAATTTGTAAATGCTGACAATACATTAGTAATTCTTCCTTTGTGGCGGACACTGCTGCTGAGGCGAATATATTTGCTTCTACCTAAATTACGCTTGAACAGAAGGATTTTTCCCATAAAAGCAGCAACAACATTTTTGGTTTTAATTAAATTCAAGTGATCACCCTGTAATTGAAGATTAACATTATTGAACAGTTTGAACAAATCTGTCAAATATGCTATATCATTTGTAGATTTAATCAGATTTGCTCGCAATTATTCATGTAATCACAAAAACATTATTCAAAATGTTCAGTCGCTTTGTGGCAAAACTGGACAGTTAAACTTATTACTATAACCACCATTAACACTCTCGAAAAATAACTTTGCGAAAAAAGCTCAACTAGAAAGACGTGGATTTACTGATTGCAAATAAAGCTGTGCACTACGCCGTCCATGTCTGGTAACGGTCACCCAGATGGCTTCGAGTTCTCGCGCCGATAAGGAGAATAAGGACCCGACAAAAGATATTAGACAAAACAAAAACAAACCTAAGGTAATAAAACAATGTTTGCTAACAGCGGGCGCGGCTTATTGCATAATAATACAAATGCGCCGAGACAAACGACCAGATGCTGTTTAACAGTAGGCTTTACAGTTATTATTTTAAGTTTTTTTTCCTCATATATGGGACCGCCCCCCTGTGAGGGATGAACGCCCCCCAATTGCTTTCGAGCCCTCTACCGCCCCCCTGGAACTCCTCAGCGCCCACTGGGGGGCGGTATGGACCACTTTGGGAACCACTGTACTAGAGTGAGGACGAAGTATACAGCTATACTATCCATGATAATTGCCACCTAGCAGTAAACTATAGGTACTAACTGTATACAATATACATACATATTTACCGAACAGTAAAATCTTTTTTCCCCTCACTAGCTCGGAAACACGTGTTTTGTCCTTTAATACCAGCGGGTAAAAACGCATTTTATCCACTAGTGGGTAAAGTAATTTGACCTTGAATAAAGTCAAATTAACTGCTTTAAAATTGATAAAAGTAGGTGAATCTAGTAATAATGATGATTTACCACCTGTGGAACTACTGGAATCTGTGATAAACACATTTTTTGCGTTGTAGTTTCCTCGCTATAGTGAGGGGAAAAGTTTTGTGTTACACTCGGGTGCAAATGTATTTTACTTCTCGTGTGTTAAAAAACTCGCAAGTTCAGGATTCTATTCTCGAACCACTCGCTTCGCTCGTGGTTCAACTATAGAATCCTTTCACTTGCTCGTTTTTCAATTCCACACTCGACGTTAAAATACAACTTTGCCCCCTTGTATAACAAATAACTATTTCCCACACTGGCTCGGAAACACGTGTTTTGTCCTTTAATACCAGCGGGTAAAAACGCATTTTATCCACTAGTGGATAAAGTAATTTGACCTTGAATATAGTAATTTTTTCTGCTTTAAAATTGATAAAAGTGAGTGAATCTAGTGATGACGATGATTTACCACCTGTGGAACTACTGGAAGCAGTGATAAACGCGTTTTTTGCCTTGTACTTTCCTCGCTATAGTGAGGGGAAAAGTTTTGTGTTACACTCGGGTGCAAATGTATTTTACTTCTCGTGTGTTAAAAAACTCGCAAGTTCAGGATTCTATTCTCGAACCACTCGCTTCGCTAGTGGTTCAACTATAGAATCCTTTCACTTGCTCGTTTTTCAATTCCACACTCGGCGTTAAAATACAACTTTGCACCCTTGTGTAACAAATAACTATTTACGCTTTAACGTGTACTAGCAGTATATACAATACGATAATTTTGAAAACAGAAGGATAAGCACACAACACATGGATTAAATATTTTCTTTATAAGTCGCCTTAAGGCATGATTAAATTGATTAAGGTTAAGAATATACATTCCGTACCCTACCCACCCATATGTATCCGCCCACCTACATACGATACGTACGGCAGAATAAATTGTAGGTACATGTTTGCGATATTACGACGAGATAGAGACAAATTTTGGCAATAAAAAAACGTATTTACAATAATTTCGGTCTTGTATCATGCGAAAATATTTGTAAGGAAAATGTATCCTGTAAGTAAACGTCTCATATTTTCTTTGGGAGAGTTGAGCTACACGCATAGGTACCTGTTTTTAGGGTTCCGTAGTCGACTAGGAACCCTTAGTCCGTTTTCACATTATACGATCCGATATCGGATGTCGGAAGGATTTCAATAGAAAAAATCCAAGATGGCGCCTGTAATGTATGGAATATAGGTCGGACATCCGATATCGGATCGGATAATGTGAAAACGCACTTATAGTTTCGCCATGTCTGTCTGTCCGTCCGTCCGTCCGTCCGTCCGCGGATAATCAGCGACCGTTAGCACTAGAAATCTGAAATTTGGTACCAATATGTATATCAATCACGCCGACAAGTGGTAAAATAAAATGTTTTGTTAGGGTACCCCCTCTACATGTAAAGTGGGGGACTGTTTTTTTTTTCATTCCAACCCCAACGTGTGATATATTGTTGGATAGAAATTTAAAAATAAATAGGAGTTTACTAAAATCGTTTTTTGTCGAAAAAAAAAATATTAAATATTATTAAATATTGTTGTAAAATCGTTTCATATTTTCGGAAATAATCGCTCCTAAAGGAAAAAAATGTGTATCCCCCCTCCCCCTCTAACTTTTGAACCATTATGTTTAAAAAATATGAAAAAAATCACAAAAGTAGAACTTTATGAAGACTTTCTAGGAAAATTGTTCTGAACTTGATAGGTTCAGTAGTTTTTGAGAAAAATACGGAAAACTACGGAACCCTACAATGAGCGTGGCCCGACACGCTCTTGGCCGGTTTTAATAAATAATATGTTTTGAAACGTTTTTGTGGCATTTTGTGGGATTAAAACGAATATTTCCCTTTTGAATAGCACTGGCTATTATTTGGAAGTCTATAGGTTTTATAATTTGAGCTTAGTACTTTATTTCTTTTGATGAAACGCTTTCAGAAATTAAAAAGGAATTTATAGTGGATAAGACTCAGACTATATGGGATAGATTTAGTAGGTAGGTACAGTTAACCACAAAATTTAAGGATCACACTATTTTATTTAATCTTTATTGCAATGTATAAGTATGTATATGTAATAATGTACAAATAAAATCCTTTTTGTTCACATATTTAAACTTTATTGCACAATACAAAAAGTACAAATGGTGCACTTAATGTCGTAAGGCATTTTCTACCAGTCAACCATAAGGCAAAACAGAAATTCACAAATATGGGAGCAGTAAGTGACTTAACACTTAACGCTTGTAGGTGAATTACTCTCATAATTATGAAAATATAATAATTTTGTACGCTAGAGTACATAAGAAATTTATACACTATTAAGTTGCAGTCGTGTTTTTCGCTTCATAGTCGTGATTTTGACATCGTATGCGGACTAAGGTTCAATCGATTGGAAAATTTGAAACGTTCCATTTCCCCCGCGGAGAAAATCAGCCCGTTTCGAGGCGAAATGGGTAAGGTGCGTTGAGGGTTGCCCAATTTAAAACGTTTCTTACAATCGCACCGAAAGCGCACCTGGGTGAGCTCTCTATCTGGCAGATCTTATTAAAAGCGGCAGCCATTCCGATCACGTAGACAATTATACGAGTGAAGTGTGCGGGCTTGAATCACTAACCTCACTGAACGGCTAACTTTTACAATAAATCCATCGCGGCCTCGACACTTAATCAGTCCTCCGATAAAAGCTTTAATCGAGAGTTAGAGTGCGGACTCAAAGAACTCGACTTATATTATTAATTCAGCAGCGGGCTTTCCAATGCGGCTGAAAGGAGATTAATTAAAAGAAATTGAAGGTGCGTAGGTAATAATCTCGTTGGCTTTTGGGGCGCGCTACTTATGGACCGATTCATTTGCGGTTTTTTGTATGAGAACATTGACTTGTGTTCATATTATATTTTTATACATAGTTATATACTTACTTACGTAGTGATTATTTTAGTCAGCAAAACGAAAAGTACCTCTTTGCGTTTTTTTGTTTACTTTGTGATTCCAAATTATATACGTGAAAATGGAGTAGAATAATAATAAGTTCGGTACATTGTAAAAGCTCCGTACAGCTTTCTAAAAACGAATCGCATATTTTCCTTCAAATCACACATCAATCTGAAACATAATTGCTGGTTTCGGCAGATAACCTTTTTCATATGATATCGAAGCCAAAATTGGCCACTCAGGCATCCACCCGAGGCGTGAGTGGCTGGTAATTTGATTTGGCCCTAATGTACGGGACCATTTGCAGTCTTTGCCATTATCGTGAATTGGAAGTAATGCACAGATAAGAGACATGGATAATGTAATAGAATGCCTTTGAAGACTTACTTATGTCTGGTGAATTGTTTTAATAATTTATAAGTTGAATGTTCTACATCTTGAGAGCAATTTGCTTATTCATCGTGTAGCGTTTGCTGCATAGTGTAATTAAACGATTATATTTAATTAAAAGTAAAACTAGAGGTTCAGGTTAGCGCTCTTTAGATTCTCATTGGCTTCGACATGTACATAAGCAATCTAACATATACATTATTCATATTTTATGGATCACGCTCTATAATGATAACAAGTAATATAATATAATATAATAAGGCACAATTATTCTTTCTTTTCTTATCGTCAAAGCACTCATTCTTTGTGATCCTGAGTTGTAGAAACGTTGGAGAAAATAAAGAATTATACGCACGGGAGCAATAAAAACATTTTGTTTTCATTACTGTTGGATCTTTCGCGAATTAATTCGGATTCGTTTACCTTTAATTCCAATATCGACACGCTTGTCACCTGTCATGTTTTCGGACTACTGAAGAAACAGAAAATACATAATATTATTTAACAGTAGTTTTCCATTACATCGGAGTGGAGTCGTTACGCTTCATAAGCAAAAAGCAAAACTCTTTTTATCACATCACATGATATTTAGTATATGTTGTTTGCAAAATAACGAAAGGCGACTACTAAGGATTCATAAAACCCTCCGAATTTACGTTACGAATTGACATAAATAAATAAATGTAAAACATTACATTATTACACATATTGACTGAATCTCACAGTAAGATTCCAAAGGCTCGTGTTATAATTAATCAGACAACAATATATATACTCAAGTACATAGAAAACATTAATGACCCAGGAACAAACATCTGTGCTTTCACAATTAAAAAAAGTTTTTTTGCAGCTTTTACTTGTGTTCATATTTCATAATGTAAGCGGCCTCATTAAATTTATTTTCTTTCTTTCGTGTATTTTCATATATGTATTGGTACCTAGGTACATTTAAATTTTATCGACCTGTTTATGCCGGAATGTATTGCATCATAAAGGTTAAAGTATAAAGGTTTTTGAACATGCTTGCAGTAAGTATAATTATAAACACCGTACGGTAAAAACGACTCTACTCTGTCATACGCCGTCCCGTTTATACGACTCGAACACAAGGCTTAATAAGAACTGTTCTCAAACGTAATAAGAATTATTTTTATATAAATATCTAATCTTTCTCATTATGGAACAATGGTGTTCTGGACCTTTGGAAGGCGTGTGCAGAGCCGAAGTCAACACATAGAGTCCCATTTGACACTTCAATGAAATGTAAGGGGTTGTCCGTGTCATAAATAATAGGTACATAATTTCCTTTATTTCTTTTCCTTCTTAAGTTAGGCTATTTATAATATGATTATAAAAGTAAAATACAAAACCACTCACAAAACAATACAAAATATATAAACACATTATAAAAAACCTAACCTAGGGTGCCGCCATCAGCAGCGGGGCGGGGCCCAAGCTGCCGGTGGTTAGGGCTGCAGAGAGAGGAACCGCCGGACTATCCGCACCGTGTCCAAGATCACCGCCTTCTGAATCTGGCCCTTGATCCAGCCACCTAGCGAGAGTCTCTTAAGATGTTGGTCGAGACTCTTCGCTATGAGACCGTTCGCTGAAACGACTATCGGAACAATGATCGTCGAATCAACATCCCACATGGTGGTTATCTCGTGAGCCAAGTCTAGGTACTTACTTAACGGTACGGACTTGTCCTTCTCGGCTTTCACGAGATTCGAGATGGTGATGTCAACGAGCACGGCCCGGCGTTGCGGTCGATCTATTATCACAATGTCAGGCTTATTGGCTACAATAGTCCTGTCAATGATAATAGATCGATCCCAATAGAGCGTCGCATGACCATTTTCGAGAACTGGCGCAGGTAAGTACTTGTAATACGGTACTTCGCGGTCCACAAGGCCGTATTGAAGAGCAAGCTGCTGGTGAATAATTATTCTGGCTACGAGATTATGTCTGTGCAAGTACTCACCGTTAGCAAGATGAGAACAACCGGAGATGATATGCCTGAGTGACTCACCGGGACAAATGTCGACCGTACCGTCCTTCTTATATTTCCCGTAGTTAGGGGAGACTGTCGGGCTAATCTCAAGACGGCACAACGAAATGGGAGATCTATTTGCTGAACTATGTCACCAAGCATGGAACAACGTGACAATAGAACCAGTAATAACAGAAGGGGACCTTGGATTACGCGGTGACTTATCTTGCCGTGGCGTTTGGAATGCTCAGAGGGAGGCGATTTTTGACATCCGTGTCGTAGATGCACGCCATGTCACTTCTGTTCTGAAATCTGCTGAGACTGAAAAACATAATTTTTAAGAAAAAAAAACCGCCTTCCTTTGGGGTTCTGGTGATAAATACTTTCAAATGTTGGATTATGTTATCAATTCGTCTGTATATTTTTTAATGTTTGTTATTCGATATCTCCGTCATTTCTGAACCAATTTTGAAATCTGGATGATTCTGAAGTACTTACAGATGAGAATGATTATCAGAACGGAACTCTAACCAGGGGCGGCTCACTCTTCATCAGCAGTTCCACTGCACCAAATGTCACTGTTCTGGACGTAAGTGCATGCTGTTCTTATAAAAATACCAAAGTCACTATAAGTGTGCCGTTCAGATTTGAGGAGTTCCGTTCTGACCATCATCAGCAATTCCACTGCACCAAATATCACTGTTCTGGACGTAAGTGCATGCTGTTCTTATAAAGATACCAAAGTCACTATAAGTGTGCCGTTCAGATTTGAGGAGTTCTGACCATCATCAGGAGTTCCACTGCACCAAATGTCACTGTTCCGTACGTAAATGCATGCTGTTCCTTTAAAAACACAAAAATCACCATGTGTATGCCTTTCAGATTTGAGGAGTTCCCTCGATTTCTCCAGGATCCCATCATCAGAACTTGGTTCTGAGAAAAATGAGACCAATCTGTATGCATATACATTCAATCAAAAAAAAATTTTCAAAATCGGTCTAGTAACGACGGAGATATCGAGGAACAAACATTAAAAAAAAAAAAGCATACAGACGACTTGATAACCCCTTCCTTTGAGATTTGGAAGGCGGTTAAAAAGAAATATTCTGCTGCCTGCGAAGCGAAACATTCTACCTTCACCCCTCTCGTGACTTCCGTCGATGGTGTATTCGCACCACAAATGAACTCCTTCGTCAAACATTTAGGCGAAGCCCTCGCGGACCGTTGGAATAAATCGCTAAGTACGATACTCGGTTGGCTTAGAACAAGGATATGCACTGCTGTAATTCGAGCCACCAGCATGTGCATACGAGGCACACGTCACAAATTTAAACCTGCAGCGAAACTGTTGGGTTTTGATAACGGAGCAGCCATTCCCAACTCCAGAGAATGAATGCGGAGATGTGAATTTTTTGTTTTGTTTTTATGTTCTGTTTACTCTGTTATCACTAGTTTTTATAAATATAAATAAAGTATTTTATTCATAATTATTTTAAAAAACCGGGACTTAATCGCGTATAACTACATATTGAACTGACCTCCAACGTTTCAAGGACGGCGTTGTCCCCGTGGTCTCGGAGAAGACTGGCTTGAAATGACATCAACACCTTCTGACAGCCGCGCGAGTTTTTCGAACTACCCGCACTTGGTTTTGATTATCAACTTGAACTTGAGGTTTTAGGATCTCATCCACATGGAATCCTGTCATTAATAAGTGTAAGCCGAAAATAATATCGACAGTCGTTAAATCGAATATCGTCAGTGTTGTATGTCGACAGAGTAACATCCCTAGTGCGCAAACAGTTCAAGTTGATAATCAAAACCAAGTGCGGGTAGTTCGAAAAACTCGCGCGGCTGTCAGAAGGTGTTGATGTCATTTCAAGCCAGTCTTCTCCGAGACCACGGGGACAACGCCGCCCTTGAAACGTTGGAGGTCAGTTTAATATGTAGTTATACGCGATTAAGTCCCGGTTTTTTAAAATAATTATGTGTAATAATCGTGAAAGTTTAAATAAGTATTTTATTTCCGGTAGTTGTTCGTCATCATAACTTCGTCTGCAATTGCACAGGCAAAATCCTCGGTTTCTCCGAAGAGATCTCCGAACCGTAACCAGTTCACCGATGCGAGCAGGTCTACGTCTGGTCACGTGAGGGCCTTGTAGAACCGCTCGTGTAGCTGCTTGCTGTCCCATACCGCCTTGCGGTCCGCGGTACTTAATAACACAGGTTTGCGCCAGTTCTCTTTCGCCAAGGAGAGCGGCGTGAGGTTTCCGTCCACTGCCACCACATCACGATGCATCCCACACTCGTTGTTAAGGAAGTAATTCCTGAGATTGTACACCTCACGGTTGTGGTGATTTTTGGCGTTTAGGAAGCCTCGACCTCCGCACTTTCGTGGGAGTACATAATTTTATTATTATGATGACTTGATGACTTAGAATTAAATATCAACGTCTTTAATATTTTTGCGTTATTAGCAGATCTTTAGTTTTATTGTGTCTTGGAAAATCCATACCAATATTATAAATGGGAAAGTGTGTGTGTCTGTTTGTTTGGGGCCGTCTTTCACGGCCAAACGGAGCGACGAATTGACGTGATTTTTTAAGTGGAGATTTTAAGTTTGAGGGGATAGAGAGTGACATAGGCTACTTTTTGTCTCTTTCTAACGCGAGCGAAGCCGCGGGCAACAGCTGGTAATAAATAAATAAGTCATCAATTGGAACAATAATAAATTTAAAAATCGTAAGGTACAAAAACACTTCTTCGTAAAAACAAATTTTGCGCTCGCTAAACAGCTAATACAAAGGCGCTTTTTGAGCAACTGCATTAAAAAAAGTCTAATAAACTTATTTTCTACAGCAACTTAATTTTTCAACATTCTAACTATTTTGACAATGTTCACCCAATTAGGGATAGAAATATCTAATCCTTTCTTAGTGGGGCCCTACAACTTTAGTAAATCTATACTACTTATTAAGTGATTATTCGTAATCCTTGTTGAAATGAAAGGGTCCACCCAGCGCCGGCCCGTGCACTCGATCAGGGTAGAGCGAGTTTGAGTTTCGGCGCCCCTTGGTAAGGTTTTGACTACACGTAGGAAAATAAATCGCGAGCGTAGCGAGCGCGAATTTTTTTTCATAGTAATGCCGTAATTTGAAGATTAACGCAATACAGAATTTATGGATTTCATCAAACAGATACAGAGTACGAAAGTACGTAGTCGCACCCTAGTATAGTTACGTGCAGTGGCTGAACGTGGATGTCATATGTAAATACATAAAATAACAAACAAAATAGAGCACTATAATGGCTAAGTCAGGAAAGTAGATTCGGATTTTTTCCTAAGTAACTAAAAGAGAACATACGCGAGCGAAGCGAGCGTGATTTTTTTTTACTCGATTTATTAAGACTCAAGTGACTCAACCCGCCAGCGGGGAATCCGCGAACTTTCAAGCTTTTATGTTCTGCAGAGCTGCGGTCTTTGACATATTTTGGGGTATTTTGACTTCACAGGGCGCCTATGTTCCCGACTTTTAGGCCTTATATTTCGCCATCACTATTATTTTTATAATACTAAGAGTTAATTAAGAGATTAACTGCGGACTCGATCGTCACCGTCAAGATGCCCATTTCGTTATTTTGCCACTAAGTGATCTTAGTGCTTTGAAGTTCGCTCACCATCTACTGTGACTCACAAAATTGCGCCTCTCTGAAATGTTTTGCGCCTTTGGCTTTATGAGGAACTCCGCTTTGGACTATCGGGTAGACTCATATTTTTGCATTTGGATAGCGACGTAACTTTGTCATTCGCCGCACAACAATGTGGTTCATCAAGGGCTAGAATCCTCCTGTTATGGCGCCCTAGAAACAGCGCCCTTATGAACGCCCTTATGTTGGAAAGGTGCAACTTTCCACTTAATCTGAATTACAAATCTAGATTTTCAATAGTGGATTCATTCCCGACTCCTCTCGCCATTTTGTGATATGTGCGCGCCCACGCAACGTATAATTTTTTTGTATGGATTTTTCCACATTCTCGATTTTGGCGCCCCCTTACCATGTGGCGCCTAGAGCGGCCGCTCCACTCGCTCTACCCTTAATCCGGCCCTGGGTCCACCTAATCAGTTAGGTAACAGTTTGGCTGAGAGAGAGCTGAGAGTCTACTTATACGTAAAGAAAAACCAAGGTTTCGAATAGCGCTTGGAAACCATTACGTTTTTCAAAACGTTTTTTTATTCATTCACTTGGGAACGAAAACCATTTCGTTTCCGTTTGTGGTTCCCGATAAGGAATTGTTCTATTGTGATACCATTTAATGGAAAATTCGAACGTCTTTCGTTTTATGTGACGAAATTCATCGGAAGATGAAAATAAAAGATTTAAGCAAGTAGATACCAATAAAATAGCTATACTTTCGAAAGTTAGTGTTTCGAGTTTAACCAGTATTATTATCGATTCCCGCGAACCATACCATGCCATACTTTTCGAGCGAATCTTGAGCGTTGCGAGAGTTTCAAGCCACGAAGATTTAACAAACTTTGCCGCCGAGTGAAACACAAAATTTTTCACCACACCAACACGAGCAAAATACTGACTTTATAACGACAAACTAAATTAAATCTATAAATTTATTCAATATTTATGATTCAAAATCATCGTTTATAGGTAAATTCTATCAGTCAGCTCAAGATGTCAAGTTCAAATTTGCATGAAATTACTTTGCACTCTTGTGGATAAAATGCAATTTTGCTATCTGTTTTCGAACAGCAAAGTGAGCCTTTACCAGTTGGTGTGGTGAAAAATGATTTACCACACACTACTGTGGTACTTACTGTCTCTTTCACTGTATGCATTATACAATTCCCCAAGATTTGTTTATTTATTTATTTAAATGAGTACCAACAGCTATTTACACAGATAATACTACAAACATAAAAAACAAAGAGCAAATTACAGGAACTCACAAGGTAGTTATAGAACAAAAATAAAAAGATGTACACTTAGTGCACACATAGTTTGCGTTCCATCAATTAATCGGTTTTTAATAAACGAAATACTTAATATAACAGCTTTAGAACGACATTAACTGGTATTTAAATACCGGTTCTGAACTCTGGGTATCGAGATTTTCTAGCCTTTTCACGGCGATCGCTATCTAGGCTATAAAGCCTGAGCACGTAGTATTTGAACTTTGAACCTCTAATTGCATTGAGAAGTAAGATAAAATTGCGTTATTTCTGTTGGATACTTGTCGCTAAAAATCCCGTGTAAAATTGTAGAGGTTGAAATATTGTTCCTTATATGTAATTTAGACTAGTTCTAATTTAGATACCTAATATTAAGCATACATCGGGGTTTTGGGAGCGGGAATGAATTCGTGTATTTATAACTCTGTTTATAGTAACTTGAATTACTGAAATATAGATTAAACTATGTATCTGGCTTCAAATGTACCTAGAAATGTTATAGTAATGACTGTTGTTCATCGTTTTCACCCTTTTTGGGCTAGTGAAAATCATTCCCGCTCCCAAAACCCCGATGTATGCTAATAAGTAAGTATATTCATAATTGAGGATAAATGTTTATATCACTTCCTTTTGTTGTTTAGGAATTGTAATGATTTTATAAAGTAGTTTATTAAAATAATAAAACTTAAATTACAAATAAATAATAACCTAACTTAAATAATTTTAAAAACTTAAAATTAAATTAAAAACTAATCTAAAGTACGTTTAAATAAAACCCCCGCGACATTTTGCCAAAGATGCTGGCAGCATTCCCTCGCTGAATGTTTATGCGTTGCGAGAGAAAGCCGCCAGCTCTCTGGTCACCGGTAGTTTCTCTGAGCTTGGTGCTCACCTTTTAATTATACCTGCACGGGTAGCATGGTCGCGCGATAGACGATAAAATATCAGGCCGTCCCTATCGCACTATTAGTAAGTGCGATAGGGACGGCCAGATGTTTTATCATTTATCGCGCGACCATAATTGCCTGCCTGATCGATTGAAAAAAAAATTTTGAAAATCGATCCATGATTCTCGGAGATATCGAATAACATACATACAAAAAAAAAAACATTCAGTCGAATTGAGAACCTCCTCCTTTTTTTGAAGTCGGTTAAAAAAAGACGACCGCATGGACCCAGCGTACCCAGCCATTGCCACAAACGCTCACGAAACGAAACGCTCGTAGATATATGTCTACTATCTCTATCGCTCTTGTGTATTGGCGCGACAGAGCCAGGCTACCTTTCGCGGCGTTTCGTTTTCGTTTCGCGTCGCCGAAATGCAATTCGGCTAGGGCTCTAAGTTAAATAGGGAAGTATTAGATTATAGACAAAACATATACATAAATATTCGAAAAAACTAAAGGTACCTACTTGATATATATGGCAGTGTAGTTATTCTGCCTAATTATACGTTTTTGAGTTATATTTTTACTGCTGTAGGTATTAACATGTTGCGACGGAGAAGGCGACTGCCTTCAAGTAGGTCTACTTATTACCCGCTTCTTCGCAGCCAAAATTGCAGTAGTAGACATAGTAATCGTTGTAGACAAAACTGCACCTGCCTAGTCATCATCACTTTTACAAGTAACAATATTCCAAAGCATTACAGCCGCCGTCACGTTCATGAATCTGTAGTGTATTTTTATTGTAAAGTTTTATTGCAGCGTCCGTTGTACATTGTTTACGAACAATGAGATCTCGCTCAGTTTCCGATGCAGCGGATTCGTGCCTTCATCTTAGTGATGTGACAGGAAATCAGGAAAACATTTCTGACACGGTAGATTCCATCAAATTTTCAAAGGCCGATTTCAAACCCCTTGACCCGTATACGTCTCAGATAATTTGGACTGTAATTAATAAATTAATGGTTGTTAATTGATTGATTACCAAATTTTTGATATTAACGTTTCAGGGGTGGGCGGGTGACAGTGGATCGATGGTCATCAGAGCAGTGCTATAATATTATATCCATATAGTTAAGGATTATCTAAGGGTTTTCCGGATTCAGTGGGTGTGATTGTGATTTTAAAAATAGTTATTTGTTATACAAGGGGGCAAAGTTGTATTTTAACACACGAGAAGTAAAATACATTTGCACCCGAGTGTAACACAAAACTTTTCCCCTCACTATAGCGAGGAAACTAGAACGCAAAAAATGCGTTTATCACTGCTTCCAAGTAGTTCCACAGGTGGTAACCTGGTAAATCATCTTTATTACTAGATTCACCTAATTTTATCAATTTTAAAGAAGTTAATTTGACTTTATTCAAGGTCAAATTACTTTACCCACTAGTGGATAAAATGCGTTTTTACCCGCTAGTATTAAAGGACAAAACACGTGTTTCCGAGCTACTGAGGGGAAAACTCGTTTATCTTCTTTTTATAAATATTCATATTTTGTGGTTCATTTGTTCTTGTTTTTTTACCCAAGATTTGCCGATGCCCAAGGTACACTAAGCAGCAGAAGCACAGATGTCATAATATATACCATAGATCAAGCAAATGTATCTACTTAGCGTGTCAAATGAACTCAGTAAAATCCACTGAGTTATCCGTCTTTAATCGCAGCTTGCAGCTTTCGTGCGTCAGATTTTGTAAGTTGAAGTCAACAAAAACATTAAAAATGCCTCGTTACGTGATATTTAATTACAACAACACAAAAATTATGAACACTCAGAGGCCTGAGATATATTTAAAAACACAGGCAAGTAACAACTTCAGTACAAAATCTGACACGCTCGGCCCCTATACAAATAGATGAACTTGTTTCTTCTATCTAAATCTAGTTCTGTGAGCAGAAGCATTGATATTAATAAGTAGCAGTATAGCACTGGTAAAATTCCCGCTCAAAGGGATTTGGGGTCAAAAATTACAAGTCTTAAAATTTTAATTACATCCAATCATACATTTAATAATTTTTTGACAGTGTCAAGAAATGTTTCACCGTTAGTAAATTTTCGGTCTATTACCCACTTCAAAGAACTGTAATACCTACTCATATTCCTTTCTCTGTTAAAAATAATCCCAGGAACATTCCCCTGAGCCCTACATCACTACGTCCAACTTATCCGTCTTTGTTATAACTATCGGTGCTCGAGGAAAGTTTCCGTGTCCGCATACATATTATATATTTCGCACCGCGCTACGTGCGGTATCGCAATATCTAAGTTTCGATAGGAGGGGAAGTGGGACAAAGGCTCAAATGGCCATCACCTTTACGTCCGAAACACATTAGCGCGGGGGCTACTGCGAATAGTGCGAACTTAGAAAATCGGTCATTGTTTAACGTATGAGCGATCAGATCCGCCAACACGTGCTCCCGATGTTGCTCCTCGGTATGGATGGGTAGTATCTTATACTTTTAAACGAGCAATTCTTGTATATTTATTTATTTATTTATTTATTTATTTATTTATTTATTTATTTATATATATATTTATTTACACTGACGATCTCGGAAACCGCTCTAACGATTTCGCAGAAATTTGTTATGTGGGGGTTTTTGAGGGTGAAAAATCGGTCTAACTTATCCTTAGGTCCCGGAAAACGCGAATTTTCGAGTTTTCATGCGTTTTTCTTCGCGCGCCATCTCGTGTGCAGTAGTTGTACTGTTAAGACAGAATTCTTTCGGTCGATGTAAGTACTATTTATTGCAAACACTAGATGGCGACACAGGTCAAGGCTAAAACGAATAGAAAATACACTATTTGAGTTTTTGTGGCGAAATGCGCGCCATCTCGTGTGGAGTAGTTGTGTTGTTAAGGCTGAGAATTCTTTCGCTCGATGTAGGTACTATTCATTTTTGAACTAGATGGCGACACATGTCAAGGACACGAAACAGAACCGAGCGAAGCTCGGTTGCCCAGATATTATTCTTTTATAGTAGGTACGGGTACTATTTATGTCCATATGCCAATAACATGTTTTTTTTATTCTACCCCTTGAGGCTCAATTCTCTATTAATTTTAATGAGAAAGAGCGAGTTTTCTGCAGTGGGTCGAAAGCGACCCAATCAATAGGCATATATGGGTTACGTCAATGGCAAGCTAGAATACGGTCCGCCTGATGGTTTCTATGGAATAGCCTATATGCCTGATTGTGGCCAGAGTGTTCTCAGCACCGCTGCTGTGTAGTCGGAGTTGCTATATCAAGTGAAACTTAACGTTATTCGATACTATATTGTTCAGACCGCGGTAGACCAAAAGCGAAGTAGGTAGGTATGATATTTAATCCTATATTTGATTTCAATCTACACTCATACATTCCACATTCAATTTATATAGCGCTTTGTACGATTCAGTTAGCAAGCCTTTTATTCACAAATCCCCTCTTTATGGCAGAACAAGCGTGATCTCTGGCCAAATCTGTTTACTACGAAGCAACGGGCTAGCATATGCTGGAAATGGGAACGATTCAGAACCTGGTGAATGCCAAGCCAGATAGTGATGGGGGACATAAGTATTATGAGTCCAAATTTGAAGAAATTTACTCAGTTTTAAAGTATAAAATAACATAAATTATAACAGCTATTGTTATAATTTATTATAGTTGTAATCGCAGCAAATAAAGTTTATTACACAAATAGTTTTTTATGACATGCAATAGCTAAATATTTTTTTTTAATTCTTATATAATTATGAATGAATATAATGTGGAAAAACAAAAAAAAAAGACAAAAAAACTTGATTTTACAAACTGTAAGACTCGGTATGAGAAATCTAAATCTACGAGGGGAAGTGGGACAAAGGCTCAAATGGCCATCACCTATTTACGTCCGAAACACATTAGCGCGGGGGCTACTGCGAATAGTGCGAACTTAGAAAATCGGTCATTGTATAACGTATTAGTCTACGATTTGAGTCTCTTGTTTTGTGAGTGTAAGGGCCATTTGCACCACCCGCTTAACTGAAGGTTAGTGGGCTGTCAACTGTGAAATTCCATAGAAAATGGTGGGTTAACCTCGGGTTAACCCTCCATTTTCGGTGGTGCAGTTGACCCTGAGACTCTTGTTTTGTTTTACTGACTCTAATGTCAGTTATTCATTCAGACAACACTAATTGAGGGTTTTTTTTTTTTTATGGGATAGGAGGCAAACGAGCAGACAGGTCGCCTGATGGTAAGCGATCACCGCCGCCCATGGACACCCGAAACACCAGAGGTGTTGGAGGTGCGTTGCCGGCCTTTAAGATGGGTGTACGCTCTTTTCTTGAAGATTTGAAGGTATATTTCGAATACTGAATCTAGTTATAGTTTAGACTCTACGTAAAAGACTCATATGATAAGAGTCTGGTTTTGCCAACCGTAATGTCAGGTATTCCATGAAACACGACATGCCGCCGCTCGGCTCGCAGATGAGGGACGTGATTCAATTTGCATGGTATGATGGGCGCATTACTCGCTCGCTGTCGCGCGCGGCCCTCCCGCTCCCGTCCTAGCGACGCGCTTTCATTCTCACGAGACATGTTGACTGACATAATACACCCAAATATCGGCTTTAGCTTTAAAGGCTGTAACATTTGCTGTTTCTTAAGTTCTCAAAGTTAAGCCTCTGCAGATGCACAATTGTATAGGTGAATGAGTAAATTTTATTAAAACACTTGCACCAGTCACCACCTGCTTAACTCAAGGTTATTGGGCTGTCATGTAAACTGTCAAATTCCATATAAAATGGTTGGTTAATCTCGGGCTAACCCTCCATTTTTGGTCCCCTAGTGTCACTTGCACCACCAAAAATGGAGGGTTAACCCGATGTCAACCTACCATTATATATGGAATTTGACAGTTAACAGCCCACTAACCTTGAGTTAAGCGGGTGGTGCAAGTGGCCCTAATTAGGCTTATGTGTGCTTTTAATAAAAGAATAGAATGGCAAAAAAAATTGCCAAGTAATTATCCATAAGCCAGAGGTCGCAAGTTCGAGTCCTATCGGAGGTGTGCATTAAGTGCACTGCATTTTCCCCCTTTAGTTTTAAAATATGTTTTTAAAAATATAATTATTTTGTTATGTGTGATGAGGACACATCGTTTGTGTCCGCTTTCAGCCAGGATGCCCACACGCTTATTTATTCAGCTTAAAAAACAAAAGGTAATTCAATTCGAGAACTATAGCAGACCAACATTACTGGCGGAGTTAGTGTGAAGTTGGCCCGACTAGACGGAGAGCTGGCAGGATTTTGGAGTAGGTCCTTGAGGCAACCTGGAAAGGTGCTCAGATGCTTCTCTGATCATAGCCAACATCAGGTCTGCAAGTCTGGCAGCTGGGGAGCGGGGCTTTATCGAGCTATGAATTTTTGAAGATTTAATTTTTTCAGGCCCAAAAAAGGTGTTTGAGGCAACCTGGAATTATTAAAAAGTGAAAATAGAGTTCCTCAGAAGTCGCATAGTATTTATGCCAGATCATTTGGCCGGGTCCTTCACCGTGCCAGAACGGTACAAAGTGGTAAAAAAAAAAATTCCAAAAAAGGTTCTTGAGGCAGTCTGTCATTTTTACCAGTGAAAGATGAGGGTCTAAATAGCCATGGAAAAATAATGCCATGACACGAGGTGGGGTCCGTACCCTGCCATTCGATCTTGAAAGTCAATTTTTTAGTTTTTCGTAAATAACTCGTAAACGGTGGCCCGCAGCAAAAAAATATGTTAAACAGAAAATATCTACATAAAATTTCCTACAAGAAAGGTTATATACGTTTTTTCGATAGGATCAATATATAAATGGATAATTTAGTAAGAAAGTTTTTTTTAATCGATTACATGCTCCGTTTTTCGTCAATACCTCCTAAACGGTGGCCCACAGCAAAAAATTATGTTAAACAGAAAATATCTACATAAAATTTCCTATAAGAAAGGTTATATAAGTTTTTTCGCTAGGGTTAATTTTTTAGTTGGAAAGTATTTTTAAATAGATATTTGAGCCGTTTTTTGTTGATAACTCAAAAACGGTGGCTCACAGCCAAAAATAATGTTAGACAGAATTAATCTACATAATATTTCCTACAAGAAAGGTTCTATAAGATTTTTCGCTAGGATCAATATTTTAGTTGGAAAGTATTTTTAAATAGATTTCATGGGCAGTTTTTTGTTGATAACTCGAAGTCGGTGGATCACAGCCAAAAATAATGTTAAACAGAATTAATCTACATAATATTTCCCACAAGAAAGGCTCTATAACATTTTTCGCTAGAATCAATATTTTAGTTAGAAAGTATTTTTAAATACATTACATGGGCCGTTCTTTGTTAATAACTCGAAATCGGTGGCTCACAGCCAAAACTAATGTTACCCAGAATTTATCTACATAATATTTCCTACAAGAAAGGTTCTATAACATTTTTCGCTAGAATCAATATTTTAGTTGGAAATTATTTTTAAATAGATTTCATGGGCCGTTTTTTGTTAATAACTCGAAATCGGTGGCTCACAGCCAAAACTAGTGTTACACAAAATTAATCTTCATAATATGTCCTACAAGAAAGATTCTATAATATTTTTCGCTAGGATCAATATTTTAGTTGGAAAGTATATTTAAATAGATTTCATGGGCTAAATAAAATGTTGACGAGAAAAAATCTACATAAGATTCCCTACAAGAAAAGTTCTATACGTTTTTTCGCTAGAATCAATATTATTTTAGTTGGAAAGTATTTTTAAATGGGCCGCTTTTTGTTGATAACTCAAAAACGGTGGCTCACAGCAAAAAGTAATGTTATACAGAATTAATCGTCATAATATTTCCTACAAGAAAGGTTCTTTAAGATTTTTCGCTAGGATCAATATTTTAGTTGGAAAATATTTTTAAATAGATTTCATGGGCCGTTTTTTGTAAATGCCTCGTAAACGGTGGCCCACAGCTAAATACAATGTGCACGAGAATAAAATCTACATAAAATTTCATATAAGAAAGGTTGTATACGTTTTGTCGCTAGGATCAGAAATTATTACCAGAAATAATATTAAACAGAAATAATCTATATAATATTTGCTACAAGAAACGTTATGTAAGATTTTTCGTTAGGATCAATATTTTAGTAGGACAGTATTTTAAATAGATTTCACGAGCCGTTTTTTGCAAATAACTCGAAAACGGTGGTTCACAGCTAAATCAATCTTCAACGGGAATAACAAACATAAAATTTGCTACTATAAAAGTTTTGTACGTTTTTTCGCTAGGATCAATAATATTTAAATAGATTTATTTATTTATTTACACAAAGAAAATTACACAGTATGACAGTATACAAAACTAAAGCACCGTGAATTTTAAATAAACATTACAACAAGTAACACAAAATTAAATATTAAATAAACAGCAAAATCAAAACATTACATACCAAAACATAACTAATAAATAACAGATGAAGGCCTAGCATCCAATCCCACACAAAACCTCATGCATTCGTCACGTATAAACGCCCATCTGCTCGCAAGAATATCAACATTAGGTGCCACGTCTAAAAACTCATTCACTATTTGCAGTGCACGAACTAGCGGTGACTTGCGGCAAAACACGGTTCGAGCGGCCGGTACCACCAGTAGGGGTGCCTACATTCACGAAAAGCATATTTCGTCACAGGAGGAACAAATAGACGTACCAGCTGGGATACTAAAACCAGGCAATCTGACTCCCCCTTCAAAATACCACATGCATCAGACATCAGCACGACATTACGCCTAACTTCTAACGAGAAGAAACCCAACGTCCCCAAAAGGAATTTTGTTGGGTACAAGAATCGGTAATACCCGTACATTTTTTTATAAAAGAAACGCAAAAATGTTTTTTGGACCTTTTTGAGCAGCAGGATGTAGGGCGCTTCATGGGGATTCCAAACGGCTGAGGCTGTCTCAAGCTTACTTCTCACGAGGGCAGTATAAAGAAGCTTTATGTCCCTGGGATAGTCAAATTCTTTGGCGTTGCGGACAACAAACCCAAGCCTGCGGTAACAGTCTGCAGCAAGCATTGTCATGTGCTCATGAAAGTTAAGGTGGGAACCTAAAAAACCCCCAAGTCCCGAATCGATGTGACACGGGCGATGGGTTTCCACCCCAGGAGATACTGCCTCCACAGGGAACTACGCGCTTTACAAAAAGTAATAACCGCACAGTTGTCAACATTGAACTGAAGTTTCAGAAGTTTGTTTACAAGACTCAATTCATAAATTTATTTATTTAATCTTTAAGAAACAAACGGTCATATACAAAAATGTCTACAATGATACTGTCTACGCTAAAGACCTACAGTTTCCTTAATTAATTATAGATGTGCTAATTTAGATATTACCTATATGTATATTAATATTAAAAAAAATTACAATTCAACAACGGAGAAAACTATGACAGTTACACATGGTGTTATAAAATGTAATACTTAATTGTAAGTAAGTATATGGAATCTAGTGGTTTTAAGTAACAATGGCAAATCGTAATACTAATCATTGGAACAATCTCTTCAAAGATGTTATACTCCCGTTAAAAATATCAAAGTCTGTTAGTGTATCACATTTATTAAAAAAGTTGCAAGCGCGTCTAATAAATATATTACGGGCATAACATGTTTTGCTAATAGGGATTGAGAATAATTCCTTTCTGCGACATTTACGTATACGGGCACGAGGGACCTTGAGAGAAACCTTTTCAAGTAAGCAAGGGATTTCTAATTTTGAATTTAAAATTTTATAAAGAAATACAGAGTCTGCACAGTCACGCCGATTACTGAGAGGCTGCATTTTATGACGCTGTAGAGAGTTAGTGTAATTAACATAGTGATTACCAGTTCTGAAATCAAGTAATTTTATAAATTTATTTTGGAGCTTTTCAATTCTATTAATATGAATAGAATGAAAAGGCTTCCAAACGGTGCAAGCAAATTCAAGTCGGCTACGGACATAGCTGTATAATATTTTATAAGTTGATGAATTTTTGAAGGGTTTTCCGACACGTAAAAACCTAATTATTTAAAAGATTTTTTTTAAAGTATTTTCTATATGAGGAATGAATGTCAATTTTGCATCTAGTGTTACACCAAGGTCTCTAATTTCAGATACTCTACTTAACATTTTATCACAAAGTGTATTACGATACTCAATATTGTTATTTTTTCTTGAGAAACTAATTATATTACATTTATCATTAGTTGAAAATAAATTATTGTCCAAGCAATACCTTTCAAAATTTAGTAAATCCTGTTGCAATAGGTCACAGTCAGAAACATTTTTGATTACTCTAAAAATTTTAGTATCATCAGCATACAGTAATATGTTTGAATATTGTATATACTCTGTGATATCGTTCATAAATAGTAAGGGGCCCAAGTGAGAGCCCTGTGGTACCCCAGAAGTTATAGATTTGTATTGTGATGTATATCCAGACAAAACAACAGCCTGAGTCCTATTTTCTACATAGGATTTTATCCAGCGAAACAGATCGCCATGTATACCGAGTCGCCGAGTCGCATAAACCCGATCAATATCACTTTGTAAAGATTGTAAGTCAGAATCTTCCTGGACCCTGTAAATTAGTTTCAGGTCGTCAGCATAGAGTAGGCATTGCGCATGCTTAGGCACCAAGGCCAGATCATTGACCATAACACCAAAGAGTAGAGGACCCAGAATAGAGCCCTGACTGACCCCGGAACGGGTGGGGTAGGCACTCGACACAAAGCATCCGTGCTGCACATATTGCCGTCTATCACGTAGATAACTAGCAAAAAGGCAAAGCAGTTTTGGCGAGAAACCAATGCTGCATAATTTGCTTAAGAGTACGTCGTTATCTACGCGATCAAAGGCTTTTTTGAAATCAAAGTACAGCACGTCCACCTGCATCCCTCTATCTAAGTAGCGCGAAACGGAATCAACCAAGGTTAAGTTAAGAGGCCTTATTCCTAAAGAAGAGCGTTTTTTGCAAAATGTAACATTTTTCATTCAAAACTATAAAGAAACTATACTACTATATTATTAAAAAAACTGATAATGTTCCTAAAAGAACATATCTTAAGCTAGTTAATCATAAGATAATATTTTAAAATATGTCTTTTTATACTTAAAACAAATCAGTTTTTTCGGAAGACGTTTTCAAATTTCGTAGTGGGATAACTCGTTTAGAATCGTGATTGTGCTGTTAAATATGTTATTTGGGGTAATAAATGATCACAATCCTATTTGTTATATCCAGCACGGAAAGCATGGTCGCGCGATAGACGATAAAATATCAGGCCGTCCCTATCGCACCTACAAATAGTGCGATAGGGACGGCCTGCTATTTTATCGTCTATCGCGCGACCATGCTTCCCGTGCTGTACGACGTAATCATAGTTTGACATTTTAAGATTTATTTGAAATGGTGGATAAATAACCTTCCGTATCTTCCCCATTTTTTCGATAAAAAGAGGGTTTACATTATGTATTTTTCCTTTGATTCCTGCCTTTATTGTAATTCTTAAATAATATTATCCTAAAGTAGAACTTCTTGTTGACATGTAAGAAAAAAAATATACATCTATATGTATATTTTTTTCCTTTTTTTTGTATTTTTTGTCCTATGACATACCTTTCTGTCGACAGACATTTTGGCAACGCGTATGTGCCGCTGTTTGAATTGCAAGCGTCCATAGGTTACGGTGACCGCTTTACATCAGGCGGACCGTATGCTTGTTTGCCACCGACGTAGTATAAAAAAAATTCAGATTTTCAAATTTGGTTCCGATTGATTAAGTTTTAGAGGACGAAATAGTCGAGAGTGGCACCTCGATTATTTTCTATAAACCTAGTTAATAAATAACAAGAGTATATTTAACAAATATTCCCTAATCGAAAGGGGGGACATTTCCATTTTAGCATTTTCGCTCCTGTTGTCTCTTAACAAACTACGTAAAGAAGAAATTTTTGTATTCAAATTTGAAGATCATTTGTTTGGATTCTGTTCTGAATTTAAATATATTGGATACATTTCTTTTTAACATTAGGAGTTTACCTTTATTTGTCAATACACAGAGATAGGTAATAAAAAAGTTTTGTATGTGTAAATTAAGAGGAAAGGTAGTGGGATACATCATTGCTGCATATTAAACGAGTCGATGATAATGTAAGGTTTGATGGCTACTAGAAATGTCACGAACCAAGGGTAATTCATTAATGCAAATGAAAATTTACTTTTGTAAGACTAACATGGACACATCTCTTTGTAGTTGACTGTACATTGCAGACCTTACGCGAGCATTTCTTTTTTTTTGACAACAAAAAAATTTTGATTGTTTTAGGAAATTTTAGGTCAATTGTACTCAGAATCACGAGTACTTTCAATCTCACTGGGAGACAAAAAGTGTCCCAGAATTTCCATACATTTTTGTTACTTTCCTCTTTTGTTACCCTATACAACATGTACGGAAAATGGTAACAAAATAAGAAAAAATTGTATGGGACAATTTTTTTAACTACTAGGATTGAAAAAGCTAGTAATTCTGATTTTAGAAATAGCATATTTTTTTTTTTTAAATATCACACTTCATAAAAGTGGCAAAAAAAGAAATGCTCACGCCATGGCTTTCGGGGGCGACGGTCGCGCGATGGTCGCGCGACGGAGATGCGACGCATACGAAATCAAACCTTATCGATATGGAAGTAGACGATGCGATGAGACGCGACGGCGACGGCCGCGCGACGGTCGCCCCTCGCGAAACGGTTTACATAGACTGTGGCGCCCCTATTAATTTCTACTCTTTTTTGCCAAACTATTAATGCGGTAAATGTCACCGGTTAAAACTTTGCCTCAAAAAGATTTCGAAAAAAGTTTAAGCGCGGAAATTTAAAAAAATATACCTATATTTGCTCGGATTTATCAAATACCTATGCTTTTCAAATTTCAAAATGAGTTCAGACAAAAGTGATGTGGATGTGGATTTAAACTGTAGTAACCTATAACTGCAGTAACCTTTTCTTATAGGAAATTTTGTGTAGATTTTTTCTCGTGGACATTTTATTTAGCTGTGGGCCACCGTTTACGAGGTATTTACAAACACGGCCCATGAAATCTATTTAAAAATAATTTCCACCTATAATATTGCTCCTAGCGAAAAATCTTATAGAACCTTTCTTGTAGGAAATATTATGTAGATTAATTCTGTATAACATTATTTTTGGCTGTGAGCCACCGTTTTTGAGTTATCAGCAAAAAGCGGCCCATGTAATTTATTTAAAAATACTTTCCAACTAAAATATTGATTCTAGCGAAAAAACGTATAGAACCTTTCTTGTAGGAAATCTTATGTAGATTTTTTCTCGTGAACATTTTATTTAGCTGTGGGCCACCGTTTACGAGGTATTTACAAAAAACGGCCCATGAAATCTATTTAAAAATACTTTCCAACTAAAATATTGATCCTAGCGAAAAATCTTATAGTACCTTTCTTGTCGAAAATATTATGTAGATTAATTCTGTCTAACATTATTTTCGGCTGTGAGCCACCGTTTTTGAGTTATCAACAAAAAACGGCCCAAATATCTATTTAAAAATACTTTCCAACTAAAAAATTGATCCTAGCGAAAAAACTTATATAACCTTTCTTATAGGAAATTTTATGTAGATATTTTCTGTTTAACATAATTTTTTGCTGTGGGCCACCGTTTACGAGGTATTGACGAAAAACGGAGCATGTAATCGATTAAAAAAAACTTTCTTACTAAATTATCCATTTATATATTGATCCTATCGAAAAAACGTACATAACCTTTCTTGTAGGAAATATTATGAAGATTAATTCTGTGTAACATTAGTTTTGGCTGTGAGCCACCGATTTCGAGTTATTAACAAAAAACGGCCCATGAAATCTATTTAAAAATAATTTCCAACTAAAATATTGATTCTAGCGAAAAATGTTATAGAACCTTTCTTGTAGGAAATATTATGTAGATAAATTCTGTGTAACATTAGTTTTGGCTGTGAGCCACCGATTTCGAGTTATTAACAAAGAACGGCCCATGTAATCTATTTAAAAATACTTTCTAACTAAAATATTGATTCTAGCGAAAAATGTTATAGAACCTTTCTTGTGGGAAATATTATGTAGATTAATTCTGTATAACATTATTTTTGGCTGTGATCCACCGATTTCGAGTTATCAACAAAAAACTGCCCATGAAATCTATTTAAAAATACTTTCCAACTAAAATATTGATCCTAGCGAAAAATCTTATAGAACCTTTCTTGTAGGAAATTTTATGTAGATTAATTCTGTCTAACATTATTTTTGGCTGTGAGCCACCGTTTTTGAGTTATCAACAAAAAACGGCCCAAATATCTATTTAAAAATACTTTCCAACTAAAAAATTGACCCTAGCGAAAAAACTTATATAACCTTTCTTATAGGAAATTTTATGTAGATATTTTCTGTTTAACATAATTTTTTGCTGTGGGCCACCGTTTACGAGGTATTGACGAAAAACGGAGCATGTAATCGATTAAAAAAAACTTTCTTACTAAATTATCCATTTATATATTGATCCTATCGAAAAAACGTACATAACCTTTCTTGTAGGAAATTTTATGTAGATATTTTCTGTTTAACATATTTTTTTGCTGCGGGCCACCGTTTACGAGTTATTTACGAAAAACTAAAAAATTGACTTTCAAGATCGAATGGCAGGGTACGGACCCCACCTCATGTCATGGCATTATTTTTCCATGGCTATTTAGACCCTCATCTTTCACTGGTAAAAATGACAGACTGCCTCAAGAACCTTTTTTGGAATTTTTTTTTTTACCACTTTGTACCGTTCTGGCACGGTGAAGGACCCGGCCAAATGATCTGGCATAAATACTATGCGACTTCTGAGGAACTCTATTTTCACTTTTTAATAATTCCAGGTTGCCTCAAACACCTTTTTTGGGCCTCAAAAAATTAAATCTTCAAAAATTCATAGCTCGATAAAGCCCCGCTCCCCAGCTGCCAGACTTGCAGACCTGATGTTGGCTATGATCAGAGAAGCATCTGAGCACCTTTCCAGGTTGCCTCAAGGACCTACTCCAAAATCCTGCCAGCTCTTGGACCATTTTCATTCAAAAATAGTATTTTTTAAGAGAAGACTTAATAGAAAAATTACGAATTACCTTTTTTTGCATACCTAACGCGTTTAATTGTATTCAACATTAATTCTAATTCAGATTCCATTTCCTTCAAACCTTCAATAAAAGAGCGTACACCCATCTTAAAGGCCGGCAACGCACCTCCAACACTTCTGGTGTTTCGGGTGTCCATGGGCGGCAGTGATCGCTTATAAATCAGGCGACCTGTCTGCTCGTTTGCCTCCTATCCCATAAAAAAAAAATTACTGAGTGTCCGTTACTACCAGCCATACTGTAAGTACCTAATATGTAATTGATTAGAGTCTATAAAGGAGACCGCGGGGTGGTCTGTGTAGTTTAGACCGCCACCCGGCCGGCCTAATGAAGGGGCCATTCCATGTCCGCCCGCTCGTCTTACATGGCGACAATAAAGTCTCTCTGTGAACTCAACCGCGCACAAGTTGTTGAGACTTTATTATATTCCATTTTCGCCTTGCACTCGCCGGGGCACTTGCATACTAAGAGAAAGACTTCTTTCACCTCTTGCACTGAATTCTATTACAAATTTCTGTCAAAGCGTTGTTATTTATTTCCGTGGTTATCCTCCTGGTGGTCCTGTTATCTGCAGTCCAGGTTTATTAGTCAACGGTTCGAAATCATTAGCAATGTTGTTAAAGTTTAGGAAGAAAAACATAAACGTTCGCCATTCCCGTGATCAGGGCTCATGTGATCCCCGCCGGCCGTCGGGCGCTAATGAAGCGCGCGATGAACGTCCTACTAAAGAATTTGGAGTGATCTTGGGGAGGAGTTTTTTGAGCGCACCTTCCCTTGTTCATTAGTGTAATTAACTTATGCCGCACTCTTCCACAATTCGTTTCGGATCCCTGACTCCTGCTAAATTACTGTGACTCACAAAAATCTAAAGGCCTTGTGTTTTTACGTTACTTTATTGAAAGTGAATTTCGAAAGCTTTCAGCATCGATAATCATTGCTGGGGAGTAATTTTGCTGTTCGTGACGTCTCAAATCTCTCGACTCAATACATAAGTAACATAGCGAAATAAAAAAGGTCTTCAGAGTTAGGAATACCAACATAAGTCTGCAGCGATAACCTAGGCTGTTCAAATCAAACTTTTATGATACGTATTACGAGTAGAGTACGTCTCTTTTGGATGTAAACCATTCTTTAAGACGTTGTAACATTTTATTATAGCTTTTAATGCGTTTTCTAATTTTTTACAACAATACTAACATGCACATGAAGTCCTTGAGTTGGCCAGTAGGCATTCAATGGCTTACTTATTGAAGAAAAAAAAACTAAAGTAGTAATCCGTAATAAGTGCATCATAATTTATAAAAAAATTACTTACACGAGGTAGTTATGATTATTTGCATACTTATTATACCAAAATAAATATATCTCTGAGTCCCTTGTCACTTATAATAGTCGAGTGCTGCCGCTGTGAACGAAAGTGCCGTTAGTATAATGACATCGTTTGATCAATTTAGATCTGGTACCTTTTATTTAATGACTCCTGTAAATTACATTAATTACTGTTATTTTTTCAGTACCTATGTAAAGATTTTGACAACGCAATACGCTTGCTCGTGTTCGTATACATAAATACTTATTTCCATTAACATTTCGCTAGAGCGACGCAAAGTTATTATTACACATAATAAAACTTTTGCCACATTGTTTACAAATATATTCCCAACTAATTCTAAATCAGTTAAGAGAGTGTTAAAAAATGAAAAGCAGTTATATACATAAAAACTTTGTTATTCATTTAATATTATTTCTAGCATGTTACAAGTATTGTTTTTTTCCGGAAAATAAGCTTTTAGTCATTTCTTCTAGTTTGTAAAGCATATCGATGTACAATATATTAGAATAAAGGTGGCCTGTGAAACGATAGTTTGATGTTGTGTTCTCAATAAAATAATAATAATTGTCGTCATTAAAACAAGCGAATATAACTGGAAAGGCTTAAATTAATTAATTTAAATTTTATTGCACAAAAATAATATACAAACGGTGGACTTAATTCCTAATAACATCCTCAACCAGTCAATCATTGAAAGTATAATTTGGCTATTAGATGGAAATGATGAGCAATGAAAAATTGACAATATCAATATACCTAACTATGTTCATGTCGACGTTACTGGGGACAAAAGCGCGTGTCGTGTAGTTTGCTTGCTCTACTTGAGGAAATTAAAGAAGCATCTTTGAACTATTTTTTTTTCTAATTTAACATTAATAGGTTGTATTATTACAAAATATTATGCTGTATTATTGTAGATATTCATTATGCTCACGTTGCTGACTGATATGTACTACATATGTACCAGGTTTCATCGGTTTGTAGATCCATTGTCGGCTGTCGGCAGTAATATTTATGTGTTTCCGGCAATTTCCTGCAACTAGACGTTGGCATGCTAGTTGAATTAGTTTTTGCACAGGAGCAGGACGAGCCGGCAACGAGCGGGGAGGGAAGAAAGGGGGGAGGGGGTCTGGGATGCACAGACGCGCGACCACCCTTTCCACAAATTAATTAAAATAATTTGTTGAAAATGTCACGAATTTACCAGTCCCTGGGCTTGTTAGTGTGTTCTCGTTATTTGGTAAACGAGAAAATATATTACATATATCGGAAGACAAGGAAACCCTTATTGCTGTCGGGATGTTGAAACTAATCGCCTAATTTGTTGCTAATATTTTCTTAGTAAAGTATTGTTTTTCGGAATAACAACAGTGGTTCCTACGTATCTCTCAAGAGGTACACGGTCGCTTATAAAATTTCAACTATACGCTACGTCTTATCTTATGCGAGATTATATTTATGAAATATTACTTGCAGATCTTCGCGTTTATTATATCTATCATATATTAATGAAATAAAGTCGTCGTTGAAAATGTTAACCTTTCTTATAAGAGTTATAAGCTAATAAATAATAAGGAAATGCATTTCCTCAAGACTGCTGTGCCTGTTATAATAGTATTATACAGTATTATAATATATTCGTAGAAGTATACTACCGAGCTTGCTCCCACCACCCACCCCCATAACTTTGCTTCTAGATGCTTCTTTAATCTATGCTATCCTGTTTAAATCATGTTAAGGCGGGCTGCAACCGACGGTGCTAATAACTCTAAGATTGCACTTTAAAATATTGCACTAAGATGATAGTGTTAGTCTAAGTAAGTGCCTTGAAGCGACAATGAATTTGATTAGCTCCGCTGGAGAGACATTTTGTGAGATCACTTGCCATTCTATACGTACCTAACATGCATGTTTGCAGGAGTGATATAGACAATGCGTGTTTTAATTTATGTACCTAATTTTAAAATAGGCTTAGGCTTAGGTAGGGTGGTTTAGCCGGTTGTCGGCCAGTTTAGCAAAACTTCGAATTCAAATAGATTTTCTGAACAATGTATTCAACAAATCTTTGTCATTTGCAGATTTTTAGATTTAAAATATATTACACTTGCTATTTTTGTATTAAAATGAGTTAATAAGTAACAACGTTTTGTTTATATAATTAAAAATATGAAAAAGTACCTATTTAGCCCGTTGTCGGCCACTTTGTTCGGTTCTCGGCCGCTTGTTAATCTAGTTGTCGGCCACTGTTATTAACGTTTTAAAATGAGTCTTAAATCACAAGTAATGATTTATTTTGAATAAAACAATACAAATTCAATGTTATAATGCATTACAAGTAATATAATAAGGAATGTTAAAGGAAACTCTTATGTATGTTACGATATACTAAAAAAAAATTTTGTAACATCGTATAAGTTAGGAGACGGGGGCAGTAGCGGCTTGCCCTAAAGTGCGCTTGTGCGATGCACTCCCAAAAATAATCACAATTAAACTATAGTAATACATCAATTATGGTACCTCAAATTAATGTATTATACTATATAAAAACTATCGCAAAAAAGTCCAATCAAACAATTACTTATATTTCTTAAAAGTTCATTATACAGTCTATATTAATCCGCCAATTCCCTTCCTATACAATTTCATACGCACCGCGCTCAACGGAGCGCTTTGAATTGCGCTCCTATGGAGAAATATTCAGTACATTCTCTAATACGAAATTCAGTAAGAGCGAAAGAGAAGTTTAGTCATAGCTCCGCGCGTGAGACAGAAGATTATGTATGAAATATTAGGTAAATCTGGAGCGCCGCTCCTAGGGACGTTTGACCACAGAGCTATATCAAGATAGAAAGAAAAAGTATCATATTTAGTACCGCGAACGGCAGTCTGCTCGACGATTGGATGTCAAAATTAGTTTTCCATTGCGGTTTTAATTTGACAAGCTCGATTTGGCGTGCGTTCAAAACAAACGACCTATAAACATGAAATAAATGCTAGAATAATGTGTATATAATGATTGTAATGAAAATAAATTGATTTGTTCTTATTAGAGTACGAGCGATGTAAAAGTAAGCCATGAATTCAAACTGTCGAGTCAATTCACATTTGTGGTATCAAGTATTTATCTATTTATTCAACAGATTAAAAAGTATGCAACACAAATTAAATTACAAAAAATTAAACTAACTTATATTATAAATATTCTAAACTACATTAATAATTAACTAGCATAATCCAATCATAATAAGAACACCAATAAATGCGAAATGTTACACGATCGGTCTCCCTGTCAACCGCCAAGCTTTTTCCTTCTATCTCGATATAGGTCTGTGGGTTTGTCCTTGATTACCGTCTCGGTTGCATCGCGCAGGCGCGAAATGCGTCGCGGTTATCCGCGAGCCGCGTATTTCGCGCGCTATTTTGTTAATTGTTAGTAAACAATAGATAAACAAGTTTTATTTTAAGGCACGCGCGGGAATACAATTTTGCCTTGTTTTGAAACCGTTTAAATTGTTTTTATTGCAAGTGTGTGAGAATGGATGGATACAATGTGACATTTATAAAAGAGTGTGAAAAAACTTTTGCAACGCGATTAGAATTAAAAGCTAAAGGACCACCGCGGCCCGACCTTAAACTTACGCAAATATGTTTTTTCAAAAACCAAAATTTTACACGTGTTTTTAAAACGGAACAGTATGAAAAAACACCGTGGTTATGTGGATGTGAAAAAAGTGACAAACTGTTTTGCTTTCCGTGTCTTTTATTTGGAACGGGCGCGGACGGCGGAGGTGGTGAGTCTGCATGGACAGATAGTGACCGTCAGTGACTTATCACATCTTTCGATGAAAATAAAAAAAAACATTCACAATCCCGCATTCATTTACTGAATGAACTGCAGTTTTCGTCTATTCATTTTTATGTTTTACTGTTATTAACCCTGAAGCTGGGCAGCTATATAAACTAAATAAAGAATATTTTTCACTGAAATTTAAACTTATAGTTCAGGCATTTGTTGGAAAATTGAAGGAAAGAAAAAAAAATGCATCTCTGAGCCAATTTAATATGATTTAAATTTAATCACATTGAATAAGTACAAACAGGAACACTAGACTTTATGCCGCTGTAATAGGAATTACAAATACACAGTTCATAGTGTTGATTATATTATGTAGGCTACATACATGTAGGACCTTGGGCCTTACGATGATTATTTGGGTGAACACCCACAAATTACAGCCGCGAGCCGCCTCTGGACGGGGGAGGTACACAAAAAAATGCCAATTTCATATTAAACAGGATGGATCTATAGTAAAATCAATGTAATTAATAACATACAGGCCATACAATCAATACTTTGATCTGGAGCCAGACAGAATTTATTTTATTTCAAGATTCGGGAACTTAATAAATTTTACATACGAAGTTGCCTAGGCCGAAAACTAACTTTTTATAATCCCGTTCTCGGCCGCCAAATGCAAGAAAAATTAAAGCACATTTTAACCAAGTTTTTGTTAATAAACATGCGGCCGACTGCTAAATATAAGAAAGATGATGATAGACTTAAGTCGTATTTTGGATTCTTTTTTCTTTTAGCTTTGATTTAACGACCAAATTAATCGATTAAAAATGACGTGTCTCCAGCTCGTTCTCGGCCGGGTGGCCGACAACTAAATATCAATGTGAAATTGCATTTAGTTACCCGACCACCTAATTTTATTGACTTATATCAAATGTGTACATTAAAATTAAAATATTATTAATTCAACTTATCCACGAAGCACATTATCCCTTAATAATATCTTAATACTCACGGAAATAATATTTTACCCACCTCGAAAAAAATGTTCAATCAAAATTTTTTTTACGATTTGAGCAATATCCACACTGTCCAAATTGCTTTGAGCCTTTGACGAGTCAATAAAAACGTCATCAAGCAAACAACTTTAGGATATGTCAAAGACAACTCAATTTATCTGATAAATACAGTAAATTTGACAAGTTATTTCAATTTTAATACGTAGTGGCCGACAACCAGAGGTGGCCGGTAAACCGGCTAAACTACCCTATGTAGTCTTGGGATAGGCCTTTGTGCAAGTGATGAAAATATAATACAAAAATATCAATTGCGCCAAGGAAGCCAAGAAACCATGAAATAATTAAGGGGTTAAAGAACGCCTGACATCGCAAACATCTAAAGTGAAATTGCAAATGGCAGTGTTGCCATATTACGCTTACGTGCAAGCAGGGACAAGCAAATTATAAAGACTAGCAAAGTTCTTCCTAAATGGGTAACAATCTACTTAGAAATTATAAAGAAACGATCTCTCAACTCTACGTATTTCCCTTATCCCTCAAGTTAATAAAATCCAAGGGCTAAACATAAAAGAAAAAAACTATGAGTAGCTTATTACAATATTACCTCTGAGCCCCGGGCATAAATCAAACACAGATTAATAATAAACAAAATCTGATTAAACAGCTGAACTTAAAACTCCAAACAAAAGTATGTTATTCTCATCTCTTATTTTCTCACTAATAAAAAAAACTTCCATATAAACTATGATAACCGTTCGCTAGTTGTAAAAATAAAAAGTGATATCTCACAGGAAATTGAGTAAACTGCTTAGTAAGTGTTTTAAACAAAGTTCGTATAACCAACGCTTCGTACGCTTAGTAGCTAGGTCAAAACAGATGGGCACTGTCAGTAATAAACACGGTAAAGCTATACACGTCGACTAATCGAAGCGCTCGAAGGCCGACAGTTTAACCCGCACGGTCGCAGGGTTAATCGTGACTAACTCGGGCTTTTTAAGGTGAATGTGTCTATAATGGAATCTTTACGAAATGGCGGACTTTACGCCTTGATGAGGCATTCTCTACCAGTCAACCATTGGGCTAAGCAGAAACGGTTAGTTTGGTGCAGGATTTTTAAAACAATACGAGTAATATTGTCGGACATCTAATAAATGCGATATACATAACTAAACCGTATTTGGAAACAAAACTGATTGTAGTGAATAACCTTTATTATTTACTGGTCTCTGGTGCGAGCATAAAGTTTGTCCGTGTCATGACGAGACGTGACTTCTTGAGTCTGAATTTTTAGCGCGCTTTAACAATATGTTGATGCCAGGTCACGGCACGCGTGAGGTGCAATGTTACGGAGATGATGATGCCTCATACACGGGTGCTCGACGTATCAAAGAAGGCCGGTGTACACATAATTATAGTCATCTACCGGACTAATTGGCCTACATACAAAACCGTAAGTTTATATTATGCAGAAGAACCTCAAACTCTCGTGTCCATTGTTATAGCAGTATTGAAACAGATAAAACACATAGAATATATACGGATGTACCTACTCACCTGAATATATCTCGATTGGCGACGTTTCGAGTCATATGGAGACTCTTCATCAGGCATGATTGCTCGAGGCGGCTACATTGCTAGGAGTGTACCGTTTTGCAAAAATATTTGAATAAAAAAACAAAGAGGTAAAAGATAAGAATTTAAGGTCAACGCGATAAATTGCCCTAAAAATTAAAACAAGAGCATTCGTCATCATTTTTACGGGCGATGACTGAAACTTAATATTGTACTCGTTTGGTCATGTCATTAATCGCTGCTGCATGAACTGTCGTAAGATCATGGCCACTATTACGTCGTGGTGTGATTTGTCTAACCATGTCCTGTTTTCTGTGTTTTATGTATTAAAACTTGTATTTGATGACGTCTGGTGTTTCTCTGTAGTACATAATAAGTCCCGGCCCTATAGCCGCGCTGAGCAGACGCTCCTGCAATATCCGCAGCTGCAGTAAGACGTGCCGTTTCTATTATGACGATTCATGTGTTTGAGTGATCACTTTGTAGATTGTGACTCGACAATATTGCACAAGCGCTCTGCGACAGACGCCGAAATAATTCAGACTGCACTTTAGTTTTTCCCTGTATTCTTTTTTAATTGAAAATAAAACACATCTATTTAAGTTGTATATCTATATATTAATGTCATTAATTTATTTACATATTTCTAGGTATACATTGGCGAGTAGCCCAATTTAAATACGAATGTTTAAATATGATGTCGATTAATCGTTTTACCACAGAATACATATTAGTACAAGTACAGAAAGCCCTCTCCAAAAACCTGTTTAAAGAAATAACGACTCATGCCACGACACTATTAAGTTCAAATTCCAACCGCGCAACGCTAAATGCCTACAATTATATTAATGTAGAAGTGCGCTTTCTTTCTATCACGTAACTCGTACCTTAATTTACTGACGATATAGGGTTGTCTCCTTTTAAAAAATAATATAAGCTTAATATTTAATTACACTACCTTTTTTTATATTGCTCTACTTTAGCTCGAAAAAACCTAAGATATGTCTTAGTGGTACGTAGGGTTTAATTTTAATAAATTCGCGTGTAACTTAAGGCGTACTTACTTAGATAAGTATGTATAATATGTATGTAGGGTTCTAATATGGTGTAAGGTTCTAATATGTATGTAGGTTTATTTCTTGTATTTGTGTATGTTTATTTTATAATACTTAGTAGGTATTGACATATTTAATCATTACAATCTCATACTGGCTTTATAATCTTGTGCACCAAACTATCTATGATTTGCCCAATGGTTGAATGGTAGAGAATGCCTTAAGGCGTTAAGTCCGCAATTTATACTTTTTATTGATCATTTGTGCAATAAAGTTTAAATAAATAAATAAGTAAGTAGGTACCTTAATTGAAACAAGCCTGATATTACCTACCCAAAGGCTTTGCATAATTCCGCCCTTTAGTTATTTTTGTAAACAAATGAGGTTTCGAATAGTACGATCACGATAAAATATCAATTCTGTGACAGCGGTCGAATCAGTACGTAGGTATGCGACGAACAACTCTCACGCGTGCGTCACCGCTCGCCCGTGAGGCCCTACTGATTTGCCCCTCGCGAGGGGTAATACAGTTCGATACCTACACGCGCGAGTGGGACAGGCCTGGTTTTACGGCACAAGCAAAAGCTTACGGCCGCAATCCGTAATATCTGTGATCTGTATGTACCTAGATATTTCTCTGGCACGAACGAAGTGACACTAGTGACTTCCTTCCAACATTTAGTTCATCGATAACTGACAGTATAATATGTCATTAATTATTATCATTATGCTATTAATTATTGCCGTAGCACTGAATCTTGAGTAGTTTCATGTGCTCTGCCTACCTCGTTTAGGGAATTATAGGTTTGCATTTATGTGTGTTTTATACAGAAGTCACATGTTTAAAAATGAATAGACAATAATAACACAACGAACCATATTTTAATAGTTTACATAATTTATTCCATGATTATTCAAGATTTTAGAGATTATTATTAGGGGTAATAATTTTATTAATTACCTTATGTAAGGCTATTTATCGATAAAAGATAATTGTCGATGTTTTTATTTTGTCAAGCACTAACAACTTGACGTTCGTGCCAAAAAAAATCTAGGTATAGTGATCTGTGATAGACTTCATACATCACTCAGTCCATCAGTGTCTATGTTCTGCACGGGAAGCATGGTCGTGCGATAGACGATAAAATATCAGGCCGTCCCTATCGCACTTACAAATAGTGCGATGATTGTTAAAAGTTCAAAATTCTAATTTCGCGGGGCATAGTAAGCAATGTAAGCATACAGACGACCAATCTTTATTGATTACTTGTCTAGACTAGGGAATAGTGACTCCGGTCTGGATGAAGCAATTTATTTCTTTGACGGCTCTCGATCAACTGGTAGCGTATTGTTGGTAGTTATATTTGAGTCGCTTTGAAGTGTGCCTTCCTACGTATTTATATTTTAAATGAAATATTCCTAGGCACCGGGAAATAAAATATGAGAGCTAGTGTAATAGAAATACCGATAACTACTATTGGTTGCAAGACTTGCAAGTGAGCGGTGAGGTTACTGATTTTAAAAATTGATATTGTTATGATACGATCGTGAGATACCTACTCGTACTGATCGTATACAGAGTGGGGCCTGTAACACAGGCGAAGAATTGAACTGTAGGCTATTCTCCTTATACTGATCAACATTTGTCCAGTGACTTTTAAAAATTATGAAGTCTTTAAATTTTTAATTTTTCATACAAAATAAATATTAGCTTCAATGTACGCCATTGTTGTCATTGAAGTTGTCTGTCACACTTTAGACTTCGCAATACATTACCTCTTAGAAAAAACTTTCAAGGGTGATAAAAATCAAAATACAAGTTATTTTTAAAAGTCGCCGAACAAATGTTGATCAGTATAAGGAGAATAGCCTAGAGTTCAATTCTTCGCCTTTGTTACAGGCCCCACTCTGTAGACTCGCGGTGCATTTGGCGAGCACCATTCCATTTCTACCATTTAACACTTTTAAAAGTAAAATTATATGGGACAAAAATGCCCAAACAATTTTAATATAAAAATACCGCTTTACGGCTTCATTTACCGCCAAATGTACATTGAGATGTACATAATGTATCAATGGTATTTTAAGTTTAATGTGAACAAATAAAGTCGCATGTGTCTCTAAATTTTTTTGAATAATTAAATTAAAAGCAACTAGGATCAACATTATTACATGGCGGATGGCAAGAGGTTAAAATGGTAAAATACTCTTATTTATTATATTATATATTCTTAAAATGGCCTTGCTACTGACAAACGATGAATAATAATTCGATTGTTGGAAACATGTTTAGAATATCAGCTACATGAGGGATAGGTCCCGAATCTGAAAATAGACTTAGGTATAGATCTAGGGTTCACGTGTCACAGTACTCATTTCACTATCCCATCAGAATCGCATTTTTTCACCACGTCGGTTGGGAGCGACCCGGAAATGGACCTCGAAACACTAACGTTTGACGCTTCCTTTCATGCAGCCTAGTTTCCCGTGATATCTAGGTTTACATCACAGATTACCTTCGCATATATAAGTCGCTACTTCAAGCAATTTCACCATTTCTAACTTTATCTACAGCGTTCTGGAATTCAGAACTCGAACTCTTTCAAAATTCCTCCGGCCGCGTAGTAGTCCTATTTATATACTCTATATAATTGATGTCCAGTCTAGCTGGATTGTATGAAAATTTTATATTCTACCTAATTAGGTACCTACTTCGAATATTAGAAAACGAAGAGTTCAAAAGTCTACAAATTCAACTGTCTAAACATGATAACTTTTTAACTGAGTGACTTTGTTTCAAGTCATGTGATGTGGTGTGTGAGTTTATTTCACCACATCCTTTCCTATTGTGGGTGTCGTAGACGCCGTGATATGGGTTCATTGTGGTGTAGACACCAACAAGCTCTGTTACTGGCGTTACTGCAATGTAACGACTTCGTTTTCTTTCAACTTATCAATTGCTAAGAGTGGCACTGAAACGTGAACAGTTTCATGTGCTCTGCCTGCCCTTCTTGGGAATACAGGCGTTAATTTATGTATGTATCTGTGTGTACATGTAGTACTTATAGGAGTAATGGTGGCCTTTATCCGTGCCCAATTTATTAAAAAGTTCATTCTGATGAACAAACTTCTCATATTTCAAATTTATTAAGGACAGACATCTACAGGAGATCTACCGAGATAAATATAAGGATATTTCGCTAGTGTTTGGGCACAGAATGTTTTCGAAATGGAGCCTGTGTACCGCGTACCGCGTAGTCTATGTTAAACAGTGACAGCATTATTTGAACACAAGTAGTAAATAAAGCAGCGTGTACACATATATCTGGCGCTATCGCGAGCCGTGTCCGGCGTTTTTGCGCCGGAACCGTGTATGAGTTACGGAGTCCGGCGGCGTCCGGTCACCGGGCCGACTCGAAAACATGATATCCTAGCGCGAGACCGTCACGGAAAACTTTCACAGCGGGCTAATAGGGTCACCACCAATTACCTAATAATATAAGCGCGTTACAAAACACGGAGAAACTAAAAAGCAAAAAATAATAAACCTTTGAATTCAGATTTCTTATCGTATTGCAATAATCTAAACATCCAAATTATAAACAAATCAATTATTTTTGCAGTCGGTACCAGACCTGTTCGTCGCCTTGCTATTGCCTGTTTGCCCCACCCAACCATACGCAGGCTGGCACCGACTCCAAAAATAATTGATTTGTTTATAATTTGGATGTTTAGATTATTGCAATACGATAAGAAATCTGAATTCAAAGGTTTATTATTTTTTGCTTTTTAGTTTCTCCGTGTTTTGTAACGCGCTTATTTTTGAAGGCGGTTTTATTTTTTGTTAAAAAGTTTATTTATTTGTTGATTTTTAGTGGTTCCTATTGATATTATACGTATCAGTCCGAATACATATACACTAGTGAAAGAATTATCCTTTAACTCCTAACCATTGAGGAGTTGACCTTCCATCATCAGCTCAGCCACATAAAATTATTACCATCAGGCGTAAATACTGGTTTACCTTTGAAAAATACACTAAAAACATTACATGTGCCTATAACATTTGAAGAGTTCCCTCGATTTCTCCAGGATCCCATCATCAGACCCTGACTTGGTGCCAATGGGACCATCTCGGGGTTATACCCGTTCGATCAAAAAAAAAATTTTGAAAATCGGTCCACAATTCTCGGAGATATCGAGGAACATACATACAAAAAAATAAAAAAAAAAAAAAAAAATAAACATTCAGTCGAATTGAGAACCTCCTCCTTTTTTGAAGTCGGTTAAAAATCGGTAGAAAATTTACGACTTTTAATTAGTTATTTGAAATTTCATTATAAATCAGTCTTGCTGAAAAGACTGGTATTACTAAAGACTGTATCGTTAAGTATGAGGACAACTTTGAGTAGCCGTATTTATTTGCTATTATATTTTTTTCTTAAAACAAGACATAGGCTTAATAAGGCACATAATAAGGTTCACATTTTGTCCTAGAAACTCGACGTAAAGCAAGTGGTTTAGACAGTATTGACTTAATCCTCCCGAGTAACAATTACGATTCCGGACAAATGCTACTAGAAAATTCACAAAGTGCGTAAAAAACGATACGATTGCGAAAAAAAATTGTACTGTGTGAACCTCAACGACATATGATCCACAAAGCAGAATATCTGGACATAGTCTAGCCATAGTTATTTTTAAGAAATAAAGTTCAGGATCTGTGTATGGCGGCCATTTAGAGAATGTGGCATGGTGCTTCCTCTAACTCCGACTTTGATGTCGAATTTAACTATCATACACTGTTTATATCGATTTGGTTTAGGCTCTGTTCAAACACCGTGAATGTCAATTAGACTTTGGCCTATGGCTAATTTTTTTATCTGTTTCTCTCATCCTGCTTGCATCAAAAATTTACGACAATCCGGAACGTTGCTCAAAATAGCGTTTTTTTTAAATTATATAAATTCACCGCATTTATTCTGCAAGTACCCAATTGAAAAACCATGAAGAGGACTCTTAAATAATATATTTTGGCAGCATATTAACCTTTGTTTGTTGAAATCGTGCAAACAGTCATTCAAATATTCTCAAATTAAGCCAGATAGGGGTTGTCCGAAATTTATTTGCTAGACCTTAATGAAAGTACCATAAAGTCTCTAAAATAAAATAAAAATTAGACTTTCTTATATCAAATAGTGCTTACCAATACCTTCAGATCATACTCTCGGAACATAATAATATAAAATTATGCACATGTCAACATTTAGACGAGGTTTGTTTTGTCCTTATACTTATCGATACAGTCCTTATAGCTGTCTGTCAAGTAATTTCGGTAGGAATCTTTGTTCGAATACGCCACAATAGTTGAATATCAATTCGTTGTAATTATGTGAAGGTATACTATATACCATGATATCAGAACCTCGTCGGCTTTTGACAGTCGATTGATCCTTGCGTCTGTTATGCTGCCAGTTTCCTGACATGCTGTTTCCTGGCAACCCTACCTGAATATAGTTTCGCAGTAATGCGAATTAAATTGCAGGTAAATTATGACTAAACTGCTGCAGCTGCTAAAGTTTCTCAATAATGGGTTTTTACGTTTACGCGGGAAAAACTCGGTCCATTTTTGTGAATCATCTTTTATTTTGCTAAGTCCTTTGTACCGAGATTTTACATGGAGCGCTTATTTACTGGGAATATCTAATGGGCTTAGTTCACGTGTCGCTTAATTCTTATATAGGTGACCCAATTACGTTAGCGTGTGTTTTACATCTCATTTGCTTGTAAAGGGCATTATTTCAAGCATGCTCAAACATATTGGGTGATTAAATTAGCAATACTGTTTCTAGTGATTATCAATTGGTATGTATCTATGCTTGTGGTCACTACACGTTCCAATTTCACAATTAATAGACATACTTTCTACAACGACGGTAACAGTTCTTCACGGTCGTTTGATCTCACATCTACTGATTACTCTCTATGGTGATATGTTAAGTCACATTACTACTATTATTTAAGCAATGCAACTAAACTAGATGCATTGGACTAGGATTTTTAAAGGTGTCCCGAAAAGGACTCAAGATTTGAAATTGATGAAAAACACTTTTTGTTCTCCTTACAATATATTTGTAAATACTTCTAAAAATCTCAAAATACATAAGATAGGGTTATTTGTGAAATAAAACTTCAGGCAAATGTCCTTCTAGGATTTGCTCGCATACGCACTATTATGTCAAAAAATTCTATAACCATTTTGCATAGATGCGGCTGAATTTTTCCGATGCAACGTCGAATTTCCTCTTTTAAAGCATGAGTGGATGTGGGCTTAGTGGCATAGACTTTTGACTTGAAATAAACGTCATAATTTGATCCACTCTAAACTGAAATAGATACCATACACTAAAGAAAAAGCGATCAAGCCCACTGGTGGCGAAGCCGGGAATCGAACCCGGGTCTCCAGCTAACGCGGCTGACGTGATAAACCGCTACACCACCTCGACCGCCGAGGTACCCATCGAAATTTCTCTAGTGTATGTTATCTCTGAAGGCTAGGCGCCTTTGACCAACTCTAAGGGCGAGCAATTTGTGCTTGCACCTCTTATATGAATCCTTTTGCAGGATTACGATATAGCGAGAGAGATGGTGCTGCCATCTATCGATGTAGGGAACAAATCCACTCTCCTTGAATTTTGCAAGCACTCTGCTCGCAGTTGACGGAGTCAACGTTTCGACCATATTTTGCACGGAATTTTTGAATACTGTATTAGTTTATAAATTGTTAATATAAGCAATTGAATGGAAATACATAGCAGATAAGTATATGAGTAGGTACTTTAATAAACTAAAAATAACAGTATTCAATCTGCTTCAACAAGTACCTACTCTCTAGCATACCCGGTACGGTAAAATATGTAGTCTCGCCGACAATTTTCGACGGTTCGTGCATGGCACACTATGGGAATGGTCATTATCTCATACATGTTAAAACAAACAATATTTTTTACCTGACATATTCCTAGCACGATAATGGTATGATCAAACTGTAATGGGCAATGGGCTGTGTGTAACTGTGTGTAGTGGGCAAACACCTTTAGGGACAAAAACTTACATAATGGGTACCAAACTTTAACTTATTTTGAGGAAGTGGTTTCAGAGAAAATGGCCTGTAACAGACGGATGGACGTCTGGACGGACACAGACGCACGAGTGACCTTTTAAGGGTTTCGTTTTTAGGGTTCCGTAGTCAACTAGGAACCCTTATAGTTTCGCCATGTCTGTCTGTCTGTCTGTCCGTCCGTCCGTCCGTCCGCGGATAATCTCAGTAACCGTTAGCACTAGAAAGCTGAAATTTGGTACCAATATGTATATCAATCACGCCAACAAAGTGCAAAAATAATAAAGGGAAAAAAATGTTTTATTAGGGTACCCCCCCTACATGTAAAGTGGGGGCTGATATATTTTTTTCATTCTAACCCTAACGGAGTATGGGACGAATGTTAGTGTGGGATGCTACCTGCGTAGACACATTGGCACCGTCTCACCTCCAACGGACCAAGATAAAAGCGGGCGCAGCGGCAGAAAGTGCCGAAATTTTGAAACGTAATAAATACAAAAGTCTTGGCAAAGAATACCTTTTTGTACCCTTTGGCGTAGAAACTCTAGGTTCATGGGGTCCCAGCGCGAACAAGTTGTTCACAGAAATCGCGAAGCGTCTGGTTGAGGTAACTGATGGTGACCGAAGAGCTGGCGACTTCCTCGCACAACGTATCAGCATTGCGATACAGCGAGGAAATGTCGCCAGTATCCTTGGTACAATGCCTCAAGGGCCTATTTTAGACATTAGCTAGCTTTTAAGTTTAGTCTTAGTTTCTTATATAATTATGTAAATATGTTCATGTAAATAAAGAGATTTTTCACCCTAACGTGTGATATATTGTTGGATAGGTATTTAAAAATGAATAATGGTTTCCTAGGATCGTTTTTTGATAATATTAATATTTTCGGAAATAATCGCTCCTAAAGGAAGAAAAAGTGCGTCCCCCCCCCTCTAACTTTTGAACCATATGTTTAAAAAATATGAAAAAATCACAAATATAGAACTTTATAAAGACTTTCTAGAAAAATTGTTTTGAACTTGATAGGTTCAGTAGTTTTTGAGAAAAATACGGAAAACTTACTAAGCGTGGCCCGACACGCTCTTGGCCGGTTTTTAGGGTTCCGTAGTCAACTAGGAACCCTTATAGTTTCGCCATGTCTGTCTGTCCGTCCGTCCGTCCGTCCGTCCGTCCGTCCGTCCGTCCGTCCGCGGACAATCTCCATAACCGTAAGCACTAGAAAGCTGAAATTTGGTACCAATATGTATATCAATCACGCCAACAAAGTGCAAAAATAAAAAATGGAAAAAAATGTTTTATTAGGGTACCCCCCCTACATGTAAAGTGGGGGCTGATATTTTTTTTCATTTCAACCCCAACGTGTGATATATTGTTGGATAGGTATTTAAAAATGAAAAAGGGTTTACTAAGATCATTTTTTGATAATATAAATAGTTTCGGAAATAATCGCCTCTAAAGGAAAAAAAAGTGCGTCCCCCCCCCCTCTAACTTTTGAACCCTATGTTCAAAAAATATGAAAAAAATCACAATAGTAGAACTTTATAAAAACTTTCTAGGAAAATTGTTTTGAACTTAATAGGTTCAGTAGTTTTTGAGAAAAATACGGAAAACTACGGAACCCTACACTGAGCGTGGCCCGACACGCTCTTGGCCGGTTTTTCCTTTTTTGGTACGGGACCCTAGCCAGAACTAAAACCACAAACAAGAATTTATTTTGGATATATCTAAATACCCATAATTCATCATCATTGGTAAGCGTGATCCACCGTAGACCGCATCATCACTTACCATCAGGTGTGATCGTGGTCAAACGTTTACCTATTCATATTAAAAAAAAAAACCCCACATTGTTTGAAATATGTTTTGATGGAGTCAACGTACTTTTTTAATTACCTAATGTTTGGACTTACAGCCACTGAATCAATCCACAATTTATCAGCAATTAACCAATTCTTATAGTTGAGCAATTACATATTAACCTTTTTGAGTAATTACATATTAACCTTTTATATGCCTCGTCCCACGTACATATGTAATTCCCAGAAAATTTGTAGTACATTTTCAGGGTTAGTAATTCAGTAGCATATTTTTGACAAGGGTCGAAGGTTAATCTGTAATGTACTATCAGCTGCAAAAGTGCATGGAGAAATTATGAATGAATTCATTGATAAATTCGCCATGCACTTTTGAAGCTGATAGTACCTACCGTAAACGTATTCATTGTAAACATTTGTTGAGCAACCTTGTTTAATCAACATGTTGCTGAGTTGCTGGCAACATGTTGCAGGCAACACTGGGTGTTGCAGAGTTGCTGACTGCGTGTTGCAGTGTTTTCGCTTGTCGATCAAAAACATCAGTTGATCAACTCATGTTGACGTGTGCATACAGTTCTTGCAACTTTTCTAATAAACATGGCGGTAGTTTGGGACAACGACAAAATAATGCAATTAATAGAACTCTTTCAATCGAAAAGTGTGCTATGGGATTCGTCAAAAATCACTTTTTGACATTCTCATAAAGTTAATAAAGGAGCCATCTCCCATTTTAAGATTACTTAATAAATTTTGCCTTTGTAAGAGGTACTTCCGTATCCACCATCTTTTTTTCTTTTTCCGGGGTTTTAGATTATACGCTAAATACACAAGAGAGCACAACAACACGACTTCTTCAGGCATCATTTTCACGCAGTCTGCGGTGTGGACAGGAGGTTATGCCGTAAACAAAGTTTCCCGCAACTTTGTGCCATTTCATCAACAAAATTGATCAACTGTTGGTCAACAAATGTTTACAGTGAATACGTGGCTTTATCTGGCTCTTTATCGGCCGATCTACCTCTCTCTTCATAGTGATAGCGAGACAAATAGACGACTCTTTCGCGGTTATGGCCTGCCTTAGGTAAATTCCTAAGTCTCCTCTCTTAGGTACAAATATTTGTACATATTTTAAAATTTATTTTGACCTTTAATCGAATACAAAGGGTTTCAAATTCAAAAAACGAAACAAATGCTCCTTAAAACGGCGCACTTATCTTGTAGGTTTTCCGTAAGCACTCGCTTTGAATTTATGTCCGTTGTCGGGCAACATAGGGACAATGTGTAACAGATAGGCAACTTTATGACTGTTTGATGTGTGCCTAGACAATGCGACATTTAATATGGCAAAGATGTATGCTACTAATTTAACCACTGAATAAATTACAAGGATGTGTAATAGAATACAGCAAAAATATAAACGAATATTTACTAATGAGTTTGCTTAGTTACTCTCACCTCATCATGATATAACCTCACCTCTGTAAGATGTTTTGAAAGAAATCAAACCAACAATATTAAATATAGAAGTTAAGTGAGTTAGGGAATCTTTCATGCGTTGCAGATTTATGGGGTTCCTTATTGGCCCAGTAAATACGGCGGCGTACAATTAGCAGAACAAACAAGACGAACAAAGAGCCTCGAGACGACGGAGACATCTAATTCCATTTTATTCCTTTATGTATTAATCGAATTAAATGTAAAGACTTTTAAAGGAAATTAAGGCTACTGTTTGTTCGGTATGGCATTATGGTTTTGAATGATAGGATTAAATAAATTTGAAAGCTATAAATCTCTAAATTTAATGATTTCAAACAAATTAGTGATTTTTAGGGTTACGTTCCTCAAAAGGGCCGGAGAGAAGAAACCCTAATATGATGACACATGACACATATATGATTCTGTCTATCCGTCCCTCAATCATGGCCACTATAACTGGTTATAACGAAAGCGGATGAAATGAGGTGTAATAAATATTTAGGTATATTACTTATTGTTGTTGTGCATTAGCAAGTCTTATTTTACATTTCCTCGTATTATGCTTCTTTTTATTAGGGTTCCGTAGCCAACTAGGAACCCTTATAGTTTCGCCATGTCTGTCTGTCCGTCCGTCCGTCCGTCCGTCCGTCCGTCCGTCCGTCCGCGGATAATCTCAGTAACCGTAAGCACTAGAAAGCTGAAATTTGGTACCAATATGTATATCAATCACGCCAACAAAGTGCAAAAATAAAAAATGGAAAAAAATGTTTTATTAGGGTACCCCCCCTACATGTAACGTGGGGGCTGATTTTTTTTTTCATTTCAACCCCAACGTGTGATATATTGTTGGATAGGTATTTAAAAATCAATAAGGGTTTACTAATATCGTTTTTTGATAATATTAATATCTTCGGAAATAATCGCTCCTAAAGGAAAAAAAGTGCGTCCCCCCCCTCTAACTTTTGAACCATATGTTTAAAAAATATGAAAAAAATCACAAAAGTAGAACTTTATAAAGACTTTCTAGGAAAATTGTTTTGAACTTGATAGTTTCAGTAGTTTTTGAGAAAAATACGAAAAACTACGGAACCCTACACTGAGCGTGGCCCGACACGCTCTTGGCCGGTTTTTAAATTATACATTACACTTACCAAAGTTGGCAAAGTCCATCTGTTTATTACGTTGATGAAAAATATCGACGGCGGCTTATAACAAGTAGCCTGACCATGGAAACATTGTGGTCTTTGTTGGAATGGTCGTTGAGAATCTTGACAGAATTTCCAAGGAACGCGTAAAGAGCTTCTCAAGCGTTACATGTAAGCGTGGAGTGGCATCCGCACCCGCGCGGTAAAAACCGCGTTCGGGTCATCGAGGCCGCGGCCGCCCCGCGACCAGCCATTTATATAAATATCTGGAAGCGGAAAAAGTCGTGCCCGGATTAAGTCGCGCGTCGTACATTACGAGAACATCCGCATTATATTTCACTGAGTGGCATGAATTATGAGCCGCCGGACCGCAGCGGTGTAAAGTTGCTTTGAATCGTGCTATACGGAAAATTCCTTTCCCCCGCAAATTTGTTACATAATGATTTTCCTTTTCAATTGCAAACTTGGAGCTTTTTATCGGAGTAGGTTTTATTGGTGTTTCTGTGGCGTGCAATCGTCCGTTGCCGCCCTTGCGGAGTGTTTTGTTCAATCCGCCGGGCGCAGCGCGCTCGTGTTCTAAATTGCAACAAATGCATTTCCTCCAACTGGCAAACGGCCAATTGTTGACAAGTTCCATGAACTCGTTGATAGCTAAGAATATTATGTATGTACGTCGACCTTTATTAAATTCTGATGTGCCTACACAGATTGCACGGCACGTGATTCGGGCTGCTGGCGCCTGGCGCATGCGAGTGCATATTGTCTGGATTATTGCGCACACCTGCTTGTATGTGTATGTGGCCTGTATTTTTATACAAAATTTGTATCATCGAGGTCAAACGTGTCATATAAAGATCGATATCAGTGGGTCCTCAACTTTGACGATAACCCATCAGGCTCATTAGATAGACAATTTAACTCGATCAATAAAATCATATTTATACCTACATTTCCCCTACACATGGGTACGGTGACCTATGTAAATGAATACTTAGCTCAAATGAATGTCATATTAGTTTGAAATAATAGGACCTTACCAATTACAAAATATAGATAATTTTAGTAATTATGTACCTATTTAAATGAAATATACACTATTACGTATAAACACCTTAATTCACGTTATTTTTAAAAGGTCCTCCTATTATTTTGTCCTAGGTTGCAAGTTAATAATCGGTCTGCCGCCCTTCAAACGTCGATACGAGACCGTTTTGTATGAAAAATGCAAGGCCGGCCAGACGGTCAGTAACTCGGGCGATACGTTACATCGGGGTCACACGTAGCTCGCATTAATAAATGTCTTGTACTCGACAACGAGCGCTTCTACAGTAATTGTTCTAGTTTTGCTATAGTTCAGTACAGCAGCCATAGTTGAGATTTGGAAATTATGATGCTAGTTCAGTTTATCGCTCCGTGATAATTTAGGTAGATAGTAATCAAATTGGTACTATATTATAAATCACCCAAACTAAATATGCTTCTAACAGTTTGCGTAGGAATAGCTACCGTTTAAAGGACCTAGATCAATATCATATGAATCTACCGCGTTAGCTGTTTAATTGCTATATACAAAGTGGTTGTTTTTATTTTTGACCATACTCTAGAGGGGTTAAAATGTAGGTCATAACGTACAGCATTTACCAGAGACCTGAAATTACATATTCAGTATTTACACCCCAAAGTGTGGTCATCCCTCTATAAACAATATCACCATCGAATGATAATACGCTTAGATATACAGGGTGGAAAGATAAGTCGGGCCCGGATTCCCTCCGGCCGGATTCCCTCCGGACTACCTTAAGCTGGCTCATTTTTAACCCCCGACGTAAAAACGAAGGGGTATTAGAAATTTGACGTGTCTGTCTGTGTGTTTGTCTGTCTGTCTGTCTGTCTATCTGTCTGTCTGTTTGTCTGTCTGCCTGTGTGTGTGCCTGTCTGTGGCATCGTAGCTCCCGAACGGATAAACCGATTTAGATTTAGTTTTTTTGTCTGAAAGCTGAGTTAGTCGGGAGTGTTCTTAGCCATGTTTCATGAAAATCGGTCTACTATGTCGCGGTCGGGGGTTTTTCAAAATTTTAAAAGGAAGACATTCCTTTATTTTTAAAAATAAATAAAACTGCATTCAGAGATTTTCTAAATCTCGCTTGCCTCGGACAGGACTCGAACTAACTAAATTAAAATTATAAAAAAAAACACTCGCTATTTTATTATGCTAATCGATAGCATTATTATTAAGGATAACATTTCTCGATTTAACATTAGGTCTTAAAACTCTTCTTTACATGGTGATGGAAATTTTCATCATAACATTGTCCTGTTTAATATAGGTAGTTTTGCGGGTGACAACAACAGTATACCTTGAAATATAACATAGTTGTAATTTAAAAAAATAAACAGATTTTTGATATTTAAACTTCTTATTCGCGGGCTCGCTGTTTCGCGCCATTTAAATTGTTGACCTTGTGTTCTGGATTTTGAACGTTAGTACCACGAAAATGTGATAGAAATTTCCATCATTATGCAACAACGTCACTCGTAAATTATGGCAAATCATTTATTAGTGAGATGAATGATGAACAAGTGATCGATGCTTTTTCGTTTGAGCATGGCCAAAAAAGCTTACAAATTCCCGGATTTACAGATTTCCGACTGTTTTGACAAAAAAAAGAAAACTGTTTAATGTAATTAGTAACATCTGCCTACCTATTGTACTATTTACGCTTATAGTCAGAGTTTGCATAATGATAGAAATTTCCATCATATCAAAAAATAGAGACATTTCGTAAATTTTACCTTATATATTTTTTATTTATGTTTACCGTAATGTGGAGGTCGACTAACATTATCGTGATTTTATTCAAAAAGAAATAAAAAACCATGCAAAGAAGGGTTAAAAATAAATCTAGGATAAACTTTATTTTACTATCAATTTAAACCATATTCATAGCGAATCTTAGAAAATCTTTGAATGTAGTTTTGTTTCTTTTTAAAAATAAAGGAATGTCTTCTTTAAGTAAAATGAGCTAGCATAAGTATTTAACGTAGTTTCCCTCCAGGGCTTGACTTATCTTTCCACCCTGTATAGGAAACAGCAGTGGCTATGAAGCGCGACGGTTGAAGTGAAGCTCCGCTACAAACGTCTACGCCGTAGCTCGTAGCATGTTACAAGGTTATTGGTAATAATGCTATAGTTTACCTATTCACCCGTGACCGACCGGTTGGATTGCTACGGCCAAAACCTTTTGAAATATTTGATACATATGAAAAGGTCAGTGTGGTTTGATTCTACCCCATTCATATTTTCTGCGAATGAGTAAAATACAATGAAAAAAAATAGAGAGTACTGACGTCAAGAGGCTTCTTGATTTTTATAACATGATTTCATAAATATAAATAATTTTACTGACGTCATTTGTTTGATTACATTCGTATATTCGTTGAGCTAAGTACTGTAATTTACTAAGGGGAGAATAAAGAATGATTTTGTGGCAAATTGACTCTACTGGAATCCAATGCAATCTGATTACTTTATTATTATTATTTGTGTGTTCTTTCCATATCTCGGGACCATGGGGTCCCGGACCTTTGGGAGGCGTACGTGGGGCCGAAGCCAACAGCAATCCTTTCGAATAATTTAATCTAAAAGCAAGGGATACACGTTGCGGATACTATCCCCGAGTGCACATTGCACAATGTGATACATCCGGAGATGGTCTCCACCAGGTGCAAAGACTATTGCATTGCAGTGCAGCACCTTTGTGCTGCGATGGGAACTATAAGGTCATAGGCTATTGTTGTGCAAGTTGGGTGATCTTGATAATGGTCTATGGGGGTCTAGACTATCGGACACCTGCCATGACAATTAAAGGATTATCAAAAATCTTGATTGTAACTATAAAGATGTCGGAACCCAAAAACATTTGGGCAATGCGTGGCGTTGCACTGTTTCGTGTCTCAAATTATCTGTAGACTTTGATAACTCTTTGGTATTGTTATAATATACACATATCGTCACTACTTTAAAAAAAACTTGTATCTTCGTCTGTCAATGAAAAGAAAACTGTAGTATGTATGGAATGCATATAGACTTACTGCGTTTTAACTTTGAGAAGCAGCGTGAGATACGAGATTTTTTCAAAGTAGTGACGATATTATGTAGTATGAAACAGTAGGATAGGTGAACACTCTCCCAGCTGTCGCAGCCAGTATCAACCGCGACCACAATGCAATGACTTCACTGGACCACGACAACGGACTCCAATACATATGCCGCTAGTTTGACTTGTACCCAACAATAACAAACATACAGGGTGGCATTCAATTAGGTCAGTATGGGAAAGTCTGAAACTATGACATACGAAGATCTGTTCTTAGAAACCATGTCATCGATTTTAATAAAGAGAGAAGATAAAAAACTGTAGCTGCTGCCCCCGCTGGGAAATCGAACCCGGTTGTTTTGAAAAAATAAAGTTACACTTTTTCTATTCAAATATCGATTGTAGGTCTTAAGCAGTAAATATCTCTATGAAACAAATACAATGCATTGTTTTCACATAATTTCATTTATTTTAGTAGATGTTCGAAGTGATCACCGTTACAGTTCATTCAACAAGTTGGTGCAGTTTTTTTGCAAATGTATGAATGTAGTTTTTCTTTTTATTAAAATCGGTGACCATTAATAGGAACCGATTTTCGTATGTCTTATAGTTTCAGCCTTCCCCGTACTGACCGATTTGAATGAGCCACCCTGTATATGAACTAAAATGTATTCGTAAACAATTCAACAGTACAAAACACATTACACAGAAGTTAGACTGAAAAAATAATTTGAAAGTCTACCAATATGTTCTCTGGATATACGTAGATTGATATCAGCCGTACACTGAGGTGGGCTCAGTTCAGCTGCCATAGTCACGGCGACCGCGACCGCAACTTGACTGTCGCGAGCACGACAAGCGACTCCATTACACAAGCCACTGCAGCCATTTCGGCCATCAATATGTACAATGTATCCCTACACGCTGAGTCTGATTTATGCCTACGCAACTGAACAATATTAAACATATTACATAGCAGAAATAATTTTTCAAAGAAAGGTGAAGTATTCCAAAAGTTAATGAGTCCTGGAAAAAGACTTCTACGAAAATATATAAAGAAAAAAAACAACAACAAACAAACAAAAAGTTTTATAGAACATCCAGGACCGACCTGATATTTTCTCCGGGTAGTTTGATATCAGGTGTACAATCAGGTGGAATTAGTTGTCATAGTCAAGGCGACCGCGACCGCAACTCGACTACGCGTCATGAGCGCAAGCGGCTCCATTACACAAGCCACTCCAACCATCAATAATATATGTACAATGAGTCTGATTTGTGCCTACGTAATTCAACAATATTAAACATTACATAGAAGTTACATCTGTGTATTCTCTGAGCTGCCATAGGCAGTAGTTCCGTCACCGCAGCGACTTGACTGTGTCACGACCACGACTGACAACTCCATTACGTAACATGTTGAATCAAATGAGCTTAACACACTATACCGGGTAACTCCACAATGAGCTAATAAGAGAAAATCAAAAAAAGGCATTTGTTTTTAATAGTCTACAAATTGATATTGACAGTAAAAATGATTAACATATTTCATTTTTATGGGTTACAATTAAGATAAAATCTCGCACAGAACAAAGTTCGCCTCTGCTTGCGCTAATAAAATCGTCCTCACTGTATAAAAAAACTTTTTAGATCAGATACAATTTCTCCTTCAGGCGGCACAATACAACAATATGAGATATACACAGATCGCGACGCTAAACTTCAGTTTAATGCATCTTAAAAGTGTCGAGTTATTAAAGCAGAACCAGTGCCGAGCAGCTTTTCGTGGGCAATAAAACGCAGAATGGACATTTCGTATGGCTACAACAAGTTAATGACAGCACTTACTCTTGCAAGACTCCGCGGCTCATTACGTCGCTGGAAGAATGCTGGGACGAGGGCGCGGTTATACACGAAAACTTCATTTATTTCATTATTTTTATCACCCTCTGAAACTTCTCGTAAACATAAAATTAAAATATGCTCTCGCGTTCTTGCTTACTCTACATAAAAAGTTCAAGTACCGAAGTTAGTTATTTAAGCGTATAGGTACCTATGTAAGTATATTTTCATCTGCACTACTATATTAAATTTTATTAACTGAGTTCAACACAAATATCATCACTGTATAACTATTGTAGGTAACTCGAAAAAAAACTATTGTTACTCGCAAAATATATATCGTTTATTGATTGCAAATCAGCAATGCAAGATTATATTATAAAGTCTGTATTATATAAAGCCCTATCGTTAATTCCAAAATTCCAGGTTCCTTTGTGTTCCGGTCGACAATAATTTTTTAATAAAAACGAGAAAAAAAAAACGCTTACACTAATAAGATGGAAGATGGGAACAGGTTTTCAGGATAATTCGAAATGTATATGTAAGTTAACTCTTTATTTATTGAATTCGCTGAATTTCGCCTGACAGTTCAGGTCACTAAAAATGACGGCCGCAGAGCCTATACGATGCGGGCTGCGGAATAATTTAGTTATTTGGCTCCTTGGATAAAACTTATTTGCTGATCTGCGAGTTTGTATCTACATTTTTACATATACTTTTCTATAACAAACCGTTACTTGCACCCGATGAGTTTGATGTATACGTTTGTTTTGCATATTGTTAGTTAATTTTGCGTCTACGGTTTATTCGGCGTGTAGTGTACTATTGTACTATAAGGCATAATATATATTTTACCTACGATTAATTCTAAGAATAAATAAATAACCATTTTTTTGGTTTTAGAGATAAGTAACTAATAGTACGCAATCTGTAAATTAAGTGGATCAGTTAGGGTTTTCACACATATATTAGTATCTGAAGCGGCCCGAAACAGTAACTAGATATTAAGGTGTAGTTTTTCAGCGGTTTCGGGGCAACCTGCCAAATTCTACACCGGGGCAAAAGACGCAACGGAGCCACGCTGTTACGTCATCACCCAAATCAATCGTTTAATTTTATTGTTGTAATGTCATTGAAATATGTTTTCAAATAAATAAATAAATTATTATATCGGCGCATTCATGTTTTATCAAGAACGAAAATATTTACTTTTTTCGATAATCTACCTACACGCACAAGATTACTCACTCATTGAGATATTTGATTGATCTCTTCCCTTGTGGGAACACAAAGACAAACTTTACTCGTACGTATGTATATGTTGTTTTATCTTACGTGTTAAACTTTTTGCAGGTGCCAATTATCACTTCATTGGCAGGAAAATTTAAATGTTCACAGATGGTTCTATTCAGCAGAATCGATAAATAAGCATGTAACATGAAACCAGGCATCGAAAAGTTGGACTTATATTGACCGGGATATAGACCGTGATTACCTTTTTGATTTTTGTCGAGCTCCCGATATTTCGACGCAGTTGCATGCATCATGATCACGGAAAATAACAATCAACAATGCATGCAACTGCGTCGAAATATCGGGAGCTCGACAAAAATCAAAAAGGTAATCACGGTCTATATCCCGGTCAATATAAGTCTAATGAAAATAACCGTGAATCATTCAAAACTCTTATCGAAAAGTTGGTCATTATGCTGCGCTACAATTTGCAAAGGGAGATTTTTAGCTTAGAAATAGCTTCATAGGAGAAGCTGGATGCATCTCGACAATTTGTTTAATTCCTGGCTCGTATCTGGTAAGAGCAGAAATAAATAATTCAGATTACGGACTAAGTGCAGAAATGGGATGTGCCAAAATAACTTAACTGCAGACTTTGTTGTTAATATCGCGCCGTGAAAGTGCCGCGACGTTGCCAGGAACCTATTCGGAAACTTGTGTTTACAACATTTACAGCCCAATTTGATACCAACATTTTTATTTTATCCATTCATTAGGAAATGCAGGCACTAATGAATTACCACAGTCATTCATGGAATTTAGTCGTTAATGTAGTTGTGAGCAAACTGAGCGATATCTCACATTTTGCCATGACAACACACTAAAATTACGAATATTCAAGAAAAGTTCAAAGCGGCTGACATTCAATAAAAGTGCCTACCACTTTTTAGGAAATTTGTTGATAATCATGCATCTGTGGATAACGTTAAGGCGTAGGTATATAAATATTAACACAGAAACAGTAACAAAATTCAAATAACGACAGTTTTCTGCGCTTTCATTATGTCTAGTTGTAATACACAATAGCTTTAGGCAAACCTGCAATACTTTAAATGGGCATCCATTAGAAAAACATGTCTAACCAAGAAGAACCACATGGACAGCCCGCTCCAGACGGACTATGCGCGCGAATCACGGCGAACGCGAGTGAGGATTCGATTCGCAGAAAGTTCTAGCGGAGTTCTAGTTGGAGCGGGCTGAAGAATCAATTTTAAATGTAATTCAGAAAGTAGCGTCAGTGCAACATTTTGGAAACGGCTTTCAGAGGGTGCGGGCTGCGCGCCAGCTCCCACTCTACTTTATAATTTTAATCTTTCCACGCTTACTGTGATTGCACTCTGATGACTATTCATGATTCATTATATTATCAAAAATAATATTATGCACAAAACAGTACATGGTGTAAAATGAGGAAACCGAATCATTTTAACAGCGTATTGCTGATCAAGTTTCTCACTTACCTTTTTCTTATTATAAATAAATAATAATAAAAAAGTGATCACATTTTAAGGTCTGATATGAACCGAAGAAATTATTATAAACTTTTCTGCACTTCGCCTAGTTTCAGAGATAATATACTATTAAAAAAAACTAATTATTCCATAGTACAAAATTATCTTTGCAGTCCGTCTGCATCGGCCCAATAGAAAATTAGTGCTTAAGTTATTACTGTAATTAAAGAGGTATTATATTATATAACTAGATAAACAGATCCACGTTTTACTTAACATTAAGTAAACAACAATATTAGGGGAGATTTTACACATATTGACCTAAACCAAAAATAAAGGTTTTTTAAGATTAATTTACTGTATGGTCTTTGGTCTGAAATAAAAAGATCTTATTTTTATTTTATTTTTTAGTGTGGGGTACCTACTAGGTGAAGAGATACAGATTCACCCCAAGTACTAATAAAGATAAATAAATATAAGGTGCATTAGGGTAAGTCCAAAAGTCGTCTAATTTCAAAAGTCGCACAAAAATCACCATTACTTCCATCATATCAAGATTCCCCTTTCGGATTTACCAGAGCATTTCTGTCATTCGGAATTATCCTAATGCACCCTACGTATTTTATTAGAAAACGCCCATGACTCGAGAACAAAACAACCAAAACAGGAAAGTGAAAAGAGAAATAACTAATCATACTGTATTCTACCTTCTTATTTTATATTTTAAAAACATCAGTTTTAATGTCTCGTGTTGTTTATACACATCGAGTCATCACGACTTCGCTGTTATGAATAGTGACCCCCGTAGGGCCGGGAAAACTCAAGCCATCCCCGAAATAAATCTATATTTAGGCTAAACTATATTTCTAATAGGTAGATATAATTATGATTTGCGCAAAATCATTTAAAAAATTTAATTTATATAACATTAATTTTAGAACATGTCGCCAAAAAAGAAAAATTCGACATCGAAAGAAGATAAGGCTAAAATATAATTAATGTACGTTTGACTGAATTTTTACACTGAACTATTTACAGGACTGTTGTAGCTGTTAAAATGTAATAATAAAAATCATTTAAAACAGAAAATATGTGGTTTTATTCAAAAAAATATTCTTAGCGTCAGTCCCTATCCTCGGCCGTCAGTCCCTAGAAAGCTAATATCAGAAAATTGTAAATATCTCCTTAAATACTAAAAAAATCGGCTGGCCCTTTTGGATGTATCGTACGTGGTGTCATACTTACCCAATGGGTGATCAACTTTTGCGTTAGCATTAAAAAAACACCTCTGACAAAATCTGTCCAAAAGTTAACCGATTTTTATGGAATCACCCTAGATTACTGTCTTTGCGACTAATTAAAACTTTTGCCTTTTTGAGGGACAATCTCGGATTGCCGGCCCGAGATCGGGATTAAATTGGTGCGTCGAATTCGAGACGACAACGAAAACAATTAAATAAGACTTTTGTTTATCCCAGGGGTTGGTGAGAACTCAAATCTTATAAGTCTAAATTTGGAAAAGTTTTATTTTGTTACCAGTTTAGATGAGAGAGTTTAAAAGTATCTGTGAGAAAATCGGTCCTTTTCAAATATTATGAATTATAACATAATGTTTCAAATTCTATAATGTATTTTTATTTCACTCAGTCTAACTTAAAAATAACAAATACAATATATGATGGAGCTAAAAGTAAACTACTTAGTATTTTACAAAAAGCATAAAACAAAGGTCTACACTAAAAGTGTCGCGTCTAGGTAGTAATTGGTCAAGTCGTATTCTATGACACGGCCATAAGCTGGGCATTGACTCGTTAATCCGTTAATCGTTAATTAACGAAGTTAACATTTCGATTAACGGATTAACTTTTAAGTTAACTTGAAAAAATGTTAACGGACTCGTTAACTTCCGTTAAATTTCTCCGAGTCCGTTAATCGTTAATCTAGTAAGGCACAGGCGCCATCTGCGCTGCAAAAAACACGTTCTGAACGCTACTATAAAAGCCCGAAGTACGGCAAATCCTATGATTTGCCGGTAAATCCTACGTTTTACCGATGTCGATTGCTAAAAGTCCGAAATATTATCTAAAAAAGTATTCTTCACGTGGATTTGCTTTTACTAACTTTGATTCGGTGAATCCTAAACTTTATCATGGCGACTGTTGTAGTGATAGGGCAGCAAATTCGAGCCCTATTTACGATCACATTTGCTTCCCTAGCCTCTACCGTCCAAAGTGCCACAACAGTCCCGTCACCGCCAGCATCTCTCCTGACACAGCTCTTGGCAGTAGCTCAGGCGATCACTGCCTTCCACGTGCAGCCTAGAGTTCAATAGGCAAGCTGTCCCTACTTCGGCCTTTTACAGAAATATAATACGTTATAGTGGATACTGATGCAACTAAATATTTTAAAAAAAGTTAATTTTTTTCACGTGTTAACGGATTAACGATTAACTAACTTACGTTAAATTTGTCGAAATGTATCGCTTTAACGATTAACGAAGTTAACTTTTTTAGTAACGGATTAGCGATTAACGAAGTTAACTATTTGATTAACGGTGCCCAGCTATGGACACGGCACCTCCCCACGCATGCGCCCCGCGCTGCCGGCCTAACATAATGTTTCTCTCATCATTAAGAGGACACGGTAGTGAAAATGCTAAAATGGAACGGAGCCCCCCTTTCAACATGGGAATTTTAGTTAAATATACAAGTGTTATTAACTAGATTTATCGAAAAATAATTGTCCATTAAGAACAACTCAGTCAAAAGATATTTCAAAAAAATCTTTGAAATCGAGGTTCCGCTCTTGACTCTTTCCTCCTTCAAAACTTAATCAATCGGAACAAAATTTGAGAATCTTAATAACAATGAAATAATCTATGTCGGACCGTTTAGGTTTTTTGGTTAATTGTTACCAATCTTGAGTATTACACCTTTTTTTGCGCCACAATGAAAAAGGCCGTATTTGGAAATTTTTAATTGGCTCTAGAGTCTTTAAAAAGCAGAATATAAAAAAAAAACTCAAAACGGTCCGACACAGATAAAAATAATAATAATCTGTGTTGAAAAAATCATTGCTCTATCTTCAAAAACCTGGGAGGAAATAGTCGAGAGCGTTTGTATGGAGAATTGACCCCTACCGTATCGTCTTAAGGGTATCTATCGATCAATTCGTATATTAAATCAGTGAAATAAGTTACAAGAGTGTTCATATAGCATTATTATAGAGATCGGACAGCTGATCGTCATTCTAATAACATAAGGTTCATTATTCTTAAAACGTCATACAAATGACGCCCAACTGTCCGATCTCTGAGCATTATGACAAAAGCTTTAAAAATATTAAAAATAATGGTAGGTATATTCCTTATGTATATATGAACTTAAATATTAAAACCTCGCTTTAACTTGCATATAAACATGACCAGTCGTAAAGATGAGGCCAAAGATTCGGCAACACTAGTGGGGAGGAAGCTCAAATAATTAGGAGGCGCCAAAAACGACGCTAATAGATCTGTAAGATGGATGACGTGCGCACAAAGAAATACTCGGCTCATGCATCAATCTGACACGAAATACGTGTTAGCGGGATTTTGCTGAGGTGCTTTTTCAGGTGCCGGAATTATAAGCAATGCTCAATTTTGCACGAAAGACAGCTCAGTTAATAGGTGAAAATAAAAATAAAAATTAAGTAACTGGCTGGAGATAGTGGAGATATTGTAAAAAAGGAAAGTAAACAAAAAAAAACAAAAAGGCTCGAAATATTCATTTGACATATTACACAGGCGATGCTGCGGGAAAGACTAGTAAGAATATATAAAAGTACGTATAGCTGTCTAAATGATTACATATGAATGTCAAATAAACTTCAATAGTCGTTAACCGGTTAGCTGTAAAAAATAACCAGAGG